>NW_026571133.1:9013000-9298000 GCF_026225935.1 Boleophthalmus pectinirostris
TCAGATTGTGTTTTTAAAAAAGATCAGATTAAAATCTAAGACACAGACAGAGCAGTGCCTACAGTTAGCATCACAACCACAGGGAATGTTAATGACATCAGCTGCAAAGACTCAGTAATAAAATAATCTGTAAGAGCTCTGTCTGGTGTAATACTGCCCCCATGTGGAAATAAAGAGTCTTACATGCAAAGGCTGAATTCCAAGTGGTGGCCTTTTGTTTGAACATGATTGAAGATGAAAGACACAAATTACAGGTTTAATAATAAGAATAATAAAAAACAAAATTAAGAGACGAGAAAATACTTGAAAAACAGGTTTATTTGACAGTGCCCATTCACACTGTACCAACCCAAAGACCAAGAGATATATTTACACAAGTGAAGATTTACAGTAGAAACAACAGCAGAAAAAACAAAACAAAACAAAACAAAAAAACAGGAGAATTCAAACAAACCTAAAACTGTCGTGGTCTCAGCACACAGCTCAGACCAGTCATTTAGCAACGGTTCAAAGACGATTTTACACTCTCAGTGAAATTACAGTAAAAGCAACGAGAAAGACTCACTGATAATTAAATAAGAGGAGAAACTTAATCTTTTTTTCAGTGCAATCACCACATCCCATTTGACTTTGCTGGTTGAAATAAATAGGCCATAATACAAAGCAGCTTTTCATACAGGTTTGGTTCATGTAACTTCACAACATTTTTTAAACTGTCTATAGTTTAAATATCGACTTTTGTGAGCTTTAAATCATGTTATAATGTTGTTACTAGGGATGTAACGAAATCCAAATCTGTCCGTACGATATTTATTGCAATATTTTGGAGAGGCTAATATAATTGTAGATAGGACACGTTTCATGTTTGAAATAACTTGACAAGATTTTGGTGTGAATTATTTCCATCATAATCCCAAGAATTCAAGTAAAAAACATATTTCATCATGTTGTCTGCACTGAAATGAATCATGGGATATGTAGTTTTCTATGTTTATAAGGTGCTGCTACAATAAAATCATGCATTTAAGCAAAGGAACTTGTAATTCGATAAATTGTGAGACTTTTGACGATACGATATCATGATATTTCGGTTATTGTTACATCCCTAGTAGTTACCTCATCAAAACCATACCCAGCAACCAGTTTCATTCACATATGTTTGCGCAATCTTTTATTATTAGTCTGTCTACATCTCCAAAGCTCAAAACGCTCTGTTCCACCCCGTGATGTCATCAAGTTAACAGCTACCTTTTTCCTTTAGTTCAGTAGAAATCGGAAATTGTAGGGCTAAAATCATCAAAATAATGCTCGTGAAAGTGTATGGCGGGGGTGTCAAACTCAAATTCACAGAGGGGCAAAATTAAAAACTGGGACTAAGTCGTGGGCCAAACTAAATGTTTATCGAAAAATTTCAACATCTGCATGTTTTCTCTTCTTTCAAGATATGTAATGTTAAATTTATTCTTATGTTTAATAATAATTTTGCTCAAACATTGAATCCAGAACAAGCATAATATAAAATAATAACACAATTTAAAAAAAATAATGTTTCTATAGCCGATCTGTAGCCAGCGGGCAGCTCTAATACATATTTGATATGATCTCGTGGGCCAAATATAATTATATCACAAGCAAAATTTGGACCTCGTGCCTGAATTTTACATGTCTGGTGTATGGAGTTTAAAAACACAGTGGAGCACTTCCTGTATCACTACATGACATCACAAGGTGGAAGAGAGTGTTTTCAGTTTTGGAGAAGAACTCAGCGTAAATATGCAGGGTTTGTGTGGTAAATGTGTGAATGAAACAAAACACAACTTCAAGTTTGTTTGTAATGAGGAAACAACATTATAACATCGATTAGAAAATAGCATAATAACTGACAAAATGCAAATGTTTTGATCTGGTTTACAGTTATTTGTGTATTTATTAGACCTGTTGACTGATTTTTGGTTTTACTATAGAAAGGAAAGACATTTTCTAAAAGCAAATGTGTTATTTTTGTCATATGGGTTCAGCATTATGTGGATTTTGTTAAGCATTTCCTTTCAGAAACTGTGAATCAATCCTACTCTTACATTAGACCCCTGCCCTACTTTTGAAAACATGACATGGCTTTCTCAGTCCATGATAAATGAGCGTTTTATTGGCCAATTATCGGCTGCATAAATGAGGTAACAGTTTAACCTTTGTTTATATTAAAATTAGGCACTCATGATGCATTTCTAATTGCAATACACACGCCCCATTACCTCTCAATGTAGTTCGTCATCATTAAAAATCAGATACAAATATTAAGCCTCTTGTTGCAGAGATAAAAACCATAAACCAAACTGGATCCACTATAAACAATAAAACAAATAAATAGTTTTTACACAAAAGTTGAAGTAAGAGGTCGAATCACATCTTAACGCTCCTGAAAAGCAGAAGAGAAAAGTACTGTACAAAACACATATACACACTGATCCTAGTGAAATGAAGGGAATTCAAGGTGCTTATTTTTAGAACATTCACATTACTCGGACTAGATACAACTCGCTATCCAGTACAATAGTAGTAGTAGTAGTAGTAATAGTAGTAGGACTTATGTTTAATGACTGACGATGAGAAAACACTGAGAAAATAAAAAGTCTAGTAGTAGTAGCTGTAGTAGTACTCGTAGTAGTTGTTGTACTTATGTTTCAGTACTGAACATTAGAAAAGTCTTGGAATATTTGAAAATAAAAGGTGTAGGTGTAGTAGTAGTAGTAGCGGTAGTAATAGTTGTGGTAGTTGGAGTAATAGTAGTAGTAGTTGGAGTTGTGGTAGTCATTGTACTTATGTTTCATGACCGAAGATGAGAATAGACTTAGAATGCTTGAAAATAAAAGGTCTAGTAATAGTAGTAGTAATGGTTGTCGTAATTGGAGTAACAGTAGTAGTAGTAGTTGGAGTAGTATTAGTAGTAGTAGTAGTTGTTGGAGTTGTAGTTATTATATTATATTATATTGTACTTATGTTTCATGACTGAAGATGAGAATAGACTTAGTAGTTGTGGTAGTTGGAGTAATAGAAGTAATAGTTGTAGTAGTAGCAGTAGTAGTAGTAGTTGTTGTACTTATGTTTCTGTACCGAAGATGAGAATATTTGAAAATAAAAAGTCTAGTAGTAGTAGCAGTATTAATAGTTGTGATAGTTGCAGTAATAATAGGAGTAATAGTTGTTGATGCTGTTCTTATGTTTCATTACTGATCATTAGAAAAGTCTTAGAATATTTGAAAATAAAAGGTCTAGTAGTAGCAGTAATAGTAGTAGTAGTAATAGTACTTATGTATGTTGTCAGAACCAAAATCCTTAAAGTGAAAACACATAATAAGTCTGGAAAGCTGGACAGCAACTATTGCAGTGTATTAAGGTACACTGTGTAACTTTTCTGGTGAAGGGTCCACCTCCTGCTTGTCACCATGGAGATGCTTTTGCTTTGCCCGGTATGTTCCACACTACTGCTTTAAACTGTATTTATCTTGCATTCATCAACCACTGGTGTTTCCACTGCTCAAAAAACCTGGTCCTGTGACGTCACCTGCTGTCGTCTCCATGGACAGACATAGAGGTTTAATGCCGTACTGTGAGACATTCTAGGCAAAGACTTTCCATAGAAACAAACATGAAAGAACCTTCCCCAAAAAAGCTGCAAGTTGACAAGTGATTCAAGTAACACAAGCAGGTTTTGATTTTCAGAATTTACAGCCAGTGATCCTGTAACTTGCACATTTGAGATTTTGAGACTTTTACATACAGTTGGTATAAACATTAACATCAAGCCTGGACCAAAACTGTACAGCTGCATACTCCTGTAGAATACTGTGGAAAAATGCATTTCAGTGAAGAATTTTGAGTAGTATTAAGAGGTGATAATTTAGAAAAGATACCAAATTCATTAACTAGAGCAGTCTTTCCCAAAGTCTGCAGAGCTGCGCCCCCCTGTATCAATGCAAAGATCCCACAGGGCTCACCGACCGTATTTTTCAGACTATAAGTGGCACTTCTTTCATGGTTTGGGTGGTTCTGCGATTTATACTCTGATGTGACTTATATATTAAAATGTTCACACTGACAACCATAAAAGGGCACTCTAGACTTGTGTGTCAGTAACTGCTGCTCCTGTTGCCCTGTACCACAGTCACATCGTCCTCTACTGCACGTCTCCTGCAGAAACAGCTGCTGTCCTGCTTCAAGTAGTGAAATATGCAGCTAAAAACAATACTTGAGCAGCAGAAAGAAAATCTGGAGAGAGTGAAAAACTTGTAAGGGACTGGCAGAAAGTGGGGATGGAGAACACAGCTTCACAGTAACCGGGAGGGTGCACCATGCAACTTTCCTCGAAGTCATTGGATGGATTAAAAAAGCCTGGACTTCAGTAACAACAGAAACCATCCTGTCGGGATACAGAAAGGCCGGAATAATTCTAACTGGAACTGATGGTGAGTCTGATGACAGCTACACAGAAGAGGAAGTGGCGCTCTGTTTCCCTCCGGAGGTCGCGGAATTGCCATGGATCTATAATAATTTATTATAGTGCTATGGGAGTTGCTCAGAAGTGACACCGTGTATGAAGAATTCAATGGATTTAGTGATTTGGAGTGAGATGGAGAGTTTGGTAAACTTGTTCTGTTTTGTTGTTTATGCTCTAGTTGCCTGAATAACTGTTCATATGTGATGTTAACAGTCTATTGTTCTCTATTCTATTGTTTTTACTATAGCTTGACCTTCAAGATGAAATATTGGTTCCTGGTCTCTGATTTTATAAAATAAATTTCCTCCAAAAAGTGTGACTTATATGTTTTTTTTCTTCTTCATTTTGCATTTTTTGGCTGGTGCGACTTATAGTCCGAAAAATATGGTAAATGATTTTTCCACAGTATCCAGCATTATGCTCCAGTGCTGTACATCAAACGGCTTTCTCTGTCTGGCAGTATGAGCTGTAGTTTTAAGACCATAGAAGAAGACAGTTAACAGTTAATAGGTTGCGTTCATAGTTTAACATTGAACTGGAGGGCAGGTTGGAATTTCATGGTAGAATTTGCCTTTAAACTGTCAGATTGCAGATATTTTGACCTGGTTTTGGGTTAACAATTAAACAATATTAGATTTCTGTGGTTTGATCATTCTTGTTGTATTAAATAGACCCCTGTCCTCCATTTAAATCAAGACCAAACGCTGTGAACGCAAACTACTGCTCCCAGAGACAAAGTTAAAATACCAGACTAAAGACAGATTCACAGTTTTTGCCACTAAAAGCTTAAAATCACGTTAAAGTCAAGTTGAACTAGGAAGGAACTAGGAAGGATTGTTATTACGAGATGCTTTACACATAAGATGAGGATGAAGAAGGCCATTTCCTCTCAGTAGCTCAGACAACATCCAGTCAATGCATAGAAATTACACACATCCCAAGATTTCAGTAACTGTAGTTTTCAGTAAGAACTTTCTCTAGTCCCGTTATTATCGTAGATGAAGAAGAGCTGAGGTTGTTTATGATGATTGAATGACAAAGGGAAGGCCCAGTGTTTATAATCAGTCTGTTGTCAGTAGAGGCCCTCCTCCAGTGATCCTTTCGCTTCCCAAATCCTAACTGTGCGGTCACTGTAGGGAAAGAAAAGCACACCAAAGTTAAAAACAGCATTGCATTTGAGATGAGTTTTCCTCATACCACTCTCAACTGCATTCTCTTCACTCACAAAAGCCTCTATATTCTCTAATTATGTAACTTAAATAATCAATATTTTTTATTATTATATTATATTAGTTATATAAAGTGTAATGATTAATAAATTAATCAAAAACATATCAATAGACACAGCTCCAACTAGCATCATTGTCTCTGTCTCAGAATAGTAGATAATTTTACCCAGGTATTCACCATTTCATGGCCCACAACCATTTGACCCAATATTCTATATATTTTATAGTTTTTAATTGTTACACTATGGCAATGATCTGAAAACTATGAATATATCCACATATGTCCAAAGTTCAAAATCTGACTTCACCTGCAAACTGACATCATTCCTTATTGCATCTCCTCCATATTCATAAATGTAGTTAATACGATTAACTGAGATTCAGGAGCAGGACCACACCTCAGCCGCCCTCTCCTCTCACCAGCGAACCACAACTCACCTCGACCACGCCTCTAATTTCCCAGAAGCCTATATGTAGCAGCCTTTCCCATCATCCCAGTTTGTCTCGGCTAACTCGACCCCCCCCTCCCACCCCCTATTTTGTCTTTCAGTTATAAGACCCCTACAGGGGGGTCCCGTTCCGGCTGGGCCAATTGTAGATTGAGACGAAGCCCCCACCCATAGTCTCAACCCAGTCATCTTTGCCTCGCTTCGTACATTATCAATAAACTTCTTCGCACTATGTCGTTGTTGGCGTGGTCCTAGCTAGTAAAGTGTCTCTTAAGCAAGACCAGTGATTTTCAGTAGGTGAGGCCTGCCTCCCCCGAGAGACGCCAAAGAGCCACTGGGGAGGCGCAACACACGCGGACTAAACTCGGACTAAACCAGAGTTGAACCAGGACTGAGTGTCGGGACAGGCCTAGAGGTGCGCCTGTGTAAACTGTCAGGTGACCGCAGGAGAAAGGACCAGCATAGAGCTCCGCACCTCACGGGGTTAAGCGCAGCCATCACCCGATCACTCTTGTGGACACTCTGCTCTGTGGGATCAGGGTTCTCTGTCTCTCTCAAGTCCAAGATTAAACCAAGTCTAAATTAGGACTAAACCAGGACTAGTCCCAGTTTAGACCCGGTGTAGACCTGGTTTAGCACTGGTTTAGTCCTGGTGTCCTACTGATGTCCAGTGCTGTTAAAAGTAGCCTCAATTAGGTCTGCATGAAGTTGGACATTATTTGCTGTAATTTATGAAAAAAATAAAAATTTATAAAAAAATATGAAAATACAATATTAAAAAAATATATATTACCAGTTGTTATTGAAACTTATCATTGCTAGGAACATAAAAGATGCACCTCTCCTTTACTTTGGTGTGTACGTGTCACTTCTCCCAGTTTGAAAACCCGAGCTAGACCATATTTTACCTTTAAAAAGTATTGATCATTGTAACATATTCTCTACCTACCAAGGGTTCAACAATAACACAATGTACGACGTGTTGAGTGACTCACTCTGAGGCGGTGAACAGTTGGCTGCTGTTGGTGGCCAGTCCGTTGATGGGGCTGTCGTGCCCCTGGAGCTCACCGAGGGGCGCTAGTGAGTCAGCGTGCCACAGCCGCAGCAGCCCTCCTCTGCACCCGCTCAGCAGCACAGGGGCCCCAGGAACCAGACCCAGAGCACCAGCCCAGTCTGAAGGGCCAGAGGCAGACTGGAGACACAATAAACAAGATTATACATTTAACAAAACTGTGAATAAAACAGAATAGATGCTTACTTGACAGTTATTATAGATATAATTTAATTAATTTTTAAAACTAAGGTAGGAAAGGTACTTTAATTTCCCAGATTTTGACTGATCCTTCAATCCCACTGTAGCAACCAGTCAAACCAGTCTTGGTCAGGACGACCTTAGCTGAAGGATTTTAACTTTCGTTCACGTTTTGGGTTGATGGAGGAAATACACCCACACGAGGTGAAACACACAAACGTCTGGAGTGTATAAATTTTTTTTTTTGTTTATGCCCAGTAAACATGAACTGAGGCAGACATGTCAGACTCAGGCCCGGGGGCAAAATTTGGCCCACAATATAATTATATTTGGCCTGCAAAATCATATAAATTTTTTTTTAGTTTTTTTTTTTTAAATAAAATATTTAGTTTGGCCCACAACATAGTCCCAGCATTTAATTTTGGCCCTCTGTGAATTTGAGTTTGACACTCCTAAATTAAGGAGAAATATGTTCTATCCTCCCTGGGTGCCTCCAGTGTTCGAAGCATGAGAAAGTATAACATAATAACAAAAGGCATAAAATATTATAATTTTTTTTATAAGGGATTGGCTTCACAGATTTGCCATATCAATCAACATCTTTCAAATCAGAACAATTGTACTTGTGTTTGAATAATCCCACCACATTTATTATTACACAGTTAAACAGTCCTCAGTGAGCATGTCGTGAACACAGCTTGTTTGGGTTACGGGCTTTCTTGACACAGTGCTGTATTTACTATATTTGTATTTTCTCATAGTTCATGTATAATATTTTTCCTGACCTGCAGCAGTCGTTTGCGGCTGATGTCCCACTTGTGGATGGAGTGATCTCTGGAGCTGCTGTAGAACACGTCTCCGCTCACGGTCAAAGCCTCCACAGAGTCCTGGTGAGAAGGTTCAAATGTGTGTCCAGAGGTGAGGCTGCCCTGCGCCCCCTCCGCCACCTCGAACATCTGTGACACACAAAATAAAGTTCATGGGCACAAGTAGAAAATCAGAGACACTGCAGTTATTTGGAGCATTTTTTCATTAGTTTGTTGAAGTCTCTTTCACAACCAATAAATGTGTTTACTGTAATAGTATAATTTAACAACTTTTTTCAGTGGTGGCTGCTTTTGTGGTTACCTGGTTCACACACTGAGAAGTATGAATTTATTGATTTTTTTTTTAGTTCAGTTGTTATATCATATCATAGGATTTTAACCAACTAAGAAGTACAGCATGTGCAGTTCAAATAACACAAGTAAAGGAGTGCTGGATTTTGTGAAATGAGCTGTTTGTTTTTCTTGTATCGACGGTTCTAGCTATGGACATTTGAGATGCTGCAGTGCAAATGCTGATGCAATAAAACGTGAATTTCCTTCAGGGTCAACGAAGTATCTCTCTCTTGTGAAGACAGGTCATGCACTGGCCTTCGCTAATTAAAATCTAAAATTAGATGTGTACCCAAAACGCAACTGCTAGGTCAGTGTTTCCCAAACTTTTTTTTCTGGGGACCCATATTTTAAAAGTCACAAACCTTCGCGACCCAAGTCAATAGACATTATCACAAAATAAATATGGATTTGACCATTATTGAACATTAATGAGGATATTTATTCTGGCTGAGGGATCGTGTCTTTCCAAACAATTAGTATTACCGTATTTTCCGCACTATAAGACGCACTTAAAAGCCTTTAATTTCATCAAAAAAACAACTGCGCGCCTTATATATGAATTTATTCGGGTGTCTTAGTACGACTTTAGTAAACTACAAAGCCGCACCACTTGCAGCATTACGACTACTGTAGTCAGGAGCATCGCGGAGTAATACATACTGTGATTTCTTTTAACATCAAAATGGAGCTGTCACGAGACACACTTACAACGCCGACTTTAAACTCAAGGCTGTTATAAAGTTAAACTGTGAGGTGTGTGGGAGCAGTGGATGAGAGAAGGTGAACACACATTCACCAAGACAGGGAGACGGTGCAGAGCGACTTACGCCACGATCTGCCAATGGATCGTGGACGCCCGGGCTAAGGATCAGTATCAGCTGTGGTCTGAGCTTTCACCAAGACCGGAATCATCACTGAACTGCCAGGGAACAGTAACCACACTGACTCGGATAATGACAAGAGGGATGCGGGCGTGCTGGACGCTGTAATCACCCAACTGTTTGAACAATTATGAGTTATTGTGAATACGCGAACAATTTAGCATCTCAGACAGTATTTTTTACACATTACAATTGAACAAAGTTGAGAGTTGTTGTGAACGCATTAAATAAAGCTTGACTGACTTATCTAACTGTTGTGTTTAGTTTAATGCGTCTTATAGTTCGGTGCACTTTATATGTGAAAAAAGTTCGAAAATAGACCATTCAATGCCTTATAATCCAGAGTGCCCTATAGTGTGGAAAATACCGTACTCAAGTTTTAAACAATGAAATACGATAATTGAATGAACCAGCAATAAAGAGGATCCACACATATCCTGAAGTGCACTGACCTTTGCTGGTTTATCACCCTTCTTTTTGTACAACCAAGCATGTATTTCTCAACTTTAGCTGCAGATATACACGTGTTCAGATTCACTCACTCTCTCATTTGTCAGAACTGTATATTGTAGACCTACATGACTAAGAGTAATGCCATTTCTGTATTCTGTATTTACTAAGAAACTCTTCCTTACCTTAATATGATGATCCTTGGAGCCAGTGAGCACAATGTCCTGTCCATTTCCCAATTTGTCCACAGTCAGACACATGACCGGCCCCAAATGTCCAGTGAGCTTCCCCGTCGATGCAAATCTAGTAATTACACAGATCCACAAATTAGTTCTTTAGTTCCATTGAGTTTTAAAATTTTTATAAAGAGGGCTCACTTTCGGAGGTCCCACATGCGGACAGCGTTGGCGGCCGCGGCGTACAGGAAGTTGCCAGCTGGGTTCAGGGAGATTTGGTTGATTTGACTCTCTCCAGGAGGAATGGACAAACTCCGGACAGACGCACAGCTGTCTCCAGAACTCACCTGCCCCGAAGACCTGAATCACACAGAGACATTAACGTAGTATTTGGAGGAACTTGGGATCGATAATTGAACGATGGACGGAAAGACGAATAGTTTCAGGTTTCAGAATTATGAAAAACAGGTCAGCTACCATTGTGACTATTTAAAACAAACTATATTATGTTTTGTTTTGTGTTATGTTTATGCAAAATGTTACCTATAACATAAAGTTGAAACCCATGCATACACAGAAAAACGGAAAGCTACACAAGTAAAGAAACGGCGTAACTTTTCGAGAGGAAGGTAATGCCATCTGCTTGTCTATCTCCATAAAAAAAAGAAAGCAGGTAGCATAACCAGGCAAAGTGACGGGTCAGATCTGTGGAGAGATGAACCTTGCCATTTCATGTAATAAAAACAATGAAATTAAATAAATGTCAGGCAGATCAATTTAAAGTTATAAGCATTGTCATCATCATAATCTCTTTGACGATAATCAGGTGGCATACCCTCCATCAGAAAAGTTACACAGTGCGCCTTTTTAATGACAGAAGTACTATAAATGTTGATTGAAATTGTGCAGAACTATCAAAAACTGAAACTTGTGTACTCACGTGAGGGTGCGAATACACTTGGCTGAGTCTCTGATGTCCCAAACTTTAATGTAGGCAGTGGACACAGTGAAGACCAGGCTGGACATGTATCTGGATTTAAAACAGGTTAAAATTATGAATTATAAATATTTATCTGTATATTAGATAACACTATGATATTTTTATTTGATTAAAAAATAAGTTTGTATTTATATTATTTACTTACTTGACAGAAACCACACTGCTGGGATGATCAGCCAAAGACATAATCTCTTGTCCCGTCACCAGGTTCCACACTTTACACGTTCGGTCTGGAAAAAACATGTCCATATCATCATCAACTTATCTGCTTTTACACCAGATGCCCTTCCTATAACAAACCAGCAACATTCTGCAATTGAAGTTAGAAATCAGAGCAAAAAAGTGTCTTGACAAGTAGATTTGGGCCATTAGCTCTGCAGCACACAACAGCAGATTTGTGTGAAGGCGGTTTGAGGAGACGAAGAGCCAAAAGTGTCCCTCCTCCGTGTCCTGCAGCATCTCAGCAGCCTCCAGGGGGCGCCAGGTGAACACAACAGGAAAGGCCTCACTCTTACTCTGCTCTGATGTTTAGGTTGGTGATTAAATGGTCCATTTCATCAAAGTATTTCAATGTGTTTTGCCATATTTGCTGCCACATATGGTATAAAACGCCTGTACCATCTCAAACCTCTTGCACAGTCTCCATGGATACGGGGAAAAAAAAGTAGTTCATTTCACAAAATCCAACAGTCCCTTACTTGTGTCCTTTGAACTGCACATTCTGCACTTCTTATTGGGTTAAAATCCCATGATATGATGTTAAAACTGACTGAAGCTGTTCTTGTTATTTGAATCTCAATATATTATAATGGTATATTTCTATCAAACATTTCATAAATAAGAAGGATTAAAGTCCTGAGTACAGAAAACTACAGTCTCCAATCAGATCTGAATACTAATAATGAAAGAAATAAGAAGAGAGGACTGGAAGCAAAAGTTAAAACTATCTAACTAACTTCAATAACCCAAAACAAGTAAGAGCAAATATTATGCAAGCCATCATTCAGAATCCTTAAGATTTATTGTCAATTATATAGTTATTGCACTCTCTTTTATATTGTTAACACATTTTTTGCTTTGCTGGACACAACTGTAACGTTTTAGGCGAGGTTTGACCACGCTCCGGGCCGAAGCTAACAATTAAAAAGCGTTTTTTTTTAAGACAACTGAATGATTTTGAGCTGGGAAGTTGAAAATTTGTAAAAACTGAGACAAATTACAGCCTTTTTGAAAGCCAGGTCATGACCAGAGTGTGATTACATTGCGCTCTGTCATAAAGTGCTTTCTGGGCTGAAGGGATTTTTTTTTTGCTGCAGAACCAATGAATGGCCACTAATCCATCATTAGGCAGGTTGAAGACAGCAATACCCTATCCACCCAATTCTCTATAGTTATTTTAATAGATCCAGTTTGCCAGTTTCAACTCCAAATGTGCATTATACTGCCCTCTTCTGGTTGGACTGAGTATTTATCATGACAGTTTTACATTGTTTACCTTTCGATCCGGTGAAGAGCAGGTCGTCAGTGGCGTCCACACACAGCACGGGTTTGGTGTGTCCCTCTGCCACATAAACACACTGCAGTTTGGCCCCTCGGTTATTCTTCTGAGTTGTGAACGGGTTAATCACACCTCTGTAAAACAAATGGACAATCAATATTGCTTTTCAAAACTGCACTCGTAAGCATGGAGTCTTAGTGTTTAATCAGGGGTTTCAGTAACATTTGTCTGTTTTTTTTTTCCTGTTATAGCCATTTTGAGGACTTCTGATCATTCAGAAGAGAAATGTTCGAACCCATAGGTATAGGAACTGAATCATAAATGGTTAATGTAATGTCCAAAGAAAACAAAACAGCAAAAGTGAATTATGTAAATGTTTACAAATTCATTATATTCCTGTTGGTTTAATCTCAAAGTTGTTGTTGTTTTTTTTGTCTGGGCCTGGTTTGTACTAATCTTGGAAGCCAGCTGCTCAATCCATGTATCATTCGTTCATTTGTTTTTCAAAATAAATCCAAAAGCAAGAAAATGAAGGAAAAAAAACAACAATTTTCTTCATTATTTGTCTCCAAAACCAAAATGAAAAAACAGATAACGAGTAGTTTTTTCAGTTTTCGATTTGGCGTTTAAATGAATTACAGAAAAAATGGATAACGGCCGTTTCCCATTTCTGTGACTTAAACTGTGATCCCGGACTAAACCAGGACTGAACCAGGAGTGTCGAGACGTGCCCGAAGGTGCACCCGCGTACACTGATCAATACGGAGACCAGGGCCAGACCGAAAATGAGACTGAGACCAGGACCGAGACCAGGACCGAGAACAGGACCGAGAACAGGACGAGACAGGACCGAGACAGGACGAGACCAGGACCGAGAACAGGACCGAGAACAGGACCGAGAACAGGACCAAGACCAGGACCAGAACAGGACCAGGACTAGGACTGAACCTGGACGAAACCAGTTTTAAACCAAAACTGAACCAGGACTAAACCAAGTCCTGGTCTCAGTCCCGACCTCAGTCCCGGCCTCAGTCCCGGCCTCAGTCCCGGCCTCAGTCCCGGCCTCAGTCCCGGCCTCAGTCCCGGCCTCAGAATCAGTCCTAGTTCAGTCCGTATGCAGAGCAAAAATCCGGCATCGCAGTTTAAGTCACGTAAAAGGGAAAAGGACGTTATCCGTTTTTTCCATTATTCATTTAAACACAAAATCGAAAACTGAAAAAAAAATCAATCGTTATCCGTTTTTTCATTTTGGTTTTGGAGACAAATAATGAAGAAAATAGAAAAGTTTTTTTCATTTTCTTATTTTTGGTTTTATTTTGAAAAACGATTTAAGAAAAGATACACAGATTCTACTCCTACTGCCTTTTCAAATAATGTATGTATTATTATGAAAAAGGAGCATTCTTGTTTGGCCAGACTCGTTAACTACACAACCAATTTTCACTCATAAATAACTGGGGCTTAGAGTTTTACTTCAGTTTAACTCACTTTCAACTCTGCCTGAACACTAATCACTATATACACCAATCAAAATATGACAGAAATATTTTGTACCTGTGTCCTTCAAATACAGGAGACTCATCCAACCTGAAAAGTAATAATGCAAAGTCACACCCAAGTGAAGAGCACCTTTTCTGAACATCTAAACATGTATCTGTTTGACACTCACAGTGCTCTGTAGTCACTGCCTTTAGCTTTGCTCTCTGCGTTGTTGTTAGACACAGGTTGAGTCACAGACAGAGGAGTTATCGTCACTTTCTCCTGGATCCTTCTGCGATTCATCGGTGATCGCTCCACTGGCCTTTTCTCCGTCCCTGTGGGAGACCTGCATCCTCCTCTGAGCAAAGAAATTAACAAAGAGTTTAAATTCAAGAGGTGCTAAAACATGATCAGCACAATAAATGTATTAAAGTACTGGTACATTAAAATCCATAGTATGTTTCTTTTCATGAATGTACTAATAGGCCTACTATAAAATAAATACAACTGTCACAACACTTTGAAACCTATATTGTGTATCTTTCTAGTCCAAAAGTTTGTCTTATTTTTAAAGAATTTCAAGATCTGTAATTTAATTTGAGAAACATTTCCCTTGTGGTTTAATTAAGTTGATTTTAAGATGTGTTCAGACTAAGTTCCTAAGTTTGTGGTCCTAATTTCAGCCCAGTTTGAGTCCAAATATAGTCCAGGTGTCCAAATCTAGTCCAGGTGTAGCCAAGGTCTAGTCCAGGTGTCCAAATCTAGTCCAGGTGTAGCCAAGGTCTAGTCCAGGTGTAGTCCAGGTCTAGCCCAGGTCTAGTCAGAGATCTACTCCAGTTTAGTCCCAATTTTGATGTTTTCTATGTAGTATGGGAATGAACCATAACTTTAACTTCAGTCAGTCTGGTTTGGTGCTGGTTTGGTGTTGGATTGGTACTCACATGCTCGCAGCCCTGTTTGTCGCTCCAGATGGAGGTAGAGTCTGTTCTCTGTCGGCGGTGTGACCCGTCATGTGACCCGGGGCGTCCCCAGGCCCCTCTGGGCGCTCGGTCAGAGGCAGCAGTGGAGAGGGGAAGTCTCCTGTGGGCGACTCACCAAATCCGTCCCCTGAGCTGCTGGCATAGAGCAGCTCCATCTGTGTGGTGGTCCGCCGACGAGCCTGACACAAGAGACCAGGTCAGTCAACTAATAACATTCAATTATAATAAAATACATTTGTAAACATATAATTAAAAATACACACTGTTGCGCAAGTTACTTAAAAACTGTAATGCATTATTTATTACTCGTTACTGTCATGTCAAAGTAATTTGTTAGATTACTGCATTTAAAATGTAAGACATTACACAACTATTGCAGCACTTTAAGTTACTCTTACCAAAATAACTGTGTGAAGATGCCAAACTTTTGTGCCCTATATGGACTGAACCAAGACTAAACCAGGTCTAAACTAGGACTTGGAATCTAGGACCGCCCCTGAGAGAGCCTCAAGCCCGTGGAGCAGGGTGTCCACAAAGCATAATTGGGCGTTAGCTGCTATTAGCCCCATGGAGCATGGAGCTCTGTGCTGGTCCTTTCGCTCGTGGTTATCTGACGGTCTACATGGGCTCACCTCCAGGCTCATCCCCACATTCGGAACAGTAAAGATGGCGTTTCACCGCTGCTGATATCGCAGTGATTTTAGCAAATTTGTTTGAAGAAAAACGAAAAACACACCACTTCAGTCCAGGTTAAAAATGCATTGTAACGCGTGTTACTCACATTTGTACGCAGTAAAATATAAAAATTTCTCCCTGTAATGCCGAACATTACTGCGTTACAGCAAAAAGCAATGCAGTATAGTAATTAATTTTACTTTTTAACGCATTACTCCCAACACTAAAAATACATACATTCTATTACTTTGCATGTCTTACCTTATTTCTTGGCTTAGATTCACCACACAACTTCATTAAATCTGAGGCAAGTGTGCTAAAAGAAAAACAAAAAATGTCGTTATGTAGTAGTTAATAGTTAGTCATCATTTTAGGCTATTTTTGTTTAACCAGGAAAAGAATCTCATTTTCAGAGGATTCTCCACACAGAGAGCCCCAGGAGTCAAACCGAGGACCTTGTCACTGTGAGGCTGAAGCACTAACCACTCCGCCACCATAAAGTTAATCTGTGAACTGAGTGGGCCTTTCCATGAATTAAATATGAACTATTGTCCAGGTCCAAGCCAGTGACAGCCTCTGATTTACAGTCTTTCCCTCACACGAACGTCATTTAAGGGTTTATAGCATTCAGAGTAGTACAAATGTAAACTTTTCACCTTTAAATTGTATTATAAGTGGTACTGTAAGTGTATGTTGTAGTTTTTGTACTTACTTTCCTTCAGTGGCTGGACTTGGAGTGGACTCATCACTGCTGCTCTCGTCTCCATTTTCTGCACCAGAGGAAAAAGCATTAGCCCTCACAGTACCAATGACTCAATATGTCTTCACCTAAAACATCAAGCATAAACTAGATTTTTTTATGATAACAAATGCATTATATAAGAGTAAGGTTTAGTCTGAGGAGTGGGCAGCAACCAGGGATTACCAGTTAAAGATGCTGAAGCTATGGAGTCACGTTTGCTCTAATAATGAACGGTTGGAGCTAATCCACATACAGAGGAGGAACATGGGGCTGCAACAACTCAAATTAAATATTATGCAGAAAATATATACATAATGTTGTTGTTTATAGCAGCAGTGATTAATATGCTTCCTGTCTCCTGAAATCACGTGAATAAAATAAAACCTTTTTAGACAAATCGTACATTTATTTAAAGACTAACTACGTAACTTTTATGGAGGAAGGTTCAACAGCCAATTTGTCTCCTTGGATGTTACTGATTTGTCTGCAATGTTCCACAGAATGGCCTTTGTGTTGGAAATTTATATTGTGGAAAGATTTCCTTCAATCTGTCTTTGTGTGAATCAATGTGATTTCTACCTGAGACCAGACCCCCACAGGAAAATATTGATTATGACTGATGAAATTAAAATAGTGAATTAGTTTATCTTTTAGAAACACATTTGGTCTTGTAACTAAAACTCATTTGGTTTGGTAGTTGAAGTCAGAGTTAGAAAGTAAACACTTGTGTTCCGTTTTGCTTGCTCATCTTGTCAGGAAGTGACAAATATCAATGCATATCAGATCAAGCACATCTGGCCACACCTCAGTAGGAGTCATGGTCTGGTCATCTCAGCCTCTATAAACTTGGTGCTTTGTAACATTTGGGGCTAATGTGGTAAGGACATGCTGCTGGAGAGGAGAGGCTGTTACAAGAATAAACTTTTGTCTGTATTCCAAATACTCATCGGGCTTCGCAAATGGATTAATTATTTGTCATCAAGAGTTACATAATAGTTTCTACGACAGCCTTACACTTATCTAGCCTGCATTTTTAAACAAGGTTTTTATGCCAGAAAACCATGGAATTACCTCTCCACAAATCTGACCTGTAATATTTCCTGCGTGTTTCCGCAGAGCTAGATAAAGCCATACTGTGGAATATTTCAGGAGCAATAATATCTACCGTATTTTGGACTATAAGTTGCACTTTTTGGTTTGGGTGTTTCCTGCGACTTATACTGTGGTGCGACTTTAAAATTTTCACACTGACAGTCGTGAGAGGTTCTAGTCTTGTGTGTCAGTAACTGTTGCTCCTGTTATTTATGTACCACTGTCACTTCACCCTTTACTGCGCATGTCTCCTGCAGAAAGAGCCACGGTCCTGCTGCAAGTAGTGAAATATGCAGCCAAAAATCGTAACTGAGCAGCAGAAAGAAAGTTTGGAGTGAGCGAGAAATTTGTGAGGGACTGATGAAAGGTGGGGATGCAGAACACAGCTTTACGGTAACTGGGAGGGTGCAACATGGAACTTTCCTGGAAGTCACTGGATGGATCGACAAAGTCCGGACTTCAGTGACAACAGAAACCATCCTGTCGGGATTCAGAAAGGTCGGAATAATTCTGACTGGAACAATCCGTGTATCATTCGTTCATTCGTTTTTCAATATAAAACCAAAAATAAGAAAACAAAAAAACAACAGTTTTCTTCATTATTTGTCTCCAAAACCAAAATGAAAAAACGGATAACGATTCGTTTTTTCAGTTTTCGATTTTGTGTTTAAATGAAGAATGGAAAAAACGGATAACGATCGTTTCCCGTTTACATGACTTCAGTGACTGCGATGCCG
Organism: Boleophthalmus pectinirostris; assembly: GCF_026225935.1. Taxonomy (NCBI): domain Eukaryota; kingdom Metazoa; phylum Chordata; class Actinopteri; order Gobiiformes; family Gobiidae; genus Boleophthalmus; species Boleophthalmus pectinirostris. The sequence continues at coordinate 9,031,296 of NW_026571133.1, forward strand.
GACCGCATACGGACTGAATCAGGACGGATCCAGGTCCGAGACCAGAGCGGGACTGAGACCGGGACCAGACCAGGACCAGAGCGGGACTGAGACCGGGACCAGGGCGGACTCTGAGCTTTGACTCCAAGCCTCCACGGGGTCCGAGCCTCAGCTTCGAGCTCCGGTCCTGCCGTGGGCTCTGAGCCTCCGGTCTGGTCCTGGTCTGGTCCTGGTCTTGTCTCGGTCTCGGTCTCAGGCCCGCTCTGGTCCCGGTCTGGTCCCAGTCTCACCGCATACGGACTGAATCAGGACGGATCCAGGTCCGAGACCAGACCGAGACCAGAGCAGGACTGAGACCGGGACAGAGCTGCTCCGGTCCTCCGCGCTCAAGAACCGCGGTTGGTTCCGAGGTGCAAAGCCTCCGACTGACGCTTTCACACCAATGAAAATGAATCGAACTAAGAGCTTTTGGTTCAAATGGACCAGGTCCGGGACTAGACCGGGACCAGAGCGCCGGGGCCGGAGCTCGGGTCTCGGTCTGGTCTCGGACCTGGATCAGTCCCGGTTCAGTCCGTATGCGGTGCAAAAGTCCGGCATCGCAGTCACGGAAGTCACGTAAACGGGAAACGGCCGTTATCCGTTTTTTCCATTCTTCATTTAAACACAAAATCGAAAACTGAAAAAACGAATCATTATCCGTTTTTTAATTTTGGTTTTGGAGACAAATAACGAAGAAAACTGTTGTTTTTTGTTTTCTTATTTTTGGTTTTATATTGAAAAACGAATGAACGAATGATACACGGATTTGGAACTGATGCTGAGTCTGACAACAGCTATGCAGAGGAGGAAGTGGTGCTCTGTTTACCTCCAGAGGTCGCAATGTTGCTTAGAAATGACACCAAGGATGAAGAATTCAATGGATTTAGTGATTTGGAGTGAGATGGAGAGTTTGGTAAACTTGTTATGTTATGTTATTTATGCTCTAGTTATCCGAATAACTGTTCATATTAACAGCTTGTTGTTCTCTGTTCTATTGTTATTACAATAACTTGCCTTCCAAGATGAAATGTTGGTTCCTAGTCTCTGATTTTATAAAATAAATTTCCCCCAAAAAGTGTGACTTATAGTCCAGTGCCACTTATATATGCTTTTTTCTTCTTCATTACAGATTTTTTGGCTGGTACGACTTATAGTCCAAAAAAATATGGTACATGGAAACAAGCCAGTAGCCGACCACCGACCAGAAAAGTTACAGAGTCCACCTTTGATATGGTTTTGATATCAAGTGATATTCATAATGTTGTAGCCCAAAAGAACATTGTACACAAAACCTGTTTAATTGTTATATTTAGTAACACATTAACATCATGGGTGGGGTAACTAACATGGGAGACACAGACTTCATGCAAGCAATGGCCTTTGTTACTAGAGCTTCATTAGTTTTTAAAGACCGTGGCAGATGCACTCTACAACATTAAAGACAACGGGATATTTCACTGTAGTGTGCATCGTCCACTTCTGTACAGCTTTATACTCACCGGGTAAAATGAAACCTAACTCTGAATTCACAACAACAGAAAAAAACAGAAACCAAAAGTCAAACTCCCAATGAGAAAGCCGTCACGGTTATTTCACAGGCTTCGTATTGTCATCTCATTAATAATAATTTTAGAACAAGTATGAATGATTTGATACTGTGAGCCTGTAAAATAAATGTGACCATATTGTGAATGAACAGCAGTTTAAAACGGCGGTTGTGTTCATGCTCTCCAAGGCTGCGTTCACACACATACTGGATTAAAGGAACAGTACGTAACTTTAATTTTAAATTCCATAAACACAATCTAATTTCTGTATGTCCCTAGGTAATAAAGTTGGCATGTTCAAATCAAAAACAGCTCTTACTGATGACAACATTAGTGCTGATTTATTCTTAATTACTAAAACATTAAATGCTGTGGTCAAACTGTTTGTTATAACTTTGTGTTTTGGTTGTCAAGGCGATAATCAAATCAGAATAAACAACATCAAGTCCAAAGCTTTTGTAATTAAGAATAAATCAGCATTACAGTTGTTATCAGTAAGTGCTATATTTCATTTGAACATGTTTACTTTGTATGAGCTGGGAACACAGTTAGATCATGTTTATGGAATTTGAAATCAAAATCTTGCCTGACTGACAAATGACTTGTTTCAGTCTTGTTCTAGTCCTGGTTTAGTCCTGGTTTAGCTCCAGATCAAAGGGCCCATGTTATGAGATTTTCAGATCTATGTTATGATGTTGTTTTGTTTCATTCACGCACATTTAACACACAAATCTTTACACCTTCACTAGAATCATTTGGATTATTTCAGCCCTGGAATTGCCAATTTCTACTGAATTAAAGGCAGTGTTGGGAGCAACGTGTTATAAAAGTAACAAATTACTGTAATCCATTGCTTTTTGCTGTAACGCAGTAATGTGGCATTACAGGAAAAAAAAAAAGGTAATATTTTACTCGGTACAAATGTCAATAACGCACGTCGCATTTTTAACCTGGACGGAAGTGGTGGGTTTTTTGTTTTTCTTCATACAAATTCGGTAAAATCACCATGATATCAGCAGCGGTGAAACGTCATCGTTACGGTTCCAAATGTCAGGACGGGTCCGGAGGTGCGCCCGCATAGACCGTTGTGTGACCGCGGGCGAAAGGACCAGTACAGAGCTCCGACAGGTCCTAGATTCCAAGCCCTAGTCCAAGATTAGTCCTGGTTTGGTCCTGGTTTAGACATGGTTTAGACCTGGTTCGGCTCTGGTTTAGTCCCGGTTTAGACCCGGTTTAGTCCTGGTTCAGTCCAGGTTCAGTCCTCCTGGTTCAGTCCTCGGTTCAGTCCTGGTTTAGACCTGTGTTAGTCCTGGTTCAGTCCTGGTTCAGCTCTGGTTTAGTCCTGGTTCAGTCCATACACTGCGCAAAAGTTTGGCATCTTCACTCGCTGATTGTTATTTAACGATCAGTGACAGTTATTTTGGTGAGAGTAACTTAAACTGCTGCAATATTCGTGTAATGTCTTACATTTTAAATGCAGCAATATTGTAATGTAAGAAATTACTTTGAAATGACAGAAACACGTAATAAAATAACACATTACAGCCTTGAAGTAACTTGCCCACCAGTGATTAAAAGTAATAAGTCGTCATTAACTTGAACACTACCACTTGAACAGAGCTTTGTAAATGGACACGGACTAATAATAAAGGATTACTCAAACGTGTGAATGAAACAAAACACAACTCCGGGTTTTTGATGAGGTAACAGCATTCTAACATGGTGTAAAGCTCACAAAGTCAATTCTGTGTGATATAGGCGTCCCAGCGTTGCTATAGTGTGTGTACATGTGTGAAGACAGCCTTAGTCTCGAGTATTACACACATTATAGTTGCATTTGTACCTTGTAGCGCGCTCCCGAGCAGTGCGTCCAGCTCCGGGTTGATCTCCGCTTTCTCCTTTAACATGTGGAACAACAGCTGGTTCTGAGTGGCACTGTTTATCTCCGTCTGCTTCAGTCGTCCCTCCATCACTTTGAGCTGGGACTCCTTCTGAGCTGCCTGGAGGCCCTGATAGTTATAAAACATACAAGTGAATCTCATGCTCAGGATGTAGACAGACTAATAATAAAGAGTTACTCAAACATGTGAAACAAAACACAACTCCGTGTATGTTTTTGAGGAGGTAAAACCATTATAACATGACTTAAAGCTCTTACGTTCAAGACATAATTAGCCCAAATAAGTTAATTTCTTATAATTTATTTAAGTGTGAGTTCCTATTTGAAAACAATGGGGTAATTCTACATGACTTGAATTGCAGTTTAGTGACACTGAATTTGACGTTATATTATTTGAGTTAGAAGCTAGATTCACACCATTCAACGGAATATAATGTACATGGAGTGAAAATATTAATTTAAGTTTGTCTCTTGTCTAAGTCCCGGTAACTTCTCAGTTCTTTACAGGTTAAGTGAAATGAATGTGAATTAATCAATGTTGACCGTGCCTTTATTACAGTAACAGTCTCAACATTCAAACAGTATATATATGATATTGCCAATTGTTTAAAAAAAAAAAAAAAGCCTCAGACTAAGTCAAATAAATATGTGTAAATACAAAGTAAGAAGAAACTGAGGCACTTAAAAAGTACAAAATAATTAAAAGCCTTTAATACCACATGGCAGATAAAGTTAAAATCACGCCAACGCTTCGGCCCTTCAGCCTTCATTAGGGCACTGCTCCCTACACTGAAGAGCACCAAAAGGACAATTTTGCACAATTTTTGTAGATCCAAGTAGCACTCCTGCCCCCGAAGCTTTGCAAAATATGTGTAAATACTCTGTGGCCAAGGCAGGCTCCTTTCTACAGGTTCTGTATTTACATGGTCTTTTCATTGAGTTTTGTAGAGCAATGCTGCCCTCTCCTGTTTAAAGCAAATATTGCAAATAATCACACATGGCCAGTAAACACAACAGGCTGGAAGACATTTGGAAAGATGCGATTATAACTTCCCAGGCCCAGTTTTCTTCATCTCCATGTCATTGTAGTGTTTCATTATGTTCGGCTGATCAACAATTACAACTATACCTCAGTTTTTATAATTTCCCCACTGACACACAACTCTAAGCGCACTGGGTTCATGTGATTAGAAGAGATGAGGCGCCAAATTCAAGACTATTCCAAACAGCACATACATATACAGTCTTCATTTTACCGCTGATCACATTTACGTCAATGGGTTTTATCACAGTCAGTTTTAATAGATCCATGTTAGGCGAGCCCAGTGTCGGGAACTACACTGGAGGCTGTAATCGCATCTTTCCGAACTTCTTCCTGGTTTGTGACGTAACAGTGAATAGAGCCTATTGCACAAGAAAATCTACAAACACTTTAATATACAACACAACAAGGATTTATTTCCATAGATAAAATAAATAAAATAATAAAAATAATAATAAATAAATACAGTTGTGTGTACCTTGTTGATGGCCATAGTCATGAAGTGGTCGAGGAGGAAGCGAGCCTCAGTCAGACTACAGGAGCTGATCACAGCCGTCACATCTCCAGTGTCACCCTCGTCCTGAAAACACACAAATGAACACCTGTCTCTTGCTACCTATTTCACCTAAAAAAGAGTGATTAAAAGGAGCTCTACTCATGCGCTGTTAGCAGCCAGACTCCACTATCTCATCACCAACAAGTAAAGTGAAATCTGCTACAAACTTCTACATCACTGTTATCTGCTAAAGAATCATCTTAGAAGGACAATGGACACAAACTGTACATTTTGAGAACTGAAAAATGAAACCACCTCTCACTTATTTTGGACCTGCCCAGACTCTGTGTGTTTTTGCAAAGAATTCATAAAACATATACTCAACTTCTTATCCCATTTTACCATTTCTTATAAAGATGTGTTGTTTGGTTTTTGAGTTGAGCATCATACGAAAAGTAAACAATATTATATAATTATGTGTTAAACAAGTAACCTGTCAGTTGGTTTCATGGAGGGGGGGTTATGGTAATATTTGTGTCATATAAATTGTCGGGAAATTGCATGTAAAGTAAACTGTACCTTGGCCTCCTCCATCTGCATGATGTTGGCCTGACAGTCTGCGATGCTGTCGTTGATGTAGTCGATGTTTGCACTTAAAGACTCCAGCTCCTCACTAAGAGATGCCAGGCTCCGGTCGGCGTCTGCTCCGTCGGACGCCATCTTGTCCTTCTTCCTCAGCACACGCTCACGCCGCCTCGTCAGCTCCTCTCTTTGCTTTGGAGGAAAAAGAGAGTAACATATGTGACAATTAATCCAGAAAAAATACAGCAACTGTGTTACAGCATATTTTTTAATATTGTTTTATATAAACAATATTCAGACGATATGTCAATCCAATAGAAATGTGTTAATAAATGGATACAATTAGAATCAAATATCAGACTGTAGCTGCTAGAGGTTGTGCATTGCCTTGAGTCTGACGATACGATACATATCATGATTCACATGTCACGATTCAATATATCACGATATATCCTGATACTAAAACAATGGATGATATATTGCAATTTATCAATAATTACTTCAAATAATACATTCAACTACAGCTTAAAGAGAGCACAATTGTATGAAATATAATTTATAAATTTTTTTAAATCATGAGAACAGTGAATGTAACTGGGGCTGGATATCGGTAAGAAGTTGGCGATACGATCCACACCTCGATACACAGGCCTCGATACGATACGTTTTTTGAAACAGTGCATTTTCGATTCAGTACGATTCGATACGATATATTTCAAATAGATTCGATACAGTTGGTGAAAAAAAGGCAAAATCATGGCTGTGATACTAAAAGTTCACTAAGTCCACTAAGTTTGTGCAAAGTTAAAATGAAAAACACCAATTTTAATCATCAAAACAGTGAGAATGTCAACACAACTGTAGCTCTCTATCGCAAAATGATTTTGAAAAATATACCTAAAATTACTCTTGGCGATATATCGATACAGCAGCCCACAATAACGATACTGTATCATCAAATTAATCATCGATATTTCAATATTTTTGCACACCCCTAAATGTAACAAATACATTTTTGTGAAAAATATTATTTTAAAAATCAGTTTGGATCTGTTTTGAATCGATTCACGAATTGTGCAATGAAGTTTCACAATATATCACTGAATCATTTTTTTCTTACACTCCTAATAGCTACTCACAAAAGTGCAGAAACATCACTATCCTCTATTATTTGGAAGTTTTAATTGCAGAATTTTTACTATAAACAATATATGTACACACAATATTCAAATTTCTTGTATCTTCAAAAAAACATATTTTGTTTCAATAATTTGCCCACTATTACCCATCTAAAATGAACTATTTATTTGTGTAATTGTACATGTCAATTTTGTATTCTCCACCTCACATATGAATGAATGAGTGTGTGTTTTATCATCTTTACCTTGAGCAGTCTGTTCATGTCAGTTTCCATGTTGGAGATGGTCATTTTCTGCATGATGATCTCAGTGATGCGTCTCTCCAGTGACTGCCACTTGGCCCGGGCTGTTCTGGTCAGATACACTTTACCTGTGCGCACTGGAGAGCTCCTGTAAAACACCCAAGATACAAAGGTCTGTCACGGTAACAAATTTGTTGCTACAGAGGAATATCATAATAAACCATAATATTGAAACTATATTATGCCACTTAAGTGTGTTTTATATATGGTACAGTATTATTAATGCATGAGCTATAACAAATAAACAGCAGAACATATTACATGAAAAATATCAGATTCCTTGACATGACAAAAATTGAGCCCCAAAATATACTGTTCCAGCTTTCAGATATTGAACAGTAAGTCAATATAGTAATTATTCTGACAGGTCTGAAAATATATTAGACCTAACAAACTTGGGTTGTAGTGAACATGCACGGTGCTTCATTTAGTCATCTTAAGTGCCATGATGTGAGCTCTCAAAACTATTCAGTATCTTTTTCATCTGACCATGCATCGTATAAGACTACGCAGTAGGGTTGGGTGGTAATACAGTATTACGTTATCCCGCGGTATCAAAAATAGCAACTGTATCAGTTTCATTACCGTCATAAAAAAATCTGCAGCACATAAAAACCTAATATAATATTATAATTTATTGATACCTAAATTTGTTTGCTCAACACAAATGAATGTGTGGCTGTATTTTCAATTTAATGTTATCATGATTTATAACTAATAGTATCTATAATGTTTATTTTAACTGTGTGGGGAGATAACGTTCGATTAGTTTTGTTCTGTTGTCACGTGACGCTCATAAGAGAGACCAAGACAAGACGACAAGTCCGGCCACAAACGAGTTGATCCCAAAAAAACCCCAATAAACACTAGTACTTCTGCAATTTGGCAGCATTTTGGCTTCAGGCGCACAGTTAATAATAATAATAATAATAATGCATCCGTTTTATATAGCGCTTTTTTGGACACTCAAAGACGCATTACAGAGCATTATTCATTCACTCCATACCCAGTGGTGGTAAGATACTACTGTAGCCACAGCTGCCCTGGGGCAGACTGATGGAAGCGTGGCTGCCAATCTGCACCATTGGCCCCTCCGACCACCACCATCACTCACGCACACACCACTTTCATACTAGGCAATGAGGGTGAAGTGTCTTGCCTAAGGACACAACAACAGTTTTTACGACTGATTTTCCCAGTGTCTCCCATCCAAGTAATAACCAGGCCTGGTCCTGCTGAGCTTCTGAGATCTGACAGGATCAGGCTTTGACAAGCCGGTATGGCCATGTGTGTATGTTTTACACAAACAAAACTTAAAGCCACATGAATCATTTTCATAAACTATAAAGCGCAGATAAAAACAGTTCTTTCCTTGTGTGCTGATGCAGTTCAGCTTCTGTTGGACTCAAGGACACGACTCAGTGGAATATGAGTGTTCGCTCTCTCTGACAGAGGATGTGCTGCTGACGGTGAGTCTGTTCTGTGCTTCTATCACGTTGGAGATGGTTCATGTGAAACTTTTCAGAGATTATAATTCTGCAGGTCGTAGCATAGACCCTATAGCAGTGTGGCTTTGTATTTTACCAAAGTTGTACTAAAACATTTTGGTTATACAGTAATACTGTATACCCTGGTAAAATACTGAGAAGTTTTAACGGTATAAAAATCTGGATATGCCTATCTTTACTAGCATACACAGTTATTAGTATTCACATGTAAAAAATTTTACAAAAACTCACGAATAACTCCCAAATCACCAGATAAATCACTACACACCTTCTTCGTTCTGCTGTGGTCCATAGAAATGATTATAGTGCCATTAAAATAAATTGGTTGGCGGTTTTATTCTATTTTATTATTTCTATTCTCTTGTTGTTCTTGAACTGTGCAACATTGGAATCCACATTGTGGGTCAAATAAAGCTTATTTTATCTTCTCTAAAAAATGCTGGTTGATTAAGACACTATTGACAAATTAACTGACCAAACAAACTACAGCCCCATAACAAACAGTTTATAACATCATCATAGTTTAAAATAAAAGAGCAGTAGGATGATACCTGGCCCCATTGGTGTGAGTGACAGTGGACGTGTGTGTTTTTCCCATTGGTCCTCTGTGAGCCGGCTCCTGTGTCTCTGGGGTTTTTCTGTTCATCTTCCCTGACATCGGCCTCACCTGACGCCTCAGAGCGGTCACCTACAAGTGTACAAGAATTAGGAGTAAAACAGACAGAAATAATCAAATGAACTGCTAAAAAAGACATTACGCTTGTGTATGCTGTGTAGTTTTAACATATGAGACCTGTGGATCATTGCGATGTGTTTGTGTCTTACCTCTTCATTTTTTCTTCGCAAAATTAACTCCTGTTGTCTCTTTTGGGCTTCAAGTTGCCGTAGTTGGTGCTATAAGTGAAAAGGTACAATTTAAGGTTTATATTAATTAAAATAAGTTAACAAAAGACGCTATTTTAACTTAACCCTTCCAGACCTAAGGGCAATTTTTGTAAATTTTTTCTTGCCTGGATTTTTTTTTCTTAATTTTGCTTTTAAAACTCCCCCTTTTACCCCCTAATGAAGTGTTATACATCCTTTTTTTCAGTATAGCCTGTTCTTTCACAATGTGCATGCTGCAGTTGTGTCATATGGCTGTAACAAAAGTGATAGGACCAGAAATACAAATAAAAAAAGAAAACGGAAAACAAAATTTACACTCTTTCATACAAAACACACAGTAAACATGTATAAACAACTTTTAGACATAAAAAAATGTTTAATTTAGGGCCTTAGGTACAAAAGTGCAAAATATCAAGTCTGTACGTAAACTAAAAATATCCTTATTGCTTCAAAACAGAAAAAAAAGTGCAATTGCCCCATGACTTTCCTGGTGCCAGTCATGGAAACAGCTAGTGTCAGGTCCAGGTCACAGAGCCACATCACTTCTTGCATTTCCATGGTGTTTATTACATTTGGATTTGTACATTTTGACTGAAATAAACCTTTCAAATAAAAATAGCAAAAGATGCACAATTACACAGAATAAGATGCGTAATTTGCCATTTATTTGAGAAATAACTGCACTTAGAGCGGCTTTTTCAATTGTTACAAACACAGATGCTCAGAGCCGTCGACCATCTTGACTCACTACACTCTTTGGCAAAGTTTGGGCCGATCAGAATGGATGGAGTGCATGGGTTTGGCGGAAGGCAAAGTAGGATAATGCCGGAAATATGCTTGGAAAGCTGAAAGTCTCAGCTATTCAAGGGGAAATAAAGTAAGTTTCTATCTTTTATGGTTGGAAAGTTACGTGTGGTTATGTAAAACATGTCGGTCTGGAAGGGTTAAAGAAGTGTAAACAACATTATAATATTCATAATTCCCACACCTCAGCTCTGCGTTGGTCTTTCTTGAGCGTGGCGATCTCTCTGTTCCTTCTGGTCTCTGAGGCCCTGCTCCTCTCCTGCTGCTCCTTCATCTGACGCATCAGCAACACCTGGTGGACACAAACCCACAGCACATCACTACATGCACTTTATTCACTTTTTTTGTATGAGACAGCTTTCCAAACGCATGTACCTTGGTCTTCTTCATCTCGGTGACATCCTGTTGTAGTTTTTTGAGCTGTTTTTCATACTGGGACTGGTTCTTGAGCAGGCGGGCGTGCTCCTTTTGGGCGGACTGCAGTTTCTGGAGCTCTTTGTTCATAGAGCTCAGTTTCCGCTCGTATTCAGCTTTGATCTTCTTGGCTTTCTCCTCAGTGCATGACTCCACAGATCCTGAGCAAGCACAAGGAAAGGGAGAATTAAGTATTTAGTTTAGTCTTTTGCTGAAAGTAAAGCAACCAACACAATGCAACCAGTAATATTCATGAAAGAATGTTGACCCTCTCTTCAGGACTAATGATGTGACATGACCAACAGATCTCAGATTGGAAAATAATCAAATCATCTTTCTATGTTTATGTTTATGTTTATGTATTACCAAATTACCTCAGCACAAACTCAGAGCAACAGGAAAGAAAAACAGGCTTGTTTTACATACCTTTTTCCATAGTGTTTTTTTTATATAACATTATTTTAAAGGGTATTTACATTGTCCCACTTAATGTTTGAACAATTTTAATGAAATAACTCCATCACCATTCACCCAAGTGCCTACTTATTGGAAATTGAAAAATAATTAGTGATCAGATTGGCTTCTTAAAATCAAGGGTGGAAAGTAACGAATTTACTCACATTACTGTAACTGAGTAGTTTTATGAATAATTTGTATTTTTTTGAAATAGGTAATTTTACTTTTACTTGAGTAAATTTTGACCCACTTGACTTCATTACATTGGAACCCACCCTCGTTACTGAGTAAAAACAGACTGATAGAGGAAAAATTTAATGCAAAAAAAAAAAAAAGATGCCAGAAAGTAAAGGAAATTGCACGGGCTTGCACACACAACATTTACAGTTATTGTACAGACTTGTCAGTCTATCCTGGACCAACTTGGATGATGCTGGTGCCGAGCCACAGATCGAGGTCGTCATGGCACTTTTTAATTTCTTGTATCAGCAGTCAGTGTGCCATGTCTTCAACATTTTCGTTTTGCATAGTTTGATTTTGGTTTAATTTTCTTTCTTTTTTATTGTAGTGTTGTGAGTTCGACCATATAATTCAGAATTTGTTAAATTGTTATTTTTTTTATTAGTTAAATTTGTTATGTTGGTAAAGTTCTAAGTTCTATAAAGTTCTATGAAAAGAAGCAAGAGCTCAGCGTTAGTAAGAGTTAAGCGCAATTGTCTTTAAAATGTACAAAGTTTGCTCTGTATCGCCTAAAAGTTGATTAAAACAACTTGTGCTGGATTAGATTTATGACTCATCCTTTTTTACATCAAATAACTGAAAGTAACAAAGTAACTTTTGCTCAAATCACATTTTAAATCAAAGGGCCCGTCTCATGTAAAATCAACTTTTCTGAGCTTTCTACCTTCTAAGAGTGATGTGTGGGTCTTGTATATGTCGCCAAAGTGGTTTTTAGAATGATTCTGCGTTTTTTCTGTGTATTTCTGCCACCCTCCCACATGACAACGAACTAAAGCTGCAACAACGATGACGCTTTTGACGTAGCAGAAGGCACTTCGCACCCGCCCCTGTCCCCTGCTTCTCTGCCTCGCCCCCACCCCGCATCAGCTGACAATTCCCAGATGAACACCTAAACAAAAGCGTAAGCATAAACTAATTGTTTTACACTGCAGTGTCAGTAAGATTTCATAACTCTTGTGTAATGGATGTTCCAAAACCCAAATTGTGCTTGTATATGTGCATAAGATACAATGTGAAAAGAATTATTTTGCATGAGATGGGCCCTTTAAGCACTTTTTTTTACTTTTACGCGAGTAGATTTTTAGATGGTTACTTTTACTTCAGTAGGAATTAAGCAAAGTAAAGATACTTTTACTTACGGTAATCAAAAGCACTTTTCAGCACTTTTTCCACCTCGGCTTAAAATATAAACAAATATAAAAAGAGCCAGTCTGTCAGTTTCTTGTAAGTTAATAGATCCAAAATATCCAACTCCCTATTTTTCGTAGTATATTTGTCTGCGTGCTTTCATCTAAGTGTCTGAAATAAATGATGAAAAGATGAAGAGGACCCGTCTGGACTCACCCATGTTGTGCAGCACCTTGTCCCTCTCGAGCTGAGTGTCTCTGATCTTGTTCTGGAGCATCATGAGCTTCTGTTCGTACTGCTGTTTGAGCGTGTGCAGACGCCGCTGACTGTTCTCCAGCTCGTCGATCAGCTTCTGCTTTATGGCGATCTCACACGTGATGTTGGCCAAGTCCGCCTGCACGTTTTCTGATCAAATACAAATACACAGGATTTCACAGTGAGCAACGCATTCTTTTAACTTAGTTGACTATACTACATTACTATATTTTTTTTCATATAGTAAATATTTTATACTAAAATTACTATTATAATATATTTTTACTGTGTGAAAAGTTTACAATTTGAAGTCACATATTACATTTTTTACGATTATGCAGTAATGTATGCATTTTTTGTTGTTTTGTTTTGTTGTTTATAAAAATACAAAGCAGAAAACTGGCTAGGAGTATGTTATTATTTTCTGAAAACCACCAAGATTAAAATGATGAGCAACTATATAACAAAATATACAATAATTTTATGACATTTTAACTAAAATGTGTGTTGTCAGTTGCAATTTCACTTTATTATTAATCCTTTATTAAAACAGGTTTGCTTCTTATTATCCCATCTCATTTGGCAAAGTGACCTGAAAATTACTATGCAACTTTTGATTTATTTGATACACATTATTTTATGTATTAACATTACTTTGGGTTATTAGTATTTTGTATATTTAACTGTAACTCGTCATGCCCACAGCTGCAAGAGACTGGTGAGAACAATATATTCGGGTTACACTTGTATGTGCAGTAGAGCCCTGCACCCAACGCAAAACAGTGCAGCATGAAACACATTTTGAAAGCAGGAGTGGAACTGGACAATGTGAGAGCGGGCGGGTAGAATAATAAACTGCAGTCCCGCAAACTAAATATGAGTGTAAAGTAAAATATACAAATGATTCATGTTTGCCTATTATACATCATTTGTGCTGGATATTCTATTTGGCATTAATAAAAACATTTTAAGCAGCCTAAACTTGCAGATGTGGTCTAATCTTGCGCACATGTTACACAATTCCTTTCCGCTTCTCCGTGTTTGATAGAGCTTAAGAAAGCGAACATCCCCATCTTGCGGGACTTGGGACAAAATATCGCAGATGCAGGCCGGAGCAGGAATGAAAATAAAAAAAATTTTGCGGGTGCAGGCTGGAGAGTGACTGAAAATTCTGTCCCGTGCCGAACTCTAATGTATAGTCCTTTTTTAGACTTTTACCTTTCTCGTCCAGTTCTTCGGAGTCGGACTCCTCAGACGATTCCTCTGCGGCCATTTCAAATTCTTCCTCTTCTCCATCAGCGTCTTCGTTATCGTCATGGTCACTGGCCTCCTAAAAAAATATGAGGTAAAAAATAAAATAAACAATGAATAAGCATGTAAAGGAGATTGTTGCCAGTTAAAATCACTTTTAACCATGAGATGTACATGGCAAATTTGTAGACCCTTTAACAAAAAATGATAAGGTTCACCATTTGTGTATTTTCTGTGTGGATATTTCTTTCAAAAACTCTTTCCATCTGAAATAATGCATATTACCTCTCCGTCCTCATTGGCGCGCTCCTGGTCATTGTCAGGGACCTCCTCTTTGACAACACTGTAAACAAACACATATTATTTTTATTATAATACATTACATATAGAGTTGATAATATTGTTTTGTTTGTTGGTTAAAAGCTAATATGAACTACATGCATGTGCTGAGTTTTTTTTAAGCCTGAAGATGTATGATCTTTTAAAAATCAGGAATAGAGTGATACACAAAAGATTAGAATGTGATTGGCTCATGATTTGTATTTGTATTATTGCACACTGCACATAGTTAATTGGGAACAGATACCACGAGGATTCAGTGGCTTCAGAAAGTTTTCAGACTCCCTCTTTTAAATCTTTCAAAGTTATTTTGGTGAAGCCAGTGACTAAAACTAGTGACATTTTGCTTTATTCTTAAAATCATTATAGAATAATACTACTATCATAAATATGAAAACATTTTGAGGCCACTGTAAGATGTGTCAAATTAAAGGTCCTATATTACACAAAACTGACTCTTTAAGCCATGTTATAATGTTGTTACCTCCTCAAAAACATATCTAGAGTTGTGTTTTGTTTCATTCACACATGTTTCAGTAATCCTTTATTATGAGTCTGTCTACATCTCCAAGGCTCAAAATGCTGTTCCACCTTGTGACATCATGTAGTGGTAGTTTTCAAGTTAAAAGGAATTTGGACATTGGCTAACTAGAAAATAAGGTCCAGAGTGTTGGAGACATGTGGAGACACTTTATAAAATATTCCATCCAGTCACTGGTGTTAGACTAGTGCATGTCAATGGCCATAGTTATACTGCCAATAAAAACAGTCTTACCCACTCCACGAAGCACCAGAAGCAAATCTATTATTATGCCAGACTGTCGATGTAAATGCCTGCTGATAGAATAATGTTTGAAACAGGGTTGGGCGGTATCCAAATTTGTATACAGTTAAACCTTTTCAGGACTTTACCAAGGTATACGGTATTACAAAAAATTTTTAGTACGATTTTGGTAAGCTACGAAGCCGCACCGCTGTACTGTCTATGCTATGAACCAACGCGATACATGTGCAGAACAGAATCACCGTCAGCCGCACATCCTCTGTCACAGAACGAACACTGAGTTGTGTCCTTTAATCTGACAGAAGCTGACCTGCATCAGCGCACAAGGAAACAGCTTTTTTTTTATCAGCCATCAAATGAGCCATGTGGTTTTAAGTTTTGTTTCTGTAAAATGTAAACAAATGTACGCCTGAAGCCAAAATGCTGTCAAATTGCTAGTGTTTTTTTTTGGGACCAACTCATTTGTGGCCGGATTTGCCGTCTTCTCTTGGTCTCCCTTATGAGCGTCACGTGACAACTGAACAAAACTAATCAAACATCATCTCCCCACGCAGTTAAAAGAAACATTATACACACTATTAGTTTTAAATCATGATAACATTAAATGAAAAATACAACCACACATTCATTTGTGCTGAGCAAACAAATTTAGGTATCAACAAATTATAATACTGTATTAGGTCCTTATGCGCTGCAGATTTTTTTATGACTGTAATGAAACTGATACTGCTACTTTTTGCTGACTTTTTTGATATTGTAATACCGTATTACTGCCCAACCCTAATTTGCATGAATCATTGCATGTTGAAGGGACTATTTTCTCAGCAGCAGCAGAATTTTTCTTTGCCAGGTGCTAGGTGATATCAGTCCGCCGCCGCCAAGCTTTCTGTCAGGAAGTACAACTCACTGCTGCTGCTCAGATATAAATCCTTCAAATGCAAGGTTGGTTTTACTTCTAAATTTATTCTATCACACAAACATTTACATCGACAGTCTGGTGTAATAATACATAATAACAGACCCCACGAGCGTCCCCAGAGCGTATGCAGGATTTGCGAGTTAAACGTGTAAATGAAACAAAAACTCAACTCTAGGGTCTGTTTGTGATGAGGAAACAACATTATAACAGATCATAAAAAAGCACAATATGGGACCTTTAAGCTTCAATTAAAATTAAAAGTGGAAAGACGAAAAATGGGGTCAGGATTTAAAACTGCTTCTCGACCAGTACGATCACCTGTACAGAAATAAACAGATGTTAGACCGGGACCAGAGAGGGTAAAGGTTTAAAGGTTAGTGACTAAGACTAGTGAGATTGGAGGTGATTTGCAGAATCAGTGGATTAGCCCCGTTGCATTGTGGGACTTTTCAAACCTGGCAGTGCCCACGTCCCGCTGAGGACTGTCTTCATGACGCCGCAGTCTTCACAGGTTTAAATGAGGGTGTGGTGAGGTGTGAAGAGGGAGAGAAGGAGAGAGGGAGAAGGAGGAAGGAGAGAAAAGGAGGGGGAGAGAGAGAGAGAGAGAGGAGTGAGAAAAAAAGAGAGAGAAAAGGATGGAGACAGAGAGAGTAAGAGAAAGAAAGAGAGCGTAGAAAGAGAGACAGGTGTGAGAATGAGAGAGAGACAGAGAGAAAGAAAGGCGGAGAGAGGGAGAAAGACAAAGGAAGAAAGAGAGAGAGGGAGAGAAAGAGACAGGAGTGAGAATGAGAGACAGAGAGAGAGAGAGAGAGACAGAGAGAGAGAGAGAGAAAATGAAAAGGGAGATACAGAGAGAGAGAAAGACGGAGAGAGAGAGAAAGAAAGAGAGAGATGGAGAGGGAGGAAGAGAGAGTGTAGAGAGAGAAAAAGAGAGGGAGAGAGACAAAGAGAGGGAGAAGGGAGAGAGAGAGAGAGAGAGAGAAAGACGGAGAGACAGAGAAAGACAGAGACAGCGATGAGAATGAGAGAGAGACAGAGAGAGGGAGACAGAAAAATGGAGAGAGAGAGAGAGAAAGAGAGAGGAATAAGCGAGGCAGGGAGATAAAGAGAAAGACAGAGAGAGAGAGAGAGAGAGGCGTGAGAATGAGAGAGAGACAGAGAGAGAGAAAGACGGAGACAGAGATAGAGAAAGATGGAGAGGGAGGGAGAGAGAGAGAGAGTGTGTAGAGAGAAAGAAAGAGGGAAAGAGAGACAAAGAGGAAGAGAGAGAGAAAGACAGAGAGGGAGAGAGAGAGAGAAAAATAAAGAGAGAGAGACAGAGAGAGAGAATGACAGAGAGGGAGGAGAAAGACAAACAGAACCATAGAGAAGGAGAGAGAGAGAGAAGACAGAGAGGAAGAGAGAGAGTATGTAGAGAGAGAAAGAGAAAGAGAGAGGAATAAGAGAGGTAGGGAAAGAAAAAAAGAAGAAGGAGGGAGGGAAGGAGAGAGAGAGGAAGAGAGAGAGGAGGGGTGTTGACAAGGCCAAAGGAAGGAGTGAGAAGGAGCGGCAAGAAAGAAAATGTGAGTGAACTGAAAAAACTTAAAGATGCACTATGTAACTTTCCATCAGAAAAGTTACATAAAAACTTTAAAGACAAGTCTGTTTTCAGATTATTCACTTCAGTGTCCATGTTTGAAGGAGAAATAAAAAAAACACCAACAATTGTAACTAAATATTTTTTTCTGTCAATACTAAGATCACTCAATGCCTCAAGAAACTACAGGTAATGATCTTTCTCTTCCTCTTTTTTGTTATGGAGTGATGTAACAGAAGTATAGTCCTGTGTGCCAGCTCCATCAGGCCTGACAGGAGCAGAAACCAAACACCTTTCACCTTTATGCAAATAAAAGAAAGACATCAGACTCTTTCTGTGTCATTGAACTGTGTCACTGTGTAACTCTACACCTCCTCTTCCTCCTTTCACAGTAAAGCCTTTCTTAAGTTCTATTAGTCCAAGTACAGACACGTGTGAGAGCCACGTACAGCATAGAAAACACAGCATCCAGTACTGTGTGTAGTTTTAGATGCAATTTGTTAAAAAATAAATAATCACACCAATATTTTAAACGTTTTTGTCAAGATATGGTATTCACTTTTAGCATTTTCACTACTTGCTTGCTACTATTTGCTTCAGAAACTTTTTTAAATAACAATGTACTTCTTGGAGTAGTTTTCAGATACTAAACGTTTAAGGTGTACCGCATGACTTTTCCGGCTGTCTCCACGGAGATGTCATTCATTTCCCTGGTATGACATTAAAGGGATAGTCTGGAATTTTGGACATAGGACCTCATTTCCTAGTGAGCCAGAGTGATAGAAACGTGTGCAGACACTTTTTTAAATATTCCATCCAGTCCTTATATTTGCAGAGGTTCCTGGGGCTAGGCTAGTGGCACTAAAAACAGTCTTACCCACTCCACAAAACACCCGAAGCAAATCTATTATTACACCAGACTGTCGATGCAAATGTCTGTGTTGATAGAACAATGTTTGAAATAAAACTAACCTTGTATCACATGAATTGTCGCATGTTGAGGGACTATTTTCTCATATATCAGTCCGCCGCTGCCAAGCTTTCTATCAGGAAGTACAACTCATTGCTGCTCAGACATAGATCCTTCAAATGTAAGGTTGGTTTTACTTCTAAAATTATTTTATCAACACAGACATTTATATCAACAGTCTGGTGTAATAACAGATTTGCTTCGGGTGTTTTGTTGAGTGGGTAAGACTGTTTTTAGTGGCAGGATAACTATGGCCATTGACATGCACTAGCCTAGCACCAGCGACCTCTGCAAATACAAGGACTGGATGGAATATTTAAAAATGTGTCTCCAACACTCTGGCTAACTAGGAAATGAGGTCCTATGTCCAAAATTACGGACTGTCCCTAACATATCCATCTACATTTACTCATGTCGTGTGTTTGTATTGGTCAAAAATACATTAATTCCTTCTGTGAATAGGAGCGACTCTCCGCAGATCTGAATAGTAATGTAGCGTAGTGCTGTAACTACTTATCTATAAATTTAATCTGCACTGTGGAACATACTAGACAAAGCAATAATATTTCCATGGCCCTCCACTAGATATCTGACAGTGTATGCTCTTAATTAAGTTTTGGTTTTAAGTTTAAGTTTTGGTTACTCTTCACACTCTTAATGTACCAGTGATAAAAGTTTTAACAGTTTTAAATGATTTGAGCATTTGTGTTTCTTGCACTTATGATCTGATTTTGTTTATTTTTCTTCTTATTATGGTCTGTCCTTTGAAAATATTTTGTTTGTTCAATTACACTAATGTCAAATTATAAAAAATATTCAGATTCATTGTAGCAGCCTTCATAAAACCGTATATTTGTATCGTGTACCTTTTCTTCTTCTTCTTCTCCATCTTCTTGAGTTTCTCCAGGTCTTTCTTGGCCATCTCGATGACCTCGTTGGCCTCCTTCTCGGGGGCGAGCAGAGCCGGAGGGAAGGAGCCCGCCCCATACAGAGAAGAACGAGTCGACGCCCGGGACAGGTTCTTCCTCAGGTTTTCATTCATAGATTCACTCTCCAGAAGTTTGGCCCTGAAATTTACAATAAAATATTATTTTTTTTTTTTTTTTTGACTGAATGTTTATTATTTAGTTCTATTTTATTTTATAGAGAAGCAGAGGGAGGGAAAAAGAGAGAGAGAGGAAGGGGAGAGAGATGGAGAGAGAGTGTAGAGGGAGAGGAAGAGAAAAAGAGAGGAATAAGTGAAGTAGGGAGAGAGAAGCAGAGGGAGAGAGAGAGAGGAAGAGAGAGAAAGAGGAGGGGAGAGATAGAGTGTGTAGAGAGAGTGGAAGAGAAAGAGAGGAATAAGCGAGGTAGTGAGAGAGGAAGAGAGAGAGAGAGAGAGGAGGGGAAGAGAGAGGAAAGGAGAAGGAGAGAGAGAGAGGAGGGGAAGAGAGAGGAAAGGAGAAGGGGAGAGAGAGATGGAGAGAGGGAGAGAGACAGAGAGAAAGAGAGAAGAATAAGCGAGGTAGAGAGAGAGAGAAGCAGAGGAAAAGAGAGAGAGAGGAGAGGAAGAGAGAGAAAGGGAGAGAGAGAGACAGAGAGCGTCTATAGAGAGAGAGAAAGAGAGGAATAAGTGAGATAGTGAGAGAGAAGCAGAGGGAGGGAGAGGGAGAGAGTGTGTAGAGAGAAAGAGAAAGCAAGGAATAAGCGAGGTAGGGAAAGAGAAGCAGAGGGAAGAATGGAGAGAGAGAGAGAGGAAGAGAGAGAGGAGGGGAAGAGAGAGAGAGCGAGAGAAGCAGAAGGAGAGAGAAAGAGAGAGACAGAGAGAGGGGAAGAGAGAGAGTGTGTAGCGAGAGAGAGGAATAAGCGATGTAGAGAGAGAGAAGCAGAGGGAGGGAGAGAGCGAGAGGAAGAGAGAGAGGAGGGGAAGAGAGGAATGAAGAGGGAGAGAGAGGGAGACGGAGAGAGACAGAAAGAGAGGAATAAGCGAGGTAGGGAGAAAGAAGCAAAGGGAGGGAGGGAGAGAGAGAGAGATAGGGGAAGAGAGAGGAGGGAAAGAGCGAGGAAGGGAGAGATGGAGAGAGAGAAAGAGAAAGCGAGAGGAGGGGAAGAGAGAGGAAGGGAGAGGGATAGAGACGGAGAGGGAGGGGAGAGAGAAGGAAGAGCGGTAGAGAGAGAGGGAGAGGGCGAGAAAGAGAGAGGGGAGGTGAGAGAGCGATAGATTGGGAAGGAGAGACAGTGAAGAAAAGACAGATAAAGAGATAGATTTATTTTAACTTGTACATTTACATTTATATAATTATACCTTATTGACACCAGTCTCACACTACTTTTAATACTTATTTAAACTGTATTACCATTTATATTTTTACTCTTTTTATTATAATATATTATGATGTGTGAGCCGCTGTGTCCAAATAATTTCCCTTGTGGATCAGTAAAGTTTGTCTAAGTCTAAGTTGATTAATTGATTTGTTTGTTTTTATTTCAGTTTGTGCCAAGAGAGAAAACGTAATTATATTTTTGCACACCCCTAGTACAAAGTCTTAAGTGTGTTTGGGGATTTTGATACAGGTAAGAAGATCACCTGGTAAAGCTAAAAAGCCCCTATCAGGTTTAAATTACACTTTTGGCATCTTTACACACAATACACTTATGACTCCCAAAGGGCAACTTACATAAAAAATAGGACGTATCACAACAACAATGAGATTAGATCATAGAGTAATATAAGATGTGGAGAAACTAGGCTGCCTTTGGTCCTGGCTAGATCCTGGTCAAGTCCAGGTTTAATTCCGGCTTTAGTCCCAGTTCAGTCCCATTTTAGATGTAGTGTGTATCGTGAATGCATCAGTGTTTATTCAGTCACTCCATAATATATTCATTAGAGTCATTAGAAAACAGAGAGAGTTATGATGTATAGAATTGAGTTTTTCTTAATTGTAAAACCTGACCACTAAGTTAGAAGTTATTTACTTTTAATTGTAATTTAATCTTACCTTAGTTCTTCAATTTCTTTGATGTAATTGTGAATCATGTTTCCGATTTCCTCATTGCCTTCACCTTTAAAACAGAACATAACAAACCTTAAAAAACACACAAAAAACACATAGACATATTGGTTATATATAGGCTTAAATCTTGCTCATCTGGGCCGATAGTTCACGTGGGCATGTTATACCTCGTTATAAAGTTTAGACTCTCTATATTACGTCTATTTAATACAATTTGCAGACAGATAAATGTCCTAATATGTGGCTCCGCATCAATATTTATCTGCGGAGGAATTTGTCTGTGTCTGTGACGCCGTACTGCCCCTGAACGCGCCCCCAGAATCTTGTCACTCACCTGTGTTTGTTTACACGCTGCTGCTGTCAACACGCTGGATTATATTATTTTTACAAATGATCTTTTAGAATCAGGATTGAAAGGACACTTATTAGTGAAGACTTGAGGTGTCTGTGTGAGCGCTGAGTGTTGCAAATTTGAAGATACTTTTGTTCTTTCTCATTGTTTAGCTGCTGTAGCTCTCACACATAAACAGCCAGTTTTCTCTGACACTGGCCAACTGTAATGTGACTATAGTGGCTGTATATATGTTTTTGAACCTGCATTGATATGTAAATGAGCTGTGAATAGAGGTGTGAATGATGAGTATTTACGCATTTAATTAATTACACGCATGCATTTACCACTGAAGGCTGATAGCGGTAGTTTACTTACTTACTTTACAGGCTAGAATGTGATGCAAAAATGCCATTAGTTCTACCTACTGTCTTTAAATATGACTTTAAAGAGGCAGAATAACAATAAATGTCACCTAAATAAACCCAATTTAAAATCCAATAAAACCAAACCTAAGTTTTATAATCAACTGAAGATGTATAGTGAATTTGTACATCACTAAATATATCAGCTTTTATATCGGCTATCAGCACTGACAACTCCTGTTTTATTGGTATTATATCGGCCACAAAAAATCTATACTGGTCGGGCCCTAGTATTGAGTATCAAGTAATTACTCAGTATCAAAACATCAGTATGATCTTAAGTGTAAATAAATCTTTTGAGTACATTATACTCTGTTGCTCTGACCTGCTCTGGCGAGTACAGTATTGGCCTGATCACTGAGGAGCTGTGTGAGTCTGGCTCTCTGGGCGTCGATGGTCTCCTGCATGGCCTTCACTCTCAGCCTCAGGTTTTTATTCTCCGTCTGAAGCATCGAGTTTTCATGGACCAGATCGTTCATGCCCTCCAGCCCGTCCTCTCCCACCATACGCTTCCCCTGGAGATACAAAGAGTTTATAAGTGTAAACACAAACAATCACAATCGAATAAATGTGCTCTAATAACGATCAGATTTCTTGGGCTGCAGTTATTTAGATAATAGAATGTTCTCTGCAAAAAGCAAAACATCATGTCTTTGTATAGAAAAAAGATATAACTGGTTTAAATCTCTATATGTTCTGAAATATATGGAAATAATTTAGGAGTCCATATTTTAAAAAATTTGCAAAATTACAATCAAATAACAAAGTAATCACAATGAAATTATTTTCTAAAATCATGCATCCATGATTGTTCATAAATATCTTTTGAATAAATTGCATTTCTGTTCATTAGCATTTTACATTGAAGTCCTGGTAAATGCACTATGTTGTGATAGATAATAAAAAAATATTATTAAAAATAATAAGGCTCTGCAATTAATCGAATTTTGATCCTGATTTCAATTTATGTGTCAAACAATCTACAAACTCATATAATCAAGTTGAAATGATAAAGCTTAGCAAAGTTTATTTTGGGATATTTTTTTATATAAACGAGTATATTTATTTAATTTTTAAAAAATATATAGATTGTAGAACAGCTGGATATATACTTTATTTTGGATACATTTATGTTTTTCTATGCCTTATTTCATGTTTAAAGTATATTTTATACATTTTATGTTTTATGCATTGCAAAACTGCTCTAAGGTTCATATTTTTAGCCTATATTTATTTTCAATTTGAAAGTTTTGCATAAATTATCAATAACAAAATGTTTTTTTGAGAAAGAATTGCTGAATAAATGCATCGTGCCACTAAAAATAATCGTAATGATTTCAACATTGTCCAAAATAATAATGATTAAATTAATTATGAAATTAATAATGATTTTTTTTCCATAATCGAGCAGCCCTAAATAATAACACAGTTTTTAATTGTGTACGTTTAAGTTTTCAATTTTCCGTATATGATGTGGTTATAACTTGAAATCATTTTGTGACCCCCAGTTTGAGAAACGTTAATCTGGAAATATAAGTTTGAAGGGCTTCACAGTACATCACAATCAAAATGAAATCACAATCACAATCACGAGCAATTATCAAACTGCAAAGCCTCAAATTATTTAATAGAATATAATCAGAAAACAACAAAAAATCTTGTTGTACCCGTCATTTAACTGCTGTGCTGAATTCTATGAGTTTATCAATCATTTTCTTGTCTTCTCTCAAACATTAATGTGCACATCGAACAGAACCCTACTTTTTAAACATATATTACAAATCTAATCGCCCTACTGAAACTTGCATGCCTCGATATAAACATTACTCTCATTGATGTTAAGAAATGGTCATGTTTTCCCATACTTTATTACTGTTTCTCACCGTCTTGTACTCCATCAGTTCCATCTGCAGTCGTGCGATCTCCGTCCTCAGAGCGCTGATCTGTTGACTGGCTCTGTCCTGGTTCACCACCACCTTATTCTTAATGTTGCGAGCTCTGTTTGCATATTTCAGCGTGTTCAGAGTCTCCATGAAGTCCCTGTCCGAGGGGCTGATGCAGGCGATCATCACTGTTTGACTGGAAAACGAGCAGCATTCATTCATTACACGAGGCGTGATACAGAAATAACACAGTCTCTGGTGTTAATGAGAGGCCTCACAAACCTGTTGCCTCCTAATGAGTCTTGTAAAAGTCTGGTGAGTTTTGAGTCTCTGTACGGCACGTGGCTGGAGCGTTTACTGCGATCTCCCAACGCGCTGATGACGTTTCCCAGAGCGAGCTGAGAAAAAAAGAGATATTAGAGAGAAAGTACAGAAACATGTAGCCTATTATTTGATTGCAGTTCTTGTCTGTGCCACTAGAGGGACACTACTTGAACTTCATGTAACACTATGTTCATACTCCTGTATACTTTACAGAGACGTATAATATAAGACAGGGGTGTCCAAACTATGATAATTTTTTGTAAGCCCTCAGACTTCCTAGCCAGGCTGGTGCCACATAGTGCCTCCGCTCAATTTAATTTCTCTTCAGCGACTAGGAATCAAATCGAAATACACTAGACGGTTTGCAAGAACCCCAGAAGTTGCAGACTGCGCACTGGCCAATCAGCAAAGAGCTGTGAAGCCATGATGTCAAACTCAAGTGCCTGTCTGGGTCCCTTTTGTGGTACAGCACAACAGTAAACAAAGTGGTCGAGATGGATGTAGACAAAGCCATACATTCTATGTTGGCAACGATTCCCGAGATCGAGGATTTAAAGCCGGAACAAAGAGAATGTTTTGTGAATTTTATCAAGGGGAAAGACGTTATTGCCCTTCTTCCTACGGGATTTAGCATATTACATACGTCATGACCAAATAGCAGGGATTGGTTTAATAAAAAAAAAAGTATCTGTCTACCATCGAGCGAACGAATTCTAATGCTGCGAGGTCAGACAGTTTCCACAAAGTGAAACCGGCTGATGAATCAGGCTACAGACTTCCTGCTTAATTGGCCCAAACGATCAAAAGTAGTATTTCTAACATCACATGACCACTCTGATGACGACTGCGAGTGAGGACTCTTAAATGTCAGGTATGAAGACAAACTAAATGTTGGTCAGTTCATAAAATTGTGATGTGATTCAGACTTCTTCTTATTGTTTCATGCTTTATTAACATGCAACATTTTGAATAATTCACTTTTGTCTTGTCAGTGTCATCCATCCTTCATCCACATTTCAATATGTGGCCCTCAATGAAATAAAAGTTTGGTCTTTGGTCTCTGATAAGCATGATTGACAGGTGGATCAACCAATCAATAAAAACTATTGCTCACCCATTTCAAAACACTGGCTGCAGTTACATGTGCACTCCAGATGTTATCATTATCAGATTTTTGGTGTTATAACAGTATTAAAATAACAAGTAAACAAAAAAAAAAAATCACATTTTTGCCTGATCATGGGCCCTCTTGTTACTTCTGTTATATCAGATTTTGAAGTCTGCATGTCATTGTAATAAACATTAAAGTCCAGAAATCAGATACTAATTCGACACTGTTCATCTGATATAAAAGACTTTGTTCTGATATGAGGATATTTAAGACAAAGAAAACAAACAGGTCCATTGACTTCCTATTCAAAACCGCAGAGTGGACCCCCTCCTGCCCTCAAACCCAAACAGTCTGTATTGAGCGAGTCCTCACCAGTCCACAGTTGATGGAGATCCCCTCTTTGGCTCGGTCCCCTGTGGCTCCAGTCCTCTTCAGACGCTCAGATCCGGCCAAATCCACAAAGTGAAACTTGGCTGTCAGTGTCTCAAACTCATTTATCTCAGAGTTATTAGCTAATCTGTTGTCTGTCTCATTGTCCTGGAGAAGAAACCAGAAGAAACTGTTGTGTTCACTGGATAACTGGTTATATTTCTGTCAAGGTAATACTTCTTTATTTCAAAAAGCTAAAAAAATATAAAAATTAAAAGTAATGATAGAGTGATGAACGCTTATGGCTAAAAGTACATACACATACATATATAAACATAATTAAAAATCAACTAAATGCATAAAAGATAGTTGAAACTATAACAAAAACAATGAGTTGACTAAATTTTAAAGGTGCCCTATGTAACTGTTGTGGTAGAGGGTTGCTTATGTCCATGGAGATGTTATTGCTTTGACAAGAATGTTTCACAGTATTAGGGCTGGGCATCATTAAGAAGTTGCCGATACGAAACATAACTTGATACATGGACCACAATACGATACATATCTCAATACAGGGCACTTTTGGTTAGATACAATATATTTCAAATCGTTTCAGTAAGGTTAAAAAAAAAAAAAATGGCTAATTTATATGTACAACACTAAAAGTCTTTGTTAAACTGCTTCTTGTGCAAAGTTAATATAAAAAACACCAATTTTAATCATCAAAACTGTCAAATATGTCACATAAACAAGTTTCCTTCCTCTAAACAAGCAACAAAACTGTAGCACTGTTACAAAATAATTTTGTAAAATATACCAAAAAATACTCTAAGTGATATATTGATACAGCAGCCCACAATATCGATACTGTATTAAACAATACGATATATCAGTATTTCAATATTTTTGCACACCCCTGCACAGTATGGCATTAAACTCTCAGCCCCCAAGGAGAAAGACTCTGTCAAGTTACAGGTCAGATCTGTGAAGACTCCGTAAAAATGCAGTTTTCAAGGAATTTTGTTTGGAATACAAACACATCCAAATCTCTTGGTACGATATTTTCACGATATATATCTCACGGTTCGATATTTTTTGCAATATTTTCTGGAGACTAACAAAATTGTGAATGTTACTTTTTCCTTTTAAAACGCAAGACTTTGGTTCTGTCATAATCTAAACAATTAAGATTTAAAAGTGCTTGTAACAATTATTTCTTCATATAATTGGCACTGAAACGGAGCAAAGGATCATGGTCTATGTAGTTCCCTTTGATTTTGAGCCTATATTGCTGCACTACTTGTAATTCGATATATTGTGATGGTCCACGATATTATTGTGAGACTTTTGACGATAAGATATCACAATATTTCGGTTACTGTTACATTCCTGTAAATACAAGATAGAGTCTAATGTTATATTATTCTAAAGTTATATTACGGAACATTCTGGGCAAAGCAATAACATCTTCAAAAAAGCTAGAAAAGCACCTTGGACTGACTCAATTCAACACTAAACTACAGGTAAAAAATACCAAATCTAACACTTCTGTCTTCTACATGATAACTGCGAGTCCGTACGTTGTTGTCGGGGGAGCAGACTCGGACTTGGCACAGGTGGATGGTGAAGATGGCGTGGGACCTGGAGCTCTGCACGTTCATCTGGGTGCTCGCTGTGGTCCTGGACAGAGCGCCGAGCTTCAGACACTGCATCATCTGAAAGTGCAGGCAGATAAAAATACATTACAACAACAGACATAAAAGGCGTGTGCTGCTGATAATCGAGGCTGAATGAATTAGTTGCAGAAGATTTTCCACATTACACACAGCTGCTACGTCTAATGTGGATTTTGTTTTTCTTATGTACAAACTGAAGTGAAGTTGTAGTAGACTTTTCACTGTCAATTGTTTAAACATATCTACATATCTACCTATATTTATCTTTTTTATGATGACTGTGTAAACATACAGCCACTTCTTCAGCTTCATTGCTCTTCTATTTCCATTTGAACTCACTAGTCTGCTTAAAAAGACACATCTGGCAAACTGAGGACAAACTGGGAATTGCACACTGGCACATGGAAAGTGGGACAGCTTCGAAAAATATATTAGTGCAAAATTTCAGGTATTTTTTTTAAAGAGACAATAAGAATATATGAAAAACCATCCCCTGATATCACTGATTCCAATATTAGTATAAAGATATATTTCCATTCCTAATGTCTTTTTGGAATAGTCTAAAACATTGTTTCCCAAAGACTGGGCTGCGACCCTCAGGTGAGTCGCAAGAGATTTTTTTTTGGGTTGCCTTGTCACAATCTAGCCAGGCTGGCGCCACCTAGTGCCTCAGCTCAATTTCATTTCTCTCCAGCGACTAGGCCAGGAATCAGAATACACTAGAAGGTTAGACAAAAGCTCCAAAACTGTGAGTTCGGGCATCAGCCAATCAGCAAAGAGATAGACATTCTGTGTTGGCAACGATTCCTAAGATCGATAATTTAAAGCTGGAACAAAGAGAATTTTTGGTGAATTTTATCAAGGGGAAAGATGTTATTGCCCTTCTTCCTACGGGATTTGGGAAAAGCTTAATATACCAGTTAGTCCCGTTAGCGGCGCATTACATAAATCACAACCAAATAGCAGTGATTAGTTAAATTTAAAAAAGTACCGCCTACTGTCAAGCGAATGAATCCTAACGCTGCGAGGTCAGACAGTTTCTACGAAGTGAAACTGGCTGATGAATCAGGCTAGTCACGATCTGCATGTAGATTGAAATGTTAATACATGTTTTGTATAATTTCTAATCTTTTTGTAAATATTTTATTGACTATTTTGTTCCATTATTGCTGGTTCAATTGAATGTTGAAAAGAAAAAGAAATGGGCTACATTTAATGTCCAAATAGGCAATTTAAGGATCCTTTTATTGCTGGTTCAATTACTGTTTTTCATTGTTTAAAACTTGAGTAATAGTAATTGTTCAGAGAGACACGATCACTCAGTCAACAATAAAATATCCTCATTAATGTTCAATAATGGTCAAATCCAACCTTTATTTTGTGATTTACGAATAATGTCCACGGGTTTGAGTCGCAAAATTTTGTGGGGTCTGTGAGGAAACTAAAGTGGGTTTGTAGAATATTTTCTCTCTGACCTCGGCTGCAGAGGTGACGGTGCGGGTGGTCACTCCCACTGTGTAGATGCCTCCGTTCGCGTCCTCGTGGATTTTTATGTTGGATTTTTGTTTACGAGTCTCCAGGTCTCGAGTCGTGTCAAACAAATCCAGAACCTCCTCATTGTAAAGCTGGAAATACAAGAAAATGCAATGTTAAAATGTAAATAAATCAAAATGTGTGAAAAATGTTCATTCATTTGTTCGATTTACAGCAGAACATGCTTTTGATTAGAAGAACTTGTACAGCTCAGGATTGTAAAGTCGCACACTGTATAATGTTTAGTTAGTCTAATGTTAAACCAATGGAGATTTTAAGATACTAAATACTAGGAATGGTACAAGATCTCGTGCCATAAGATCTCATGAGACAAAGTTACCACAACATTGTGCACACATGTGGAAAATGCTCTTGTGAAGATTTTTTTCCATGTGTTTACAAAAGGAGTTAAACACAGCTACATCTCTTATAGTTCCAAAAAGCAGCACTAGAATGGAAACAAACCTCAAATAAATAAACATTTGTGAGGCCAAAATTGGAAACTGAATCGCAACATTTATGTATTAGAAATTATTCTAAAATCTGGTCTTGTCTCATTCTCTCAGACCAAATCTCGTATCTCGTCTCGTCTTGTGTAAATTGTGTCTCGCCCCATCCATATTAAACACTAAACATAATGTTGAGTCAAAAGTTTTCTGATACTGTAGAGTAATTGATACAGGTTTATCAGGTTGATCCACTGCGCCTTTGTTTACGTACTTAATTACTACTACTGACACAAACATGGCAGAGCTGCAACTAACAATTATTTTAGTGTTGATTAAACCTACACTTCCCCATGATCCATCCAACGTCTTCCTCCACTCTACTGATTGTTTACTCACTGCCACCGGCGCCAGAAACCAAAGTATTGTTTGTGTGTACTCCAAATTAGACGTTCATTCACCGTTACATGATTTCACATTGTTTTTTTTCCCTCCCTTTATTTAACATTGCACTGCAGCCCACTTGAGTATACAAAAAATAGGCTAATGAAATGTAAGACCTTGACGAAAAAAATGAGATTTGGACAACATAATTTAAGACTGAAATTTAAGACATTTTTAAGATTTTTATGACCCCGCGGCTACCCTGATTTAAAACCAAATAAAACTCAAATGGAGCTTCTTTAAGTCTTCTACATAGAGAATACTTAAGAATAAAATGTATTATATCACAGATTTTACTTTTACTTTCTGGCTTTTAACACCGTGTGAGTTGTGTGGTCCTCTGCTGTCTATTTTATTAGTTTTATTTATTCTTACGGGTCTGTTTTACTCCATAGTTTTAATTGTTAAACCAAATTGTAGATTTTGTAAACAGTCTTTGTTTATGAAATGTGCTGTAGGAATAAAGTGGACTGAAATGGAGATTTTTTATTTGATCATTTTGATTTAAGAATGCATCTGTCTTCATTTTAAAAGGTGTTGTGTAGGAGTCTGTATAGTTCACATAATGCTTACAATTAATTTAATGGTCCGTTATTCAGATTATTGATTGCAGTTGTACCATTGTGGTATTTTTGTATTGACTAAAGTGACAGAATATTGATCTTCTATCGAGAGAAGATTAAAAAAAGTCCTTTTTGTGAGTTTTCTGGTCTTTCGCCCTCAGCTGTTCGGTGACAGCTGTGGCGGACACTTGTTGCTGTTAAAAATAAAGCGTGGGTGACAGAGGCAGACAGGATAATGACAGTTTAATGGGCCCGGGGTCGACTGTGAACATTAACGACCTCACAGCCCTACACCCCCGTGACCTTTGACCCCTCCTGTCCCCAACCGTTCCCTCGCACTGAAAAATGAACGCTGGAGCTTCAAGTTGAGCTAATAATGATGGATTATAAGGAGCAGTTTTGCCATTTGTGAAAGATAAATGGTATGCTGAGATAATTGAGTTCATTATAAATTAACTATCAAAATATACACAATTTGTTTTGTTCGTGAAAATACAAAAAACACAAAAATAGTAAATGGTCTTGTTTAAAGTCCAAACAATGTTGCAATGAGGAACTATTGAGGACTGAACCAGCTTGTGGCTTAATTCAATTGGAGGATTTGCCTGTGAAAGACACAAAGGGTCGATCAAGACTAAAACAGATTTAAACCGGGTCTCAACCAGGTCTAAACTAGGTCTGAACCTGGTCTAAATCTGGTCAAAACTAGAGCTTAATCAGTAAGTGTAGATGTGTAGAAAGCCAAAGATTGCTGTTATAAATATCCATTATCTATGAAAAGTTTGTACAAGTCACTGAATGTAAATAAAATTATTGTAACAGACCCACACAGGCAATCTCATGGCAGTAAAAGTAACTAAATTTGGAGCAGATTTCAAGCTTCGGAGGATCAAAATTTGCATATTTCTGTGTTAAATGGCACTAGAGTGGAATGAATTAATTTTTATAGACCTGTTTTTAAAGTCTATCTTCTTTATGCTCATAAAATGCTTAAAAAATATTGTGCATACCCCTTAAATTTTCATATCATTGATTCCATTCTACATTTGACTGAGATGATTTTATTGTGTTCACTGATCTACTCAAACTAAAAATAATAAATTAACATGAAACTGTATGTAAGAGTGTATTTTGTGAGCACCTCCAGAAACTGCGCGTTGATCTTGAACTCTGGCACAGGCCGTCCCTGCTCGGTGGCGCTCTGTCTCCGCTGCTCGATGCCTCGGAACAGGTGGTTCACAGCTCGAGGAATGATCCCCAGCTCCTCCTCACTGATATTCACATCAAACCCTGTGCCCATGGTGTACGTCTTCCCCGAACCCGTCTGCGGAGAGAGGAGAGATAAGGTTAATCGGGGTTCAGAGAGAGGAGAGGGGGGAGAGAAATCAGAACAACCTACTGTAGATTACACAGCTTTACGACATGTTATAATGCTGTTACCTCATCAAAAACATAAAACATACCTGGAGTTGTGTTTTGTTTTATTCACATGTATTTGAGTAATTCTGCCTTTTATCTTTAGTTCAGTGAAGATTGGCAATTCGAGGGAAGAAATGATCCAAATGATTCTAGTGAAGATGATTTAGTTTAAAAACACAGTGGAGCACTTCCTCAGTTACCCCATGACATGAAATGGTGGAAAAGAGTATTTTCAGTTTGAGAGAAGAAATCATGTGTGAGTGAAACAAAACAAAACTCCAGGTATATTTGTGATGAGGAAACAAGGCCATTTAATATGGATTATTTACATTTTCTCGTGGAAGATCTGCTAACTGCTTATTTCCATGACAATGTAATATTTTTGGTTGGAATGCGTCACAGTGTGGCATTAAACTTATCTGTCCTCATGGAGACAAAAAGAAATTTGAAGCTGCATAAACACCTCTAATTGATTAACGCAAGATTTGCAAGTTGAATGCCAAACTGTGGAACATTTTTAGCCTGATTCATCAACAGGTTTCACTTCGTGGAAACCGTCTGACCTCGCAGCTTTAGAATTAGTTCACTCTATGGAAGGCAGGTACTTTTTTATTTAACTAATCACTGCTATTTGGTCGTGACATTTGTAATGCTCTGCTAACGGGGCTAACTGGTATATTGAGCTTTTCCCAAATCCCGTAGGAAGAAGGGCAATAACGTCTTTCCCCTTGATAAAATTCACTAAACATTCTCTTTGTTCCGGCTTTAAATCCTCGATTCCACAAACCCTTGCCAACATAAAATGTATGTCTCTTCGCTGATTGGCTGGTGCCCGGACTCACACTTCCGGGGTTCTTGCAATCCGTTTAGTGTGTTTCGATTCCTGACATAGTCTCTGGAGAGAAATGAAATTGAGCGGAGCCACTAGATGGCGCCAGACTGGCTAGAACATTTTAGGCAAAGCAATAACATCTTCATAGAGACGGGCAGATGGCTGATCCTCTGACAGAAAGGTTATACAGACCACCTTTAAGGACTCCTTATTGTGTTTGCAGGTATGTGATTCTATTTTGTTGTATTGAAAATTAAATATTATCCTTATTCTCCTGGGTCATTATTGTGGTAAATATAAACCTGGTCTAAACCGGGACAAAATCAGGTCTAAACCGGGTCTAAACTGGGTCTAAACCAGGTCTAAGCCAGGTCTAAACCAGGTCTAAACTGAGTCTAAACCAGGTCAAAACCAGGTCTAAACCAGGGAATAATCAACAAACAAGTGCAGATATGTAGAAATTAACCTCTTTCTACACACCTACTAGTACATACACCTTATTATGTATTATTTCCATTATTTATGAATGGGCTCTGCAAGTCACTGAACTTAAATTAAATGACTGACTTTGTAACAGTACAGCAACTCCCATGGTAGTAGTGTGGAGCAGATTTCAAACTTTGCCAGATCACAATATGAAAAGAAATGAAAGCTGTGTGTTATTTGACTTGGTGATAATACTTTGGCTTACTCTAAGTGTCACCAGATCCACTGAACCACGTGCCCAGCGCAGAAGGTGAGTGCATTCTGAAGGGGTCAAGGCCTGAACTCATTCACGCTTCAGCACGTCTGATCACACACGAGCTTCTTCATTAGAAACTTTAGACAAACTGAAGTACAGTGGCACAGCTATGGAAAGGGGTTTAAGATAGCATAAAATTGATCTAGAATCCAAAAGGAGCAGAGGTTATGGCACGCAATCATACAGTTTTATTCATGCACCTAGTATATAAAAATAATACAAATTTTGATCCCAAATGTTACCTCATGGCACTCTTGGCACTCACATTTTGAGCTGTTGTGTCATTATGTTAATCAGCTGTGTTAAAACATCAGATTTTTGATTTGGATGTCCTTGGTGGAGTATTTGAAAAAGGAATAATTTAAATTTTTATTTATTTATTATATACAGTTTTCATTTTTTTGTACACTTGTTTTGTGAAAATGTATTACCACAAAAATATAACATACTAACATAGCATGGACATCCGTGTATCATTCGTTCATTTGTTTTTCTAAATTTTTTGTGTTTAAATGAATAATAGAAAAAAACAGATAATGGCCATTTCCCGTTTCAGTGACGTAAACTGCGATGCCAGACTTTTGCGCCACATACGGACTGAACCGGGATTAAACCAGGTGATCAGGACTGAGACTGGGACCAGACCAGGACCAGACCGGGACTGAGATCAGGACTGAGATTTGGACTGAAACCAGGACCGGACCGGGACTGAGATGGGGATTGAAACTGGGACCATACAGGGACCAGACCGGGACTGAGACAAGGACTGAGACCAGGACTGAGACCAGGACCAGATCAGGACTGAGACCAGGACCATATCAGGACTGAGACCAGGACCAGATCAGGACTGAGACCAGGACCAGATCAGGACTGAGACCAGGACCAGATCAGGAATGAGACCAGGACTGAGACCAGGACCAGATCAGGACTGAGACCGGTTTAGTCCTGGTTTAGTCCTGGTTTAGTCCTGGTTTAGTCCTGGTTCAGTCCTGGTTTAGTCCTGGTTTAGTCCGTATGCAGCGCAAAAGTCCGGCATTGTACTTTAAGTCACAAAAACAAGAAACATCGTTATCTGTTTTTTCCATTATTCATTTAAACAGAAAATCGAAAAGTGAAAATACGAATCTTTATCCATTTTTGCATTTTGGTTTTGGAGACAAATAACGAAGAAAATAGTCTTATTTTTGGTTTTATTTTGAAAAACGAATGAACAAATGACACACAGATTCATGGAGCTCCTTTACCTCTCTGTTTTCAATAACAAACCCAAGTCAAAGCAGGTTTAGGATTTCATTTTTCAAGGCTAATTTGGTGCCACTTTTCTGGATTTGTACAGAAGCATTTACACTTGTACTACATGTGTTACAGTGCTTAGTCCAGTCTCTGTGGACCAGACCCCCCCTCCCCCCTCTCCTCTTTCTCCACCTTCTCGTCTCTCTCCTCTCCCCCCCTCTCTGGGTCAGGTCCGTGTGGTCACCATGGCAGTAAACAGAGGAATGCGAGAGTGGGTTCAAATTCGCCCGTGCCCCCGCGCTCCTGCTGGACGTCCTGAAAGAGGCGTGTGTGAAAGGGTATTTAGCACAATGTGGGGCTGAAAATCTACACACACTCAAGTCATTGGAACCTGCCGCCTTTATGGGGACAAAAATCAGGTAACCATGTCATAAATACTCATAAGATCAGCGATTGTACAATTTTTTTTCATGTAATAAAGTAAGATTTGTCTTGTTCCAGTACAGATATATTGTAAAATCAGCTCCTGGAGTCAAAATACAAGACATTTTTGTTTACATCCTGCTTTTCCGCACGTGCACAGTGAATGGTACACAAAAAGTCAGTGGGGCCGCTTGTTTGTGTTGACAGGTGATTTGTGTTTGTTTGTCGTGAGATAATTAGTTTTATTTTGAAGGTTTTGCATTTAATTGTTCTGACATGACTTCATCGTCTTACGCTAAGTCACTGAATGTTGAGGATCAAAAACTTTACTTTGAAAAGTTAAAACTCCGATAACTGTTGACGATGTTGATGTTGACTTGTTGATACGGACGCTTTTTGCCTACCAAAATGGCTGCTGCCCTGGACGTGACGTCATCATGTTTTCTCGTATAAACCTCTGTGTATTTTCAGCCTCTAATTATAGAGCAATTTATTATCCACGAAACAGGAAGTAAGACACACTATCAGCATGCTAGTTGTTGTTACTATTACAGTAGTCTCTGTAAGTTGTAAAAAACTTATAAACTTCTTGTGGTGATTAATTATCAAGCTAGGAATATGTTAGAAATGTGAGGAATAAGTTTGGACTGCTGTACATTGTTTAAAATTTGTAGTTTATTTTTTTCCATTTTATTTTAAAGCAAATCTCAATTAACCCACAGCCTCATTTTGATACAAGATAAAATGTCTTATGGTTTGGGCAAATCGGAACTGTGGTGAATTCCTTGTTATCTTGGCCAAAGTGATCAGAAGTATAATACTCCCTACAATGGAAGTATAGTAAGACTGGACAACACTAGACTGCACTTTATTACGACAACAGTTCAAGTTAGAATCAGTTTCCAGGAAATGTATGCAGGTCGGTGTAATGTCTCTAAACAGCATGGAGACCCAGTGTGTGTGTGTGTGTGTGCGTGTGTGTGTGTGTGCGTGTGTGTGTGTGTGTGTGTGTGTGTGTGTGTGTGTGTGTGTGTGCTCTGAACCTGCACCTGTGACTTGAAGGTGTGTGTTCAGGCGTAAATCAGAGTGAGGAGCACCGCTGTGTTCACTGAAAGCTGCTTCAGATGTGAGAACAAATGTTAAGGAACAAATGTTAAGGAACAATGAAAGGACGAATAATGGAGGGAAAGAGAGAGAGCGAGAGAGAGAGGAGCAGTGGGGAGCATGGAAAAGGAGGGTAAGAAGGCTACTGTTTAAATATTTGACACCCCCAGCATGATGTCACTGTAAAGTACCAACAGGCTACTGTTTGATCCTACACATGTACTAACTCAAGTGTAGTTACTTAAAGGACAACTGTTGTGCAAGACATTTGGATCAGTTCTGTTTTGTGTTCATTGGTCACTTTCTGAAGGTGGTACCACACGTCACCTCCATAATTCCACAGAAATAGAAAGCTAAATCCACGGTTCAGAACACTCTCTGTATTAGTTTGAAGTTTTATGCCAGTCCAAGGAACATTTTCGCCAAAACAACAACATTTCCATGGCGACAAGCCGAGGCTCTCCTCCAGGACAAATAAAGGTCATGTTTGTGGAGATGCAAACCCCCCACAGTAAGCACACAGAATAGTACTGTTTTTCACTGCAATAAAAAAAAACAAAAAAACATCCAGTATGGAAAATAGCATTGGTTTATTTTGGTCTGTTATTGGTTAGAAAGTTACACAGTGAGGCTTTAAGGAAATTATTCCAATTACCAGCCTCTGTTTTGGTATTTTTTTCATGTCAGGAAGCCAACATTTGTATCAGAAGTGAAAAAGCTGGATTGGTGCAAAGTTAATATGCTTTATACTACTGTTTTATGATTCTTATTTCTTAAAGGGTCCATTTATGCTATTTTCTGACCTATGATATAATGTTGTTTCCTCATCAAAAACAGACCTGGAGTTGTGTTTTGTTTCATTCACACATGTTAACACACAAACTCTGCATATTTAGGCCGAGTTCTTCTCGCATGTGGTAGTACCGTATTTTTTGGACTATAAGGCGCACTTAAAATTCTTTAATTTTCTCTTAATTTTAATTGACAGTACACCTTATAATCCGGTGCACCTTATGTATTAATTCTGGTTGTGTTTCCTGACCTCAAACCAATTTTATGTTGTATAAGACACTCAAAAATCTGTCAAAAATGTTTCAGTACAACTTTGGTAAGCTACAAAGCCACACTGCTTGATGGATTGTCGGAGAATTACAGCTACCATAGTCGTGTCCTTCAGTCCGACAGAAGCTGACAGCATCAGCGCACAAGGAGCGAGCTGTTTTTTGGGCATTAATAGTTTATGCAAATTAGCCATGTGGTTTTAAGTTTAGTTTCTGTAAAACGTAAACAAATCTGCGCAAAGTTGCACTAAACACATTATTACTCAATGTGTATTTCAGTTGTCCTTGTAGGAAATAAAAAAACAAAACCTATTTTATTCACCCACATTCACATTCATAACACACATTCACCAAGACAGGAAGGAAACGCCGGGCGATTTACGCCACAATCTGCCAATGGATTGTGGACGCCTGGGCTAAGCATCAGTCTTAAGTGTCGTCCGTTTGTTTCGCTTAATGCGCCTTATAATCCAGTGAGCCGTATGTATGAAAATAGACGGGGAGAATTCAACATTACATTGATATTGCGCCTTATAATCCGTTGCGCCTTATAGTCCGAAAAATGGGGTAAGTGTTTTAAAACTCCATACATCTTCACTAGAATCATTTGGATAATTTCAGTCCTGGATTCGCCAGATTCTACTGAACTAAAGGTAAAAGGTAACTGTTAACTTGAAAATTACTTCATGGCATCACAAGGTGGAACAGAGCATTTTGAGCTTTGTAGATATAGACAGACTAACAATAAAGAGTTACTCAGACATGTGTGAATGAAACAAAACACAACTCCAGGTATGTTTTTGAGGAGGTAACAACATTATAACATGACTTAAAGCTCACAAGGGTAAATTTTGTGCAATAATGGACTCTTTAATTCATTATTTATTCACTTCACATGTGGGTATTCTAAGCTACAGGACTTTGTTTGCCACAGTTGCGTGAAGTGTCTTGCTCAAGGACACAACAACAATATATCCAGACCTGCTGTGATTACACAACAAAGACTTTTAACTGTTTTCGCCTTCGTTTACATTAGCTCAGATACATTTCTACAACCACAAAGTAAAGCTTCAGAAGCACTTTATGTAATCACTCATCATCATACCATCATTTTGTAATTAGTTCCCTGACGGTTTAATGCGGTTTTTCTTTTCACTGTTTGGGAAATCCTTCATCACGTTTTATACGCTTGGAGCCAGAACATTTTGGCCTGGTGATTCTGTGTGTTTGGTATGAGGTGAAGCAATACATTCGCTCAGTAAGCTCCCAGTGTCTCTCTGAGGAAAGCCTATCAGAGAATATTAAATGGAGTAGAGTGCAGGCCTGGGCACGTTAGCTGACAGGTCAAGTCAACACTGTTTTATCATTGATCTAATGGGAGTATCTGAATAACATAACTGCCTCTTATCAGAAATCTACCCAGACAGCGGTTAGATTAACAGTAAGTAAATCTGCAATCGTCCTGATATGGAAGTAGGTCAAGATAAATATTTGGAAAACATGCTGTACTTATCAGCTGAGAATTTACCACGCACTAATGAAAATAAAAGTGGATTTTTGGCACTTGCTACTGTCTAATATGGAACATGGAAACAGTCTTCTTGAACATGTGAAACAGGCCTCTACTTTGACCAATAGTTTCATTTTTCGTATGACTCAAAGGTTTTCATTCGGCACAAGGGATGTAACAATAACGGAAATATCGTGATATCATATTGTCAAAAGTCTCACAATGATATCGTGGACCATCCCAATATATCAAATCACAAGTTCCTTTGCTTAAATGCATTGTTTTATGGTAGCAACAGCTTATAAACATTGGAAACTACAAGTCCCATGATTAATTTCAGTGCAGACAACATGAAGAAATATGATTTTGACTTGAATTCTTAGGATTATGATGGAAATAATTGACACCAAAATCTTGTCATGGTATTTTAATAGCAAAAAAAATGTCCCATCTACAATTATATTAGCCCCTTCAAAATCGCAGTAAATATCGTGATAATACCGTACTGTGAGACAGTGGCGGAGTCAGCAATTTCGGGGCCCTAAATGAACTTGAGTTTGGGGCACTCACTATAATGCACCATTTTTTTTTGTTTTGTTTTTATAATATCTTTGTCTGTTTTTCCCCATTTTCCCTGTTCTTGAGACATGCACATCTTCATTTATTTGAATTACGGTGGATCGGAAACTTGTCTTAGCCTCAGAACTGAAAGTAGTTTTCCTTTTTTTGATAGTACAATTACATTTTTGTTTTCATCCATTACATATGATTATTATTATTTTTCTTATGATTATTGTTTCATTTATTGAGAGAAAACCAAGTTGCTCTGAAGCCTCGACCATTAGTGGCACTGAGGGCAATTGGTTGGGGACCCCTCCAGATTTGAGGATCCTAGGCAGCTGCTTACTTTTGCCTAATAGTAACACCACCACCGTGAGATTTGGATATCATTACATCCCTATTCTGCAATCTTCTCTCTCATTTAATGTCTTTTTCAATACACATATAATAAACTTGCCTTGCCTAATATTCCATAGACAATGTTAATAATAAAGGTGCACTTTGTAACATTATTTTAGTGGAAGGTCTGCCACCTGCTTGTTTCTATGGAGAGGTTTTTGCTTTGCTTTGTTTTTAGGCTTGCTTTGACTAGGATCTGTCCATGGGGATAGATCCTAGACAAAGTAAGCCTAATATACCAGTTAGCCCTGTTAGTGGTGCATTACATATGTCACGACCAAATAGCAGCTATTGGTTAAATAAAAAAAGTACCTGCCTACTGTTAAGCGAACAAATCCTAATGCTGAGAGGTCAGACAGTTTCCACAAAGTGAAACCGGTGGATGAATCAGGCTACTAATTTGTGGCACTACAGCTAGATTTTTTTTAGAATCAACAAAGTGTTCATCTCAGACCTGTCCATAGGCGAAGATGGTGGCGTTGTAGCCCTCGAAGCAGCCCTCGATGAGCCTCTCAGTGCAGTTTGTGTAGATGGGGTCCTGATGCGTGTCCATATCAAACACATGATCGTAGGTGAAGGCCTTGTCTTTACCCAGAAACACCTGGGGCTCTCCGGGCATCACGTACGTGCAGATATGACAGCCCTCGATCTTCTCTTTGGCCAACTGAGGGCGGATCCTGCAAAACAACAATAAAAATACGTAAATTAAGATCCAGATATTTTAGTTGATGGGGTATTAAAGGTGCACTATGTAATTTTTTTTGGTTGTGGGTCCGTCACTTGCTTTTTTCTATGAGTATGTCATTGCTCTGCCTGGAATGTTCCACACTATGACATTAAACAGCTCTAGCTTACATTTATTCAATTACAGGTGGTTTTACTGCTCAAAATACCTACAAAAACAGACATTATGACTGTGAGCAGGGTCGCCTCTCCACAGATCTGACCTGTAACATGAAGCCATACTGTGAAAAATTCCAGACAAAGCAATAGCAGAAAATGTACACAATGCACCTTTAACTGCGAACACATAACATATTTAGATCAACGTGTTACCTCTTACTGTTTTGAAAATATATTTGTCA
Source organism: Boleophthalmus pectinirostris (assembly GCF_026225935.1). Taxonomy (NCBI): domain Eukaryota; kingdom Metazoa; phylum Chordata; class Actinopteri; order Gobiiformes; family Gobiidae; genus Boleophthalmus; species Boleophthalmus pectinirostris. The sequence continues at coordinate 9,072,318 of NW_026571133.1, forward strand.
AAAACAACGTATTAACATGTTTTATAAGTTTGACTTTCGCTTTTGATGCTCTGAGTGCCCCCTCAGTCCTGGTTTTGTCCTGGTTTAGACCTGTTTTAGTCATGTTTTAGTTCTGGTTCAGTCCTGGTCCCCTCATGTCACAGGTCACTCTAGGACAGTACTGAAGAGTCTATGCAGGTTATTTTCACTATTGTCAATAGCTCCGGTTTGACATTTAAGTTGTAGCTATTTTATATTTTTGGTTTGTTTATATCTCACGTCGGGAGAAGTGTGTGGACGGCGAACCCCCACATACCACGCCCACTACACCCCTGTACATGACATCACAAAATATTTTCAGTACAAGAGAAGAACTCAGCCTAAATACGCAGTGTTTGTGCGTTAAACATGTGTGAATGAAAGAAAACACAACTCCAGGTATGTTTTTGATGAGAAAACAACATTATAAAAGAAAATTGTGATATGAGCTATTTAAACACCTTTATTAAATGTTATAAATATTAATGTTAAAACCATCAGAAAAATGTATCCCTTGGAGATTTTAGTTGAGTTTTCAAGGAGGAATCTCCCATCTCTGGTTCCTATTTTCAATAACGCAAGCTTAAAGTAGAGGAAATCCACTTGAGTAGACTAAAGAGCAGTGAATATTTTGGTCATAGCCGGCAGAGTTGAGTTTGTGTGAAGTTGTGTTTATACTGGACCATGCAGTGCCAGCAGTCTCCCTCGGGGGCAGCACCTTTCTCACAGAGCACTCACTGTTCACACACACAGGGCTAAACAGTCCCGCCCTGTATTTCATTAGCATCAGTCTGTTTGCTCAGATATGTCAAACTAACAAAAACACAGCCACTTCCTCCCATGATGCTTTGCTGCCTCGTCACAGGGATCACTGTCTACCTGAAGAGGAAGTATGGAATGTTAAACCCAGACTATGGCAACATCAGATGAATTTTAATGTGAAAAACTACGCTAAATGCTATGTAAAATATATGGAAATAGTGAATGAACATGCACACTGATGAATAAGAGATCAAATGGTCAAAAGTATTAACAATTAGTGATAAATCGATATATCGACTCGATATTTGAACTTTTTAGATAATCAGCGATCAGTCGTAAATCTCCAGCACAAGCCGTTATTTGGGTTAATTTTAATGTGAAGCACTCTCATCTTGAGTGTTGTAAAAGGCTCTATAAATAAAGTTTGATTGACATAATTTGGTGAAAATGACAAATATCAATATCAGACGAAATATATCAGCAGAGCTCTTCAACCATAGGCTTCTTGAATCTGAAACAATCGACATCGGTCATGGAAAAAAAAAAAAAAAAATATCGGTTGATATCTTGATAATGAACTTTCCTGTTTCCTATCCTAATTTATTTGGTCGAGACAGTGGACAGTTTCCATTGTTGTCCCACATTTGTGCTTATAATTTAGACACTAGAAGGGTGTAACGATATCCAAGTCTCACGGTATGAACCTCACGATACAATATTTATTGCGATATTGTGGGAAAGCTCACGATATGGTGGGGAGGCTCATGATAAAACAAATCTCTCAGTACAATATTTTCACGATATACATCTCACGGTATGATATTGATTGCGATATTTTGTGGAGACTAACAAAACTGTGAAGTTGCAATTTTTCATCTTAAAATGCCTTGACAAGACTTAACTCAAAGAACTAAGACTTAAAACTGTTTTTTCCTATTATCTATTACAGTCTACACTGAAATGGAGCAAATATGGAGTCTATGTAGTTCTCAATGTCTCGATCTCGATGATTTTTTTCTATTGCTGTCTATTGCTGCACCATAACTCTTAACTTAAGCAAAGAGACTTGTAATTTGATATATTGTGATGGTCCACGATATTATTGTGAGAACTTTGACGGTACGATGTCATGATATTTTGGTTCTCGTGATATTTTTGAGTTCACAAACACCAGAATCCATCTTAGAGTGTGATAGATCGACCAATCAGAAAGCAGCACTCAGGTTCGTGTCGAGGCCAAGGGTGAAGCGCTCAAACGAACCAAAACAAACACACTTCAGCCTATTTTAGTGTCAATATGGACTATTTTGTTTATGAAAAATGTGCAGAAGGTAAATGCTTTATGGATTTGTGGACAGCTCCGTGTTTTCCGATCACTTTCAGTGAGAGCCACAGATTGGCAATGTATAGAAATTAATTCAGAATGACACATATCAATCTAGTTATGGATTTAGCTTTCTCCTAAAGGCAAGAAAACCATCATATGAAGTTTCTGGCTTATGGCTCAGTAATGCCCAGCTCTAATTATGGCTTGGACTCTAAGATAAGTCAATACACCTGGAGTCTCTCAAGTACACTGTTACAAATGTGCTATTATGGGTCTCTGCTTTAGGCATAAGCAGTGGGAGCTGTGAGAGAGGGACCTCTGAATCAACTTCCTCTTCACCAACGCTCTTCTTTCAACTCTGTGTAGTGTTAACAGAGAAGTCTTATCCCATTTAACACTACAAAAGTCTGGAGTTAGAAGGAAGGAGGAGGGAGACATGAGAACAGTGAACACAAGTCTACAAAGTGTACAGAGGTGTTATTGTGAGTGTGAAACTGGATCCAGGTGATTTAATAGACTCATTTTGGGGAAGCTGAGACAGGACCATCACACCTGGAGCAGTTTGGATTTCTGTCAGTGTTAAGAGGGGACACTACAGATGGACTAATACACACACTCATTTAAAAAGTTATTACAAAACTTTTTTTTTTTAACCAGTATTTGCCTTAGTCAGATTTAAAGGGACAGTCCGAAATTTTGGACATTGGCTCACCAGGAAATGAGGTCCTGAGTGTTGGAGACGTGTGGAGACATTTTTTAAAATATTCCATCCAGTCCTTGTATTTGCAAAGGTCACTGGTGCTAGGCTAGTGCATGTCAATGGTCATAGTTATCCTGCCACAAAAAACAGTCTTACCCACTCCACAAAACACCCGAAGCAAATCTATTATTACACCAGTCAATGTGAATGTCTGTTGATAGAATAATTTTAGAAGTAAAACCAACGTTGCATTTGAAGGATTTATGTCTGAGCAGCAGCAGCAGTGAGTTGTACTTCCTGATAGAAAACTTGGCAGCGGCGGACTGATATATGAGAAAATAGTTCCTCAACATCCCACGATTCAAGCGATGCAAGGTTAGTTTTATTTTAAATATTATTCTATCGACACAGACATTTACATCGACAGTCTGGCGTTATAATAGATTTTCTTCGGGTGTTTTGTGGAGTGGCTAAGACTGTTTTTAGTGGCAGGATAACTATGGCCATTGAGATGGACCAGTCTAGCACCAGTGACCTCTGCAAATACAAGGATTGGATGGAATATTTTAAAAAGTGTCTCCACACGTCTCCAACACTCTGGCTCACTAGGAAATGAGGCCCTTTGTCCAAAATTCCAGACTGTCCCTTTAAAGGGTTGATATTATGCTATATAGGGGTGGGCGATATATCGATATTTTAAATATATCTCGATATGAATTCTGACATATCGTATATATCGATATAATGCTTATATTCAATTCTGATTTCGCCGCTTCGCTTGTTTACCTTCTCTCTCGTCGCCCGCGCGCCCTCGCCTCCCTGATTTTGTTCGCTCGTGTCTCCTTCACTCGTCACTATCGCCGTGAACGCTGAAAGTTGGTGCCAGTGAAAAGCTTCTAGCGCCACGAACCTTTTCCACCATTTACAGACAAAACGACCAGCAGCACATCCTCATATTCCACCGAGTCGCGTCCTTTAGCCCGAAAGAAGCTAAACGAGCTGAGCTGCATGAGAAGTGCGCTGTTTATGCAAATGAGCCATGCGCTTAAGTTTCGTTTCTGTAAAATGTAAACACGTGCGCAAAACTGCATTAAACACATTATTATCGTAAATGGGCTTTTGTGGCTCTATAGTCATTATACTTTATATATTGTAAAGTTTAGCAGTGTAAAGTTTATTTATGCAGAAGATTTTAATTAATAATCTGCTGCAGTGTAACTTGTACAATAGTGTTTGGAAACGTTTGATTTGATCTGCAGTGGATTGTAGGGATTAAACCTCAGAGCTCCTCACTGCTGGATAGAAACATGGATCTATTGAAATAAGGAACATCCTGAGCTTCTTCTGCTAAATGAGCTCATGGTTATGGTTCTGGTCTGGATAACAGAGTTAATGCAAAGATGAGCTTGTGTTGAGTTGTTTTATTTATGAATGAAAAGGAGGAAATATATATTATTTTTTATTTTCCAGTTAAATTATTATTTATGTAATTAGGGTTTTTTTGTAATCTTAAATGTTCCTATATGAACTGCCGACCTCTTACACTTCAATAAAAAAAAAAAGACCTTGTGGAATTTGGCAGATTTGTTTTTGCAGTTTTCAGTTTTAGGGGGTTATTTTTTCTTGAACATATATCGAGATATAGCAAAATATATATCGAGATATATTTTTTGATCCATATCGCCCAGCCCTAATGCTATATATATGTTACAATGTTGTTTCCTGATCACAAACAAACCTGGAGTTGTGTTTGTTTCATTCACATATGTTTAACATAAATCCTGTATATTTAGACTGTTATATATAAAACACTCTGTTCTCCCTTGGGTTGTCAAGTGGTAATACAGAAAGCGCTCCACTGCGTTTTTAAAACTCCATACACATTCACGAGAATCGTATGATTTATTTTAGAATTGGAATTGCCAAACTCTACTGAACAAAGTTAAATGGTACTTGAAAACAACAACTTCATGACATCACAAGGTGGAACAGAGTATTTTCAGATTTAGAGATCAATAATAGAGTTAGTCAAATGTGTGAATGAAATTAAATACAACTCCAGGTATGTTTCTGATGAGGCAACAACATTTTAACATGGCTAAAAAATCTCTTAATAGTCAATTTTGTGTAATATGGGACCTTTAAAACATATTCAGTATCAGTAGCATTAACATTTGAGAGAAGACTGAAATCTGCACTGCTAAGCTAAAACAAGGAGCTGAAATCATTTATAATATAGAAACACTTTAGTATAAGTCAAGTCTAATCATGAAGAGGGTAAAAGGTCGGTAACACAGACATAAAGTCGTCTGAGGAGAGAGGTGATGAGATAATGGGACAGTTGAACATTACATCAGTGATTCTTCTTTAAACACTTGGACACACTCCCAAAAATCTGACAAAGAGCAATTACGGTAATCCACAATTACAATGGACACAGACATTAGAGCGACTTATGACGCCATGGCAACACAATTAAAACAAAAACCTCTTCAAAAATATGTCTGGGAAAAAGTTTAATTGCAATTTAATTATTTGCAGTCAAGATTGAGTATGTTGGCCATTTAAAAGGTCCATTACTATGCTAAATTGATTCTTGCGAGCTTTAAGATGTTTTATAATGTTGTTACCTCATCAAAAATAGACCTGGAGTTGTGTTTTGTTTCATTCACACGTGTTTGAGTAACCCTGTATTATGCTTTGTTCCACCTTGTGATGTAATGAAGTGGGTTTTTTTAAGCCCTACCTCCCACAGAGTTCGAAAGAGCTATCCATGCTTTTGTAACATCATGCCTGGACTATTGCAATTCTTTGTATGTAGGGTTAGAACAGGTCTGCAAAGCTACAGCTCGTCTGCTGACAAATACTAAGAAACGAGAACACATCACATCTGTGTGTGTATGTAACCTGCACTGGCTCCCTGTCTTATATAGGATGCAGTTTAAAATGTTATTATTGTTTTCAAATGTTTGCACTCTACAGGTCTAGTTTATGAGGGAATTACTGCAGCCCTGTACTCTGCCCAGAGCCCTGAGATCAGCTGACCAGCTCCTGTTGGTCGTACCCAAAACTAGGCTCAAGACGAGAGATGACAGAGCCTTTTCTGTGGCAGCGCCCAGACTGTGGAACAACCTTCTTCTTCCTGTCAGATCCTCTCAGTCTGTAAAGCAGTTTAAGACTAGACTGAAAACTCACCTCTTCTCCCTGGCATTTAGTTCTAGCTAGTCAGGTTATCTTGGTGTTTTTATTGTAGTTTTCACATGTTATCTGTATATATGTATATGTATATGTATATGTATATGTATATGTAACTGTTTCTTCTATTTTGTTGACTTGTATGTGGAGCACTTTGGTCAGCTGAAGTTGTTTTAAATGTGCTATATAAATAAACTTGAATTGAATTGAATTTACAAGGTTTTTCAAGTTAACAGCTCCCTTCAGTTCAGTAGAGATTGGCAATTCCAGCATTGAAATCATCCAAATGATTCTAGTGAAGGTGTATATGAGTTTAAAAACAGTGTATTACCACATGACATCACAAGGTGGACCAGTGTGTTTTGAAGAACTCAACCTAAATATGCAGGATTTGTGTTTTAAACATGTAAAATAACATAATATAGACCCAAAATATATTGAAATCAGAATCCATAAACTGCACTGTTTGCATGTTTTATACCTTTACCAATGTAACGACCTGCGTGTCTCCATGGTGATGACAATTTTTTGCCTACAATGTTTCCTGGTATGCCAATAAACTATCCATCTTGCATTTATTCAAATACAGCTCAAAAATCTCTTGCAAATCATCCATTCTTACTGTAAATAGTGTCACCTCTCCACAGATCTGACCTGTCCCCTGCTTGTCTCTATGGAGAAAATAAGTTTAATCAAATACTGTGGAACAACCGACTCCAAACAAAGTACTAACGACTGAAAGTTCCTCCACAAAGTTACGTAATATTGCACCTTTATGCAACATTTGTAGTTGGAGACGGACATTATATTTACTTAATAGAGATGTAACGATGTCCAAATCTCTTGGTACAATATTATCACGATATGCATCTCACGGTACGATATTCATTGCGATATTTTGGAGAGGCTGATATAATTGTAGATAGGATGCTTTTTTTGCTTTTAAAATACCCTGACGACATTTTGGTGTGAATTATTTCCGTCATATTCCCAAGAATTCAAGTAAAAACATATTTCTGCATGTTGTCTGCGCTGAAATGTATCATGGGATATGTAGTTCCTGATGTTTATTAGCTGTTGCTACTATAAAACCATGCATTTAAGCAAAGGAACTTGTGATACGATATATTGTGACAGCCCACGATATTATTGTGAGACTTTTGATGATATCACGATATTTCGGTTATTGTTACATCCCTATTACTTAAAAATTGTAGGCTCAAGACCATTCAAAAAACATCCGATCCATCTGCTTCAATCAAAGAATCAACAGACCAATTACTCAAAATAATTCTAGACTTGAGTTTAGTGTTAAATAAATATGATTAAATGTCCGTTCCTGGTCTTGCGTTGCTCACATACTGACTTTGTGTTTATCTCAAACGCACAAGTGAAGCAATGTTTGTTTAGTTACAACAGCCTCTGTGTCCAGCAACGATGAAGAGGGAGCAAAGAACAGAATCATGACATAAAGAAGAAGAGGAGATGACATACAAGGATCTAATGTTCAGTACAGACAGTGGAGACAGTGGTAAAGTCCCCTCTCTCTTACACACACACAGACACACACAGACACGCATTTCCTTGCTTTTTGAGAATATTACGCTGACTTACATTAATTTCCTGGAGACTAGACGTGTCACAATTACAAATTCTGACACAATATATTGCTACAAAGATATACTAAGATAAATTATGATACTGAAACTACTTTATTCCACTACGATGCCTTTCTTTCATGGAATTCTGTCATTGTTTACAAGGGTTAGGCTTTATAAGTACTTTTTACTTCAGCCTAAACCCTTTCGGTCATGATCCATGGGGTTGTAGTTTATATTTTGTTTAGTTTTGTACTACTAATACCACTGACACAATAACAGTAAAGCAGTATAATCCCAGTAGACCATTCTTAAAGAGACGAACAACAAATAAACAGCAAAATGAATCAATATTTAATCACAGAAGTTAGTTATTCAACCCTCTACAGCTCAAATCTTACTGTATTACAACAAAAATACTATAAAAGCTCAAAGGCATAGTACACATGATACACACTGAGTCCCAAAATATATTACTGTGACAGGCCTAGTAGAGACTGATCCTAACCTTAACCTTTTTTTAACACATATTTTAACTTTAAATCACCAGTATGTAACTCTTTTGCCAAAATATAGACTAAAATAAAAGCATGTACGTTCATTATGGACTTTGAAAAACACAGTGTCCTTACAGTGAGCAGGCTTTTGTCTGCAAGAACAAGACTCAAATGAACCTGTACTTAGCCTGTAAATTACAAGTATGACTTCAGTTTTAACTTTCTATTTTCACTGAGTTATGCAGATGACTTTCCACCCCCAGAATGTCACGAACTTTATCTTTAAATGCTTTTAAACTAATAATTAAAGGTTGCACTCTGCTTGTCCGGAATGTTCCACAGTGTGACATTAAACAGCAGTACTTGACACATATTCAGTTAGAAGTGGTTTCATAGCTCAAAAACAGAGACAGGCATTCTGAGTGTCGCCTCGCCACAGATCTGACGTGTAACTTGGTCTGGTTTGGTCTCCGTGAAGATAGAAAGGTTTAATAAATACGATATTGTGAAGCATTCCAGACAAAGCAATGACATTTCCATGGAAAAAAGTAATTTAACAGACCCTCCACCAGAAAAGTTACACAATGCACCTTTAACTTTATATTTCCATTGAATCAAGCTGTTGACTTTCCACCCCCAGACACGCACATATTATCACTTTGAATGTTGTTGTAAATGTCTGAGTGATGTGAGCGTGTGCACAGAAACACACACACACACAGAGCAGAGTTGTGTGTGTGTGTGTGTGTATAATGACTGGTTTTTCCATGACAGGACAGCCTCGGTCTCTGTGCTCCTCGAACGTGCTCTGTAATCCACTCAACACTCAAAACAGCACTTTTAAGACACAATTACACTGTTTAACTGTACAGTAATTAAAACACAATTTCAGGTTCGGTGTGAAATCGTGATTCTTAATAATTACTCCACGGTGCTGAATTGCTTAAGAGTATTGAGGTTTGACATTTGTGATGAATGATGAATGAACGTGATGAATTTGCAGCTGAATTTTCGTCACCTGACAACAGAGAACAGTGGACGACCGATGGTTTATTTGTTCAGTGTAAGGACCTTGCAGTTTGTCTGATATGTAAAGAAAGTGTCGCGGTTTTCAAAGAGTATAAAATGTGTCGTCAGAGTCATATGGTTTTGTTACACGGCCGACCCGACCCCAGCCCCATCACAGTTGTCATAACCTATTTTTTTTATTACTTTTTGGCAAATAATAACATGTCTGCATTTTTTTTCAATTAAAAATGATATTTATATGAAGTATTTATGTTTACATTTAAATAATTATGACATATTTACATTTGCTGCCGAATTTGCTGCCGAATTTTCATCACCTGACAAGCTCGAGATGAAACAGTGACAGTCAACGCACACGCAGAGTTCTGTAGTGCAGTTAAGGACAGTAAAATGACTAGTGTTAAAGTACGAAAAGTTGACAGAGTGCAGAGTTTTCAAAGAACAGTGGACGACCGATTGTTTATTTGTTCAGTGTAAAGGACTGTGCAGTTTGTTTTATATGTAAAGAAGGTGTGGCAGTTTTCAAAGAATATAATCTGCGTCGTCAGGGTCAAACAGTTCTGTTAAACGACCGACCCGACCCTGGCACCCATCACAGTTGTCATAACCTTTTTTTTTTATTACTTTTTGGCAAATAATAACATGTCTGCATCTTGTATTTTGTTCATTTTTTCAATTAAAAATTATATTTATATGAAGTATTTGTATTTAAATAATTATGACATATTTACATTTGCTGCCGAATTTGCCGCCAAATTTTCATCATCTCACAAGCTCGAGATTAAACAGCGACAGTGAACGCATGCGCAGAGTTCTGTAGTGTGTACGAAAAGTACGAAAAGCTGACAGAGTGCAGAGTTTTCAAAGAACAGTGGACGACCGATTGTTTATTTGTTCAGTGTAAGGACTGTGCAGTTTGTCTTATATGTAAAGAAAGTGTGGCAGTTTTCAAAGAATATAATCTGCGTCGTCACGGTCAGACAATTCTGTTATACGGCTGACCTGACCCCGGCCCCTGTCACAGTCAGGAGCGATAATGTGGCCCTCTGAGAAAAAAGTTTGGTGACCCCTGCTGAAACTGAAGTTATTGGCAAAAGTCTGTCATCTTTGTTATAAGCAGATTAATGGTCCAGAGATGCCTTAGCAAAAACAAACAGTTTACAAATATGTTTAAATACTAATATTTTATATTTTATAATCATGGTGGCTAAAATTGTATTTAATTGCACCACCTTTAAAACTACCCAACATTTCCTCTGTGCACTGCAGATTTATTTGAACATAGACTGTGTAAAGAAGTGAACTAAGCGAGTGTGACGTCACCCACAGCGTTCAGCTTCAGTCAAATGAAGCTCACAGAGGCTAGAAGCTATAGGAGCAAATTTGGAGCCTAGGAATAGGAATTTATTTACAGACAAAACAGCGAAATAAAAAACAGGATCATGTAGAGCGCGTTAAATTGAACATTTAAAAAACAAATGAGGAGCCTGTGAAAAGCAGTTTATTTAGAGAGGGGTGATGTAATTCAATACAAAGTGAACTGGAGCCAGAGCCAGTGGAGCCAGAGGTGCGCCCATGCTCACTTCCTATTTGGAACGCTGCGGCTAGCGGGTTAGCTATGTCCATTTACAGTGTATGGATTTGATTTAATAGCTGGTGTAAGTTTCTAATATTCTCTGTCCCAACTAGGGATGGGTATTCGATGAAATTTTCTTAATCGATCGTCGGAAGAATTAACGATCGATTATCGATTAATCATTAACGTTTTTATATTAAAATGATCATCATTATTATTACTATCTGCACTACTAATCTGCATAAATAAATTCAACTTTACGACATATAAACCGTAACGACTCTAGAGCCACATCAATCCGTTTGACATTATAATGTGTTTAATTCAGTTTTGCACAACTCTCACAGAAACTAAACTTAAAGCCGCATCGCTAATTTGCATAAACTCAGCGAAGATAAAACTACAGCTCTTGTGCGCTGATGCGGTCAACTTCTGTTGGATTAAAAGACATGACTCAGGTGAATACAGGTTAGTGTGACCATATTTGCGTTTGTCAAAACCAGGAAACCGTACGGGGGGTGGGAGGTCGGGACTCGTCATTGACATTGCGCGACTCTCACCTGGTAAAGCTTTTTCATACTGGACACTGAAACATATGTTCCTGCTTTGTACACTGTGCACATGGACTCACACTCCCGAACGCAATGGAAAGCGTGGAATTTCTTGTACAAATCATCGTTAAATACGCATTTGTGCTTCTGCACGCTGCAGGCTGACCTACTGTTTGTGTTTGTTCGCTCCTTCTGAGTGCAGAGAGCTACATGTACGGACCCCTGTTTGGTCACGCTACGCACAGCAACCTACATTCGGTTTGTCGATTAAAATTAACGTAATCGATGAAATTCTTAATGATCAATTATCGATTAATCGATTAATCATGCCCATCCCTAGTCCCAACAAAAACGTAAAAAGTAGATCAATTTATTATTTTCTCATGACAATAAAACCAAGAACAGCGTATAGAATAAATAAAATCTCATTCACCATGGACTGAAAAGACCTCATTATAAACCGTTTCTTGTGTGTGACCCTTTGGACCAGAGCGACGCCTTTTACCAGACCCAAAGTCACTGTTTATTTGTCTTATACTCGACCTGATCCTGATAACACATGAAAAGGCTCAACACAGAGCCCTGCCCTCCAGCACCTCTCAGACTCCACAGCCAAAAAAACCTTCAGTAGGACGCAGAAAGAGAGGATTATGTTACAACTAATGGAAGAACTCAAACACGTTTATAAGAAAACGGGTCATTAGAGTCAAGTTTTATTGCCAAATTGACTTGGTAATAAATCTTAGCTCTTGTATATTGCTTAACTATAACATTTTATATGTGCATATCTGTATAATATAGTCTGATATTTTTGGTTGTTTTACTCATATTTTAAATACTATAAATACAGATGTAATTTCTATTCTATTTTTTTATTCTGTTCTGTTCTGCTTGGTTATGGAAAAAATCATTATCACAATTACTTTGGTCAATACTGAAATCACGATTATTCAAATGATTATTTTTTTGCTATACAATGCATGTATTCAGCATTTCTCTCTCAAAAAAACAAAAACAAAAACACTTTGTTATTGATAAATTACGCAAAACTTTCAAATTGAAAATTAATATAGGCTACAAATATGAACCTTAGAGCAGTTTTGCGATGTATAAAACATAAAATAAATAAAATAAACTTTGAAATACGGCATAGAAAAACATAAATGTATCCAAAATAAACCATATATCCAGCTGTTCTACAATCTCTATATTTAAAAAATATGATAAGTATACTTAGATAAGAAATAACCCAAAATATATGTTTCAAAATCCTTTCAACTCAATTAACTGCGTTTGGAGATTGTTTGACACACAAATCAAAATCGCGATTAAAATTCAATTAATTGCACAGACTTAATTTGAACTTAACTAAAATGAGACTAAAATCAGAACTAAACATGGTCTGATCCAGTTCTAGGCCTGGTTTAGTCCAGCTTTAGTCCAAGTCCATACATCAGGACAAAACCAGGATCAAACCAGGACCAAACCAGCAGGGGTGTGAATGCAGACCTATTTTGTGTTTTCATCTGGAAACATCAATTTTTGAGATTTAACCCCAAACACACATTTGACTGGAGGATATGAGCTGCCCTTCAGCACTATTGGGCTTAAGAGAGCTAATCCGCCTTCTCAAATAACACAAGATCTGCCATGACAAAGAAAAGTGCGAAATACAGTTTACAGTCTCGATTTAAACAAGCAAAAAATAAATATAGGCCAATTAAAATATGAATATCCAGTTAACAAGATTCCTCTGATCAATAGTAAATAATCAGGCCAAATTGTTTTCCATTTAAATTTGTTTTAAGGGCGCTGCATCTGATTTTTACTGTCTGAAAAACGTGAGTTCATTGACACTTTTCACAACCAGAGCGGAGTTTTGCCATAACTGCTCACAACTAGCATCCTAACGTGAACTTCCTGATTATCAGACAATAAACCCCTTGACAATCAGAAGCAGAAAGTACACAGCGGACTTGTTTTGACCTTGAAGGGGCACTGAGTAACTTTTCTCTCCAGGGTAATATTAGTGTTTTGCTCAGTATGAAAATAAACTTGCTAATCACAGTAGGTTAATGGTCAGATCTATGGAGAGGCAAGCCTGCACATTGTAAGAATTCATGCTTTTTAAGGTTTTTTTTTAGCTATAAAACACCTGTTATTGAACAAATGCAAGGAAGATATGTTTAATGTCTTACTGTGGAACATTCCAGGCAAAGAAATAACATCTCCATGGAAAGAAGCAAGTAGCAAAGTTACACAGTGCACCTTTAAGAACTGCTTATACAATATATCTGTACTAGAACAATACAAACTTTGCCCAGATACATGGAAAAATGCCTTTAAACCAGCTAGAACAAACAGAAACTATACATATAGGTAATAAATAAATGCATCTGAAGTTATAGATAGTTATAGAGTATAAAGAAGTGTATTTGTAGGATTTATCCAGAGTTCTACAGTCACATGGGCCCCAAAGCCAAACGAAAGCTTTGTCACATAACTCCATTGTGGGTTAATCCGCTACAGTTTCACTCCTGAGAAAAATGAAAGAAAAAAATAACGAGGTTTAAAGGAAAGGATTAAAGAGATACTTTTACAAAGGGGGGAGGGTTTGGTTTAGTCTACAGTCACACAAAATATTATTTAGTTACAACCCTGTGTTATTTTGTAAAGTGGAGGAGATTATAATTACTACAGAATTACCATAAACCCAGTATAAAGACAAATGGATTATTAATTTACAGTGTCAAAGAATAAACTATTTTATATGTAGGCTATATACTCTTAGCCAGGCTGGCACCACCTAGTGCCTCCGCTTTCTCTCCAGCGACTAGGTCAGGAATCAGAATACACTAGACGGTTTGCAAGAACCCCGGAAGTGCAAGTCTGGGCACCAGCCAATCAGCGAAGAGCCATACATTTTGTGTTGGCCATGGTCCAGTGGTCCTGGCTAAATCCTGTTTTAGGCCTGGTTTAGTGGCGCAGGACGGACGGACGGTCCGTGCGGCGAACAGGACAGGACTTTCCAGGGCAACGTACGACGGGGGTGTTTGCGCTTTCGTGGCCCGGTACCAAATGACCCATAACCTGGTACCGGTCCTCCGCCCGGGAATTGGGGAATCCTGCCCTAATACTTCCTCCCTATAAGTCAGCATAATTCAAAATTTGTGGTTTCTCAGTTTTCAATTGTTTAACAATTCGATAAAAAAATCTAATCACTGACCAGTCGACTACTAAAATAAATCAGTTAAATTATTATTTTTTTTTTTCAAAAACCTTGGTTCAATAGAGAAATATCAGGATCATTGCAGTTTTTCAACAGTACCGATATGTACCAATAGGGCAGTATTTGAAAGCTAAAAAATTCTTGGTCAACAAAAGGCATTCTCTATGCATAGATTAGTTGACTAAACAAAGCTAGGAATTGCAATGCTCAGTTCTCAACATTTTCAGAATCATGAGCAAAATGTGTACAGAGATGTACTAAACAGCATCAGAAGAGAAAAGGCAGATTAAACTGTCCAGTTACTCCCCAAAATCCAGTTAACTCACTCCATGCTTTCACCTTTCTCCTGTTTATAAATTCTTATAATATATCACATTATATTGTTTGCAGATAACAAATGGCAAACTTTAAAAGAAAAAAATACAACATTGTTTTCCAGAGGGATGATAATCTTGTGGCATTTTGTCCCATCCTCCTCCTCACTAAGATCTTGCATAATAGCTTAAGCTCACTATTCAAATGTATTACACAACTCTGCTGAGACTTCAGAGGACTGCACACACATGACATTTATTCACAGCTGAGTGAATGGTCCACACATAAGAGTAGAGCGGGTTTGGACTTCACCTTTTCAAACACTAAATATCCCAGACAGACAGAGCTTTGTGGGCCAGGTCATGTGATCACTGCAGCTCAGACTCATTACAGCGATTACAGTGACAGCAGCAGGACATAGCACTGCTCTGAAATACAACAACTAAGGCTGCAAGACTCATCGAAATCATAACAAACAATAAAGCATCAGGTCTTATTCTGCATAAAAAATGCTAATCCCAAAGTTTACATCTGTACAAACATCTTCTGGAAGACATGTGATACTTCTTGTACATCTTGTGATTGTTTGTCAGTCAATATTTGCCTTTGTCAATTCTCCTTGACTAGTTAAAAGTCTTGTAAAATGTTTTGAAATGATCAACCAAATGTTAGACTACATCAGTGAACAGAACAGACCATCTGATTACATGTATTTCTTTATAAATTGTGAAAAACTGTTTAGTAACTTTATATTTATATACTTAAGTTGATGTAAGTAAGAGAAAATGGTAAGTAATATGGCATAAAACTCGCTCATCTCCACTGCGATAATCAGGTGATGCCACCAAGCCATGTCACATGTCAGATCTGTGGAAAGGCGAGTTGGCTCACAATTCATGCTTTTGAGCTGTTGTTTAGCACAGTGTTTCCCAAACTTTTTTTTCTGGGGATCCATATTTTAAAAATGTCAAATCTTCGCGACCCAAGTCAATAGACATTAGCAGCTTTGTGCACTTTTGTTTACAATTTACAGAAACAGAACTTAAAACTTATAGTTTAATTTGCATAAACTATAAGGATAAAAAAAAAGAGAAAAAGCTTGCTCCTTGTGCGATGATGCAGTCAGCTTCTGTCGGACTAAAGAATATGACTTAGCAATATATGTGAAAATCAGTTCAAGTTCAGTAAGCACAACCAGAATTAATACATAAAGTGCACCAGATTACAAGGCACACTGTCGATTTTTCAGAAAATTAAGGGATTTTAAGAGCGCCTTATAGTCTGAAAATACGGTACTCAAGTTTTAAAAAACAGTAATCAGTGTTTCCCACAGAAAATTGGTCAGACAAGACGGTGCTGCTAAAAAGTGAGGAGTGGGGGTGTGTGGAGAGATGTATGTATATATATATTGCAGATCTACATGCAGATTGTGAAAAGGTGACCCAAAAAAATCACTGGGAAACAGTGATTTAGCATTCTAGTAACACTTTCTGGAGATGACATGTCAACTGGATGATTTCATGAAAACAAAAAGTTAAAAAGACCCCGAGATACTTGAACTCCTCCACTTGAGGCAGTGATGTGGTCTCTGTATCGGACTGTTGTCGTGAAGAGGGAGCTGAGCTGAAAGGCAAAGCGCTCGATTCAATCTACATTCCTACCCTCACCTATGGTCATGAGCTCTGGGTAATGACCGAAAGGGTGACTGGGCGCTCCCTTAGAGATAGGGTGAGGAGCTCAGTCAAAAGGGAGGAGCTCGGAGTAGAGCCGCTGCTCCTCCACGTCGAGAGAAGCAGCTGTGGTGGCTCGGGCATCTGCACCGGATGCCTCATGGACACCTCCCTCAGGAGGTGTTCCAGGCATGTCCCACCAGGAGGAGGCCCCGGGGAAGAACCAGGACACACTGGAGGGACTATGTCTCTGGGCTGACCTGGGAACGCCTTAAGATCCCCCTGGAGGAGCTGGAGGACATGAGCATGAAAAGAGAAGTCTGGGAGTCCCTGCCTGGACAGCTGTCTCCACGACCTTACCCTGGATAAAGCGGAAGAAAATGGATGGATGGAGAAAGTAAAAGAAAAAAAAAAAAAAAACATATTTCCATGGAGAATTTTGTACCAATATTATGGCCATTGGAACATTTCCCTGGTGAGAAGCTGAAGACCCTCCTCCAGGACAAGAGTCTGGTTTGTGGAGACAAGAGCCCACTCATTATAATTTTGCATATCTTCAGAAAAAAAACCAAAAACATTTTCAATATTTCCTTGCCAATGTCTAAAAAAAAAATAATAATAATAATAACACCATAAGCTTGTTGTGAAGTGTGGTAAGTGAAAATACAATCTTCTTACAATGTTGAGAGTTTGTCTAGTCCAAAGTAACTGCACAAGAAAGACTCGTGTATTATGCATGGCAGGTCACCAACGGTAACACGCCGTTTTCAAAAGAGTCGAGTCATATCACCAGTTCACCACTTTGCTGATCTCACTTCCTGATTCGCAGCCAGTCAGATTATCTCCTGCTCACCTCATGTATCTGCACAACAAATCAATATAAGACAGAGTACCAGAGTAATTGGTCTGGACTAAATGAGATTGTCTTGTCATAATTACACAGATTAAATACTGAGCAGCTGCCTGTACACTGAGCAAACACAGAAACAGAGCAAACAGAGCCTCATGATTCAGCAGTCTGAGTCCAGAGGCAGAGACAGACCTTCAGACCAGACACAGTGACTCAGACTACCGGCAGTATTAGGTTTAGGGTTGGGTGATTTGGCAAAAAAAAAAAAAATCTATACATTTTTCTCCTTCATTCAATTTCTTTCTATAAAAAAATGTGAATCAAATTTAAATCGTGATTCTGTCACTTTTAATCATCAGTGAAAAGCTTCTTTATAATGGGGAGATCCAGAGTGAGTTTGTGGGCACAGTGTCTAAGAGCAGAGTTCAGACTTTAGAGGAAGAGATTCAACAATGTTTTGGGTTAAATGGTGCTGATTAAAACTCTTCTTATTCAGGAAATTTTTATGAAATCCATTTTTATTTGACTGTAAAAAGAAAACTTGAAAATAGTGACTGAGCAATATGAGACCAAAATAATCTGTGTATCATTTGTTCATTCGTTTTTCAAAATAAAATCAAAAATAAGAAAATGAAAAAACAACTATTTTCTTCATTATTTGTCTCCAAAATCCCAGGACTAAAACAGGACTACAGCAGGACTACAGCAGGACTAAAGCAGGACTAAAACAGGACTAAAACAGGACTAAAACAGGACTAAAACAGGACTAACAGGGCTAAACAGGGCTGAAACAGGGCTGAAACAGGGCTGAGGGCTGAAACAGGGACTTAGATCGTTACCAGACCAGAACTGAGACCAGGACTAAGACTGGGACTGAGACTGGGACCAGACTGAGACAAGATCAGGACTGAGACCAAGACTGAGATCGGAACCAGACCGGAACTGAGACCAGGACTGAGACCAGGACTGAGACCAGGACTGAGACCAGTTTAGTCCTGTTTTAGTCCTGTTTTAGTCCTGTTTTAGTCCTGGTTTAGACCTGGTTCAGTCCGGCATTGCCAATTTAAGTCACAGTAAACGGGAAACGGCCATTATCTGTTTTTTTCTATTATTTATTTAAACACAAAATCGAAAACTGAAAAAACAAATTGTTATCCATTTCTTCATTTTGGTTTTGGAGACAAATAATTAAGAAAATCGTTGTTTTTTTCTTTTTCCTATTTTTGGTTTTATGTTGAAAATTTAATGAGCAAATGATGCACGTATTCAAAAGAGACCTACCATAAACTGTCAAAAAACTTGCTGCTCAGGACTTGATCAAAGGTTCTATATTACACAACACTGAGCCTTGCGAGCTTTAAGTCATGTTAGAATGTTACCTCCTTAAAAACAGACCTGGAGTTGTGTTTTGTTTCATTCACACATGTTTCAGTACATCTCCAAAGCTCAAAATGCTCTTTTTCACCTTGCAATGTCATGTGGTGGTGGTTTCCAAGTAAAAAAAAATTCTTTCACCTTACATTCAATAGATTAAAAATTCCAGAGCTGAAATCATCTAAATGAAGTTCAAAAACACAGTGGAGCACTTCCTGATTTGTCTGTTAAACATGTGTGAATGAACAAAACACAACTCCAGGTCTGTTTTTGAGGCAGAGACAACATTATAACATAAATTTAAAAAATAGCGTAACATGGGCCCTTCAAATTTTGGACATTTTGTTATAGTTGAAAGTGAAAGAACACAACTAAAATTATTACAGTAAAAACCTTCAATATTTACTGGTTTAGGCCCTTTGAGTCAAGTCGCCAATAGCTGCCCCTGTTCCCAGAGTGTGCATCCAAAATGTATTGTCTTAAGTTTTATGTTCCATCTCAAATGCAATCTCTTTCCAGCACTTAACCATGAAAACAGACCCCAGAGTTATGCACTTAGACCTTTTACTGACTACACTATGTAAATATATGTAATTACCCAACCTGGCCATGTTACAGAGGAGAGCAGTTTCTACACTAAGACAAGTTCAACCAGAATTTTGAGTTTAATTATAAAGAACTGGGTTTAAGTGCAGTCACATCAGAACTGACTAAACTTACATAATGAACAGCAGCCCTGAGGGAACAAGGTATAATTTAAAAGCACTTTCTTCGTGCCAGTAGGGAATGTTTTCTTCTTGTAATATTAAGCCTGTATGTGATTACATTTGAGCTATAGTGGGTTGATTAATCTGCATGACACATTAGAAACTAGAGATGGGATCAAATCTCGAGCCACAAGATCTTGGGAGACAAAAAAGAAGAGGAAAAGACATAGGGTCATTCCACGCCAAATCTACAAATGCCCCCCCGCTCGACCATCTCAGATTTGACTGAAAAAGTTCTAAGAGGTTCACACACTTTCCAATACGAAAAGCCCCAAATTTTAGCTCCGTATAGTTTTGTCATTAATAAATATTTTGTCAACTCTCCCCTGACCTGTTTTGAGCAGAGTTTTCCGAGGAGCCACTTTCAGATTGCTTTATCTAAAAAACTATTTAAAGTCCGTCCTTCAAATTTTCAAGGATTAAAATCTGGCAAATGTACTTGTAGAATCTAGACTTTTACACATGTGCTTTTGATTTATCACAGTTTTCTGGGGGCTTGAATTTGCTCAAAAACTCTACGCTTCAAAATTGAGGGCATCTTTTGAGGTTTGATATTGAACATACACCTTCCGACACATGCTGGGTACTTTGTATATTAAAGCTGACCTATGACATTAAACAGATCTTCCTTACATTTTTTCAATTACAGGTAGTTTTATTGCTCAAAAATACCTAGAAAAACAGGCACTCTAACTGTGAGTGGGGTCACCTCTCCACAGATCTGATCTCTAACTTGGTGTGGTTTGGTCTGGATGAAGATAGAAAGGTTTAATGCCATACTGTGAAACATTCCCGGTAAAGCAAAGCAAGAACATCTCCACAAAGAAAAGCATTTAATATGATAAGAATGAAAATGTAAAAAGCCTTTCCTCACTTTGAGTAAAATTTATTAAAATCATCATCCAGTGTGTGCAAAAATATGGAGATTGTATTTTTGGCCACATCACCGAGCCCTACGTTCACTTACAAAAAATGTTTACTGGGATTATCCTGTTCATGTGTCAGTGCTATAATTATCGTTTATTTTACTTACTGATACTTTTGTACTGTAAAATATCTTCCTTTAAACTGTGTTATTGTGACAGGTCTAACCGTCCATTCACTCTCCACACACACACACACACAGACACACAGACACACACACACACACACACACACTCACACACACACACTTGCACAGGTGAGTGTGTGACTGTAACTGAGCCCAGGCTGCAGATTGGATTTCACTGACCACATGAACACAAAGAACTCAATCTCCTGTTTAGTTAAAAGCCTCTTTTCACCTGAACTCATGAAAAGCATTACAATTATAATCTAATCACTTATTGTTGAAAATGCTTTGTGCCACAGTGGGTCATTGTTCTAGAGTATTTAGGACTAAAGAATATGAACATGTTTCTATTGAAGACGGACCAATATATTGGTACGATTCACATTGACAATCTATTATTACACCAGACTGTCAATGTAAATCTCTGTGTTGTCAGAATAATTTTAGAAGTAAAACCAATCTTGCATTTGAAGGATTTATGTCTGAACAGCAGCAGCATGTTTCTACTTCCTGATAGAAAGTTTGGCAGAGGTGGACTGATATCACCTAACACCTATCTTACCGGCAAAGTAAAATTCAGCTGATGCTGAAAAAATAGTCCCTCAACATGCGACAATTCATGTGATGCAAGGTTAGTTTTATTTCAAACATTATTCTATCGACACAGACATTTACATCGACAGTCTGGCTTATAATAGATTTGCTCCAGGTGTTTTGTGGAGTGGGTAAAACTGTTTTTAGTGGCAGGATAACTATGGCCATTGACATGCACGAGCCTAGCACCAGCGACCTCTGCAAATACAAGGACTGGATGGAATATTTTAAAAAGTGTCTCCACATATCTACAGTAAATGAGGTCCTATGTCCAAAATTCCAGACTGTCCCTTTAAACCAGCGGTGGTAATTCAGGAAGCGGTCTGTGGGTCGTTTGGTACCAGCCCGCACAGAAAGAATAAATAACTAACATTATTTATGTTATTATGTTATTTATTTATCTGAGTCTGAACAATGTTTTATTTTGAAAAATGATCTAATTCTCTCTCATCCATCTATGACTCACTCTTGAATCACTCTTATCACATGTAAAGATGCTTGTCTCGGTAACGTGATACATTAACGCTAAAATTAAATCCTCAAACTGCAAAATTAGTAAAAAAAACAGACGTCTCTGAAAACGTTATATTTACAAAATATCACAGTTTTTGTGTTGGTTGTATCAATTTATTTTGCTGTATTTATCCGACACACCTTAAAGGCCGGTCCATGAAAATATTGTCTTGACATTAAACCGGTCTGTGGGGCAAAAAAAGGTTGAGGACAGCTGATTTAAACAAACAAGGTAGTATACTAATGCACCAAATATATTCACACACCCACAGCACAGACACGTGTTTCCTGGGGCAGGTGCATGTGTCTCTATGTGTGACTCTGAAACAGCCGTGTATAGTGCTCTTATTGTTGACTTAGCCTTAATGGCCGCCCGGAGCAGGAGAAGACATGCAGCAAACAGCGGTTATGTAAGGAGGTAAATAAAGTAGGACCTTATGGACAGTGAGAAATGAGTCTGAACAATAGAGCAGTGCCGTCTCTCTCGAGGGGAGTGCCACTGCAGACGACAGAGCAACAGTTGCTCTTGACATCAGGGGCCTCTGCACTGCAAAAAGCTCCATTCAGGCAAGTTAAAGGGCCTGTGTTACGCAATATTCTGAACTATGTTATAATGTTGTTTTCTCATCACAAACAAACCTGAAGTAGGGATGGGCATTGGATTAAATTTTTTTAATCGATCTTCGGGAGAATTAACTATCAATTTTCAAGTAATCATTTACTTTTTAATATTAAAATGACCATCATTATTATTACTATTGCTAATCTGCATAAATAAACTCAACTTTACAGCAAATAAACCATAAACACCAGAGCCACATCAGCCTGTTTGACATTATAATGTGTTTAATGCAGCTCTGCGCAAGTCTTACAGAAACAAAACTTAAAACCGCATGGCTAATTTGCATAATTATGCTGAAAAAAACAGCTCTTTCCTTGTGTTCTGATGCGTTCAGCTTCTGTGGGACTACGACTCAGTGGAATATGAGTGTTCTCTCTGTGACAGAGGGATGCTGCTGATGATGATGGTGAGTGTGTTCTGTGTGTGTCACGCTGGAGATGGTTCATGTTTTCAGAGATCAGACGTGTGCAGGTTTAGCTCAGCTCTTTATGTTGCAGTATGTTGCAGTAACTGGGATACTGCGTTTTTAACACCACTCAGTGAGAGCGTTTACATGCACATCAGTGTCCTGGTTTCATCATGGTGCATGTAAACGCACTCACTGAGTGGTACCTGGAATTCCCGATCTCTACTGAGCAAAAGGCAAAAGATATATTAGGCTATTAATTTGAAAACTACCACTTCATGACATCACAACGTGGAACAGAGGATTTTGAGCTTTTTCAAACATGTCTGAATGAAACAAAACACAACTCCAGGTATGTTTTTGATAACACATTTTAACACGTCTTAAAGCTTTCATTAGTCAATTCTGCATGGATATAGGACCTTTTAGTTTAGTTAAGTTTATTTATTTAATGAGACAGGGACAGTGCACAATAAACATTAACCTCAAAAGGAGAGATGCTTTGTACCAGGTTATATCACCAGGGCTATTTTCACCTGTTATCCCTGGACAGGTTGATATTATAGTTCATAAAATCAAACATACAAAGAAAATGTCTTTATAATGTCCGAAGCATCGTAACAATTCTGTATCATCATTCACACCCAGTTTCCTCAGCATCTTAAAAACATCATCCATCCTCCACCAGGCATGAGAATGTGCCATAGTCTCCAAATGCTGTCCTACGTTTATAGAACATTTTACTTTAGAGTAGATTGAACTTAACAAATAAAATGATCTACAAATGGAATACGTGTTTTCCTTAATTCAGGCAACATTAGATTTTGTTTCTTATTTCAAGTGCAAAAAGTTGTTGTTTTTCTTATCTTAAAAGGTGCACTACATAACTTTTTGGTTGTCGGTCCGTCACCTGCTTGTTTCTATGGCGCTGTCATTGCTCTGCCTGGAATGTTCCACAGTATGGCATTAAAACCACCTGAATAAATGCAAAGTAGAGCTGTTTATAGTTCAAAATTCCCATAGAAACAGGCATTCTGAGCTGGGCCTCCTCTCCACAAATCTGACCTGTAACTTGGCCTGGATTGGTCTCAATGAAAATACGAAGGTTTAATGCCATACTGCGAAACATTCTGGACAAAGCATTAACATCTCCACGGAGAAAAGCATTTGATGGACCCTTCACCAGAAAAGTTACACAATGCACTACAATGCAAAAGTCTTGTTTCGTTAGCAGATCATTTTACTTCTCAAATGAAATTTACTGAAATCATGATCAAACTTCTTTAATTCAAGTGATCTTAACTTGGCTGGAGTTGAATTTTCGCAGTGTGTAATTCAGCCCTTATAGAAGATTCCAGACTAAAAACATGTTGAAAAAGCTACGTAGCCTGCTTTGGTTTGTGGGTATCTTATTTGAAGCATTTTTGGCCATAGGGAACCACATCTGGACAAAAAATGACAGTGTTTAGTCAAGTGAAATTACATAGTACATCTTGTTTATTGTCACCACAGTGTAAGTCGGCTGAGACACAATGCGAGGATGCACTGTGAAACATTAAACTCTGTGAGGAGCGGAGGGGAAGTACAGGTGGTTTTCCCAGACCAAAAACCTCTTTATCTGGATCTGAGTGAGTGCCAGACAAGATTACCACATTACACCATACTATGATGTAGCTCTGAACTAAAAAAAAATATCACACTGTATTAATTTCAGCTGATCAAACTGTTATTTACAAATATACAGTACTTATGGACAGGGGAGTCGATAAAGGGATCTGTTGTCCCGAGTCCCAGGGTCCTAGGGGCCCAGAATTGGACCCTCTTCCTATTAATTTATATTAGAGTGGAACCCAGGTCAGGTACCCGCAAATGGTTGCTGAAACAAGCGGGTGTTAACGTTCTGGAATTTTATGGGCGGGTATGCGGGCGGGTAGTGATTACACACGAGCGGGTCAGGACTAAACCAGGACTACACCATGACTAAACCAGGACTAAATCAGGACTGAACCAAGATTGAACCAGGACTGAACCAGGACTGAACCAGTGCTAAACCAGGATTAAACCATGACTACACCAGGACTACACCAGGACTAAATCAGGACTACACCAGGACTAAATCAGGACTGAACCAGGACTGAACCAGGTCTAAACCAAGACTACACCATGATTAAACCAGGACTAAACCAGGACTGAACCAGGACTAAACCAAGACTATAACCAGGACTAAACCAGGACTACATCATGACTAAACCAAGACTAAACCAGGACTAAACCAGGACTGAACCAAGACTGAACCAGGACTGAACCAGGACTAAGCCAGTGCTAAACCAGGATTAAACCAGGACTACACCATGACTACACCAGGACTAAACCAGGACTACACCATGACTACACCATGACTACACCATGACTACACCATGACTACACCAGGACTAAATCAGGACTGAACCAGGACTGAACCAGGACTAAGGACTGAACCAGGACTAAACCAGGACTAAACCAGGACTGAACCAGTATTAAACCAGGACTAAACCAGGTCTAAACCAAGACTACACCATGATTAAACCAGGACTGAACCAGGAATGAACCAGGAATAAACCAGGACTAAACCAGGACTACACCATGACTAAACTAGGGCTAAATCAGGTCTAAACCAAGACTACACCAGGTCTAAACCAGGTCTAAACCAGGACTTTCTAAACCAGAGAGAGCAGTGTCCAAAAGAGCGATCGGGCAACTGCTGTGTTTAGCTCCATGGGGTGCGGAACTCTGTGCCGGTCCTTACACCCGCGGTCACCCGACGGTCTACGTGGGCACACCTCCGAGCCCATCATGACAGTGAGTCCTGGTTCAGTTCTGTTTTAGTCCTGGTTTAGTCCTAGTTCAGTCCTGGTTTAGTCTGGTTTAGTCCTCCTGGTTCAGTCCTGGAATCAGTACTAGGTTAGTCCTGGTTAAGTCCTGGGTTAGTCCTGGTTCAGTCCGTGGCGTGTTTCTTCTTTTCTTCTCAGTAAATAAAACCTGTGAAGTGATGACAGTCGAGTCGCGTTTGTGAATTCGCATTCGTACTCAAGAAAGCGTAAAGGTTTCATTTCATTTCATGACTGTAATTCTTGAAGTCGTAACTTTTCAATTCATATTCTGATTCTCAGTTAGAATGCTTTTAATCTGTGTGTGATTTATCTCGGGCACGGGCAGATAACGGGCGGAATGTTAACGTGGTTGTGGTGAGTACTGTGTGGGTGCGGATCTCCAAAAATGGACCCGTGCAGGACGCCGAGCCCACATGAAATTTCTTGCTCTGGGCTCCCAAATTTCAAATTGCAAGAATGCACTGATCTCTTGGTGTTTAAATGTTGTGTAAATAGTTTTTTAATTATCTTAACCAATAAAACCACAAACCAATATTACAGAAGCTACTATATGCGTTGTTTTTTTGTATTGGAAAGCACATGTAGCTTGGAAATTCTGACAGTATTTTCAACATTGCTTACATTTTTGGGGTCCTAATTTATTCAAAGTTATTTTTAGCAGATTAGTTTGGTATGCAAAGTGTATGCACGCAGCACTAAAACCCACTAAGTCCCCCTTACAGACTGTAATCTAAAATGCACCATATTACAGGCTGTAAATAAGATAATGAGACCACAATGACTCACAGGAAGAGACTAATGAGAGAGAATAGATTTAATTTTTAGTTTGGACCCTGCATCACTGGTAACACTTTCAGACACACTACATTGGCTCTGCTTTGAGACTGTGGATGTTTTTATTTACTTAAAACAACAAAAAATTAGGGTGCTCTTATACAGTTTGATAACAATTTTATTACGCAAAATTGACTCTTGTGAGCGTTAAGATGTAATGATGTAGTTACCTCATCAAAAATAGACCCAAAGTTATGGTTTGTTTCACTCACGTGTTTGAATAATCCTGTATTATTGGTCTATTTACATCTCCAAGGCTCCAAATGCTCTGTTCTACCTTGTGATGTCATGAAGTGGTGGTTTTCAAGTCTACCTAGCTACCTTTTACTTTTGCTTCAGTGGCGATTTCCAGAGCTGAAGTTATCGAAATGATTCTAGTGGAGGTGTGTGGAGTTTAAAAACAAAATAGAGCACTTCCAGTTTTACCACATGACATCACAAGGTGGAACATAGTGTTTTCCATTTGAGAAAAGAACGTTAAACATGTGTGAATAAAACAAAACACAACTCCAGGTCTGTTTGTGAGGAGAAAACAACATTATTACATAGATCAGAAAATAGCGTAATATGGGACCTTGAAGTCTTAAAGTACACTTGGTTTAGTCTTGTTTTAGTCCAAGTTTGGTCCTAGTTCCATGTTTAGTTTTACATTTTTAGTTTAGTCTCGACTTAGATATGGTGTGTCCTTGGACTAAAATGACAAAATAACTAAATAATAATATGTTTTAACTTTACTTTTGAGTCTTTAAATGTGTTATTTTTAAATTAAACTAAGGTTTTACATCATAGGTCCTTTGTCATCTTTTTAATATACCCAGATATCCATGCAAGTGATAATTATACTACATTATATACAGTAAGTTTTGGGGCTATTTATAGTGTATATGCAACTTCTTGGGTCTAATAATGAATCACGTTTAATACATCTTATAAGACGCTTAAATTAATCTGTATTAGGACTGTCACAGCCCAAACGATTTATGTTTTCGAACCAAGATTTAAAAGCATTAATCACGGACAGAAGAGTGAAATATGGAGTGTTACAATAATAATTTAATCTCATGCATTTCAGAACATGTTTGTAGAGGTCTAGGTTTTGCAATAAAAAGACAAGATATTTTGTTTTTGCAGAGGACATACTGTAGATTACCCAAATAATGTGATTTTGTGATTTAAAAGAGCCGATCTTACATTATTTTCTGATCTCTGGGATGTTTTTATGTTCTTTCTTCATCACAAACATATCTGGAGTTTTGTTGTTTTATTCACACGTTTCCTCTCTCAAACCAAAAACACTCTGTTCCAACTTGTGATGTCATGTGGTAATACAGGAAGTGCTCCACTGTGTTTTTAAACTCCCATACACCTTCACTTGAATCATTTGGATAATTTCAGCCCTCGAATTTCAAATCTCTGCTGAGCAAAAGGTAAATGTTAGCTGTTAATTTGAAAACTACCACTGCATGACATCACAAGGTGGAACATTTGGAGCTTTAGACAGACTAATAAATTGGGGTTACTCAAACATGTGTGAATGAAGCAAAAACACAACTCCAGGTACGTTTTTGAGGAAGTAAGAACTTTTTTTAAACATGACTAAAAGCTCACGAGAGTTAATTTTATGTAATACAGGACTTTTAAGCCGTTTGAATAGTAACTGTAGACACACAACACAAATAATTAAAGAAAAAAAAATAGATCAAAGCAAGCTCTTTTTAATTCTGCTGACTTGGTAGCTTTTGATTGTCCCCTGTCCCACTGACCCTGTCCCATTCACAGGACTGTCACGGCCGATCTATTCCGCCTCAAATGCGCCCACGGTTACCACGGCGACGACCCTCTCAGACTGTGGGGACTGCTTCCAGGGTCAGGGGTCGCCGGACAGGAAAGTGATTGAGGGTGGCGCAGGATGGAGCCCCGCCCTCACTGACAAGTCGAACAAATACACGTCCAGAGATGATAACGGACTCATGGAAACATACAACAGAGAGAGGAACAGGTTTGTGCTATGATGGGACATGAGGGACTGTGGAAATAAAAGCAGGATTTACAATTCTCAAACACTTACACATACACCAATTTTGTATTAGGGTTTACATCAAATTTATAAGTGACTGAAAATTGATAACCAAATAAATAATTGCAAAAACTACTATTGAAACTATGGAAACTGCTCCTCTGAGAGAAACAGGAAATCATCCTCGCCTGCTGCCATCAAACTGTTAGCCAGGCTGGCGCCACCTAGTGCTTCCACTCAATTTCATTTCTCTCCAGCGACTAGGTCAGGAAACGGAATACACTAGATGGTTTGCAAGAACCCCAGAAGTTGTAGACCGTACACTGGCCAATCAGCGAAGAGCTGTGAAGCCATGACGTCAAACTCAAGCGCCTGTCTGGGTCCTTTTTGTGGTACAGCACAACAGTAAACAAAGAGGTTGAGATGGATGTAGATGAAGGCAAACATTCTGTGTTGGCAACGATTTCCAAGATCGAGGATTGAAAGCCTGAACAAAGAGAATGTTTGGTGAATTATATCAAAGGGAAAGATGTTATTGCCCTTCTTCCTACAGCATTTGGCACATTACATATGTCACGACCAAACAGAAGCACTTGGTTAAATAAAAAAGTACCCACGTATGGTCGAGCGAACAAATCCTATCAAATTTGTTGCTATCAAATCAGGCTATCAAACTGCTGGATTCTGCTGTAAAGTCTCTTTGACAATCCAGGGATGCACGATCCAGCTTTTTCACTTCTGATACTGATATCCAGGCCCATAAACAGAAATTTGGGGGGCTAGCGTTGGGGGGGGGGGTGGGGGGGTGGGGTGTATAAATAATATACTAATATAAAATAAAAGGAGGATGGTCAAAGACCACATAATTCTACAGAAAGTGCTTTTACTTTTATGTTATTCCTGTTGTCCAAAAAAATACTATTTTTATGATCAGTGCGGTTTTGAAATTGGTATAAAGTAATGAGACTTTTCCTATTTATCTGAGACTTTTCTTTTTCTTTTTCTCTGTTTGGAAATATACACTACTTTGTCCCAGTCTTGATTTTTCACAGTATAAAATGGCCTCAGATTTAGATTTATTCCACAAGTAAAGAAACAAATTACAGACCATTGACAGCTGTCATGTTTAACCAACATAAATGATTTGAAAACTACACCACCAGATTAAATTAAGCAGCATATGTGCACAGCTGACAGATGGGGCCCAGAGCTCGGCTTTGTGTGTCCGTCCACACCACTTCATGAATATTTATTATGAATATGACAACACACACGCACTCACAAACACACAGACACACACTCTGTCTCTTTATACTGTGGAGAATGAGGCAGCAGGAAAAGGCCCTTTGGACTCAAATAAATGAAGCTGAGGTCACAGGGCAGGACTTAAGAATGATTGACAGGTTCAGCTGATGTGGGATATTTGCATAGAGATTTAAGTTTTAAAAAAGTCTATCTGAAAACGTATTGAGCAGAAATAAGGTTAACAAGGTTAACATGACAAGTTATGGGTCAAATCCTTGGAGAGGAAACCCTACTCATGGTAAGACTGCGTCTTTTTCAAAGTACCGTATTTTTGTACTATAAGACGTTCTTTTTTAACATGGTTTGGGTGGTCCTGTGACTTATACTCCAGCGCACCTTATATATTAAATGTTCACACTGAAGCGGCGAGAGGCTTTAGGCTTGTGTGTGAGTATCTTATCTGCAGAAAGAACCTCTGTCCTCCTGTCTGTATCATTGTCAGTCGAGCGCACCCTTACTTCTGTACCACTGAAAATTTTAAATTTTAACAAACTTATAAAGACAACTGAGAAGACTGAATACAAATGCTCCCAAAAAGAAAATCATACTTTGCAGATTACAAGCTGCAAGTAGCGAAATCTGAAGCTGAAAATGATAATCGAGCAGCAAAAAGAAAGTTTAGAGTGACCGATAAACTTGTAACAACCGGGAGGATGCACCATGCAACTTTCCTGGAAGTCTTTGGATGGATCGACAAAGCCTGAACTTCAGTGGGAACCAAAACCATCCTGTCAGGATTCAGAAAGGCTGGAGTAATAACAGCTACACAGAAGAGGAAGTGGTGCTCCGTTTACCTCCGGAGGTCATGGAGATGCTCAGAAGTGACACGGAGGATGAAGAATTCAATTTAGTGATTTGGAGTGAGATGGAGAGTTTGGTAAACTTGTTCTGTTCTTTTGTTTATTCTATAGTTATCTGAATAAATGTTCATATGTGACGTTAACAGCCTCTGTTCTATTGTTCTATTGACATTATTCTATTGACAAAGCAATATCAACCCCATGTGGACAAGCAAACTCTGAACCCCCATCAGAAGAGTTACAAACTGCACTTTTAAATAACACTTTCTTGTTGTAACCTGTACTACCACTTAACTATTTTTATTTAGCACTGATGCATTGACAATAAATCAATGTATTGATCTGTACTGGTCCTCCACACATTTGCCGAGTCACCATTTGGCCCAGTCACTCAGTTAACTTAAATACTTCAGACTCCACTTGAAGGTTATTGACAAACCCATAAATCACTCAATTACTTCTCAGGCCACTCTGTGTGACCTGACGACTCCCACAGATTAATTGTTAACTTTTCTTTCTCCACAGCTGTGGCACAATAAAACTCACAAACCATTCAACTTATCAAACTGAAATCAGGGACTATAAAAAAGAAAGAAAAAAAACAACAGCAACAACATAAATAATAATAAACCTAATTGTATAGTTACTAAGGATGTAACAATAACCAAAATATTGTGAAATTGTATCATCAAAAGTCTCACAATAATAGCGTGGACTGTAACAATATATTGAATTACAAGTTCCTTTGCTTAAATGCATGGTTTTATAGTTGCAACAGCTTATGAACATGGGAAACTACATATCCCATGATTCATTTCAGTGCAGACAAGATGAAGAGATATGTTTTTTACTTTAATTCTTGGGATTATGATGGAAATAATTCACACCAAAATCTTGTCAAGGTATTTTAAAAGCAAAAAAATGCATTCCATCTACAATTATATCAACCTCTTCAAAATATCGTAATAAATATCATACCGTGAGATGCATGTCATGATAATATTGTACCATGACATTTGTATATCGTTACATCCCTAATAGTTACATTACAGTATGACGCAAAAGTGATGTCGTGTCTTCACTTTTTATTCCACGTTTAGATGAGCATTTTCGGGAGGAAATCTGTATGCATACGGTGACGCAAGAATGTGTGGAATTCGATTGGATATGCATGCCAGGTTTCTGTGGTTTTTGTATGTATGTGACGTAAACACGTACACAACGTGAGCAGATCTGACCAGAGTTTTGCGTCTTGGGCAGTGTAGATGGAAAAACTACAGCAGAGCGTATTCAACTTTTCCACTCTGGAGGGTGGTTTCAGATTTTTGCATTTTTAAGCTTGAAGATAAAAAGTTACATAGTGTATCTGAAGCAAAAAGTAAAATAGAAAGCAGCCATATAGCAAAGTAAGTTATAATCCATTCAGACTAAAATCTGAAATTGCTACACTGTCTACTCTAAATCCAAAGATATTTTTATACACAAGAAGTCACTGGGTAAAGATCTTTAACCATTTAAACATGAACATTCAAAACAGTCGTTATTGTGGGCGCCAATTATGAGTCATTCTGAATCCTGGTGGTTACTCATATTATGCAAAATTGACTCTTGTGAGCTTTAAGCCGTGTTAAAATGCTGTTACTAAATCAAAAACTGGAGAAAACTGGAGTTGTGGTTTGTTTCATTCACGCATGTTTGAGCAATCCTTTCTGTCCGTCTACATCTCCAAAGCTCAAAATGCTCTGTTCCACCTTGTGATGTCATGTAGTGGGAGTTTTCAAGTTAACAGCTCCTTTCAGCTTTAGTTCAGTAGAGACTGGCAGTTCCAGGGCTGAAATAATCCAAATGCTTCTAGTGAAGATGTGTGGAGTTTCAACACTGGCAGCGTTTTCTAAAGCTTTAAAACAGTCATTGTTCAATGGCCAAATATGTCAAAATGTTTAACCAAATTACACTTTTCTATATTGAGGGGTTGTTGGTTTAACTCTTTAACTCTTGACTTCGACCTTTGAAATTATGTATTGTATGTATAGTGAGTGTACAGTGAGTGTGCTGGTTTTATGTACTTTTGTGATTACTGCTGTACTTTTCCCTGTCCTGTAGATGATTTCACATCAATTTGCCGAGGGACTGAAGACGGAGATTAGCCACATCGTCAGTAATCTTTACATATTTACCTTTTAAATGTACATTTATATGTGCTGTACCTTTACGAATAAGTAAATTAAATAAATAAAAACACAGTGGAGCACTTCCAATCCCTGTATCATTCGTTCATTTGTTTTTCAAAATAAAACCAAAAATAAGAAAACAAAAAAAACAACCGAACCAAAATGAAAAAACTGAGACCAGGACTGCGACCGGGACCAGACCAGGACTGAGGCCAGGACTGAGACCCGGACTGAAACCCGGACCACACAGGGCCTGAGACCAGGACTGAGACCAGGACTGAGACCAGGACTGAGACCAGGACTGAGACCAGTACTGAGACCAGGGTAAGACCGGGACCAGACCAGGACCGAGGCCAGGACAAAGACCAGGATCAGACTGGGAATGAGACCGGGGCAAGACCGGGATCGGGGCCGGGACTGAGGCCGGGACTGAGGCCGGGACTGAGGCCGGGACTGAGGCCGGGACTGAGGCCAGGACAGAGACCAGGACAGAGACCGGTTTAGTTCTGTTTTAGTCCTGTTTTATTCCTGGTTTAGACCTGGTTTAGACCTGGTTCAGTCCGTATGCAGCGCAAAAGTCTGGCATTGCAGTTTAAGTCACATAATCGGGAAATGGCCATATATCTGTTTTTCCATTTTGGTTTTGGAGACAAATAATGAAGAAAATAGTCGGGTTTTCATTTTCTTATTTTTGAGATGAACTCAGCCTAAATATGCAGAAGACAAATGTTCCAGGGTCTGTTTGTGACGAGGAAATGACATTATAACGTAGATCACAAAATAACGTAATATTAAGCCCTTTAAGAGTTAGAAGATTCAAAATGAGTTATCAGACAGGGACATATGGCCACTCTGGATCTAGACCCCAGAGACTGCAGTGAACTAAATAATCAGTGTCTGTGAAATCAGCCAACACATAAACCCCCATGTGTTGGTGTCAGGTGTTCAGGCAAATCTCCCACAACCGCAGACCAAAACACACTCATCTGACAACTTAATCACATAATAGCTCGGGGCTTGTGTGTACTTTTAAACGACATACAGTTTCCAGTTATAAATCACAGACGTTTCACCTGCTCAGCCCACGACTTCAAACGCAGACAGAGGAGAGAGTGGAGATGTGATGAAGAGTAGCCTCATCATCATTAGAGTACAGGGCTGGATCGGGGATTAGCAACTCGCTAACAGGCGGATTTAGGCTCACAGGCTGGGACAGGTACACGCTAGCAACAGGTAACACATGACTGAAAACATGACAACTCTACAGCCTATAGATTAAAGCATATAGTGACATAACATAGAAAAATAGAGTTGTTTTGTTTTGTTTTCATGGTTCCATATAATATTGTTTTCTGATCTATGTTATAATGTTGTTTCCTTATCAAAAACTAACCTGGAGTTGTGTTTTGTTTCATTCACACATGTTTAAGGCACAAATCCTGCATGTTTAGGCGGAGTTCTTCTCTCAAACAGGAAACCCCTTCCACCTTTTGATGTTATGTGGTAATACAGGAAGTGCTCCACTGTGTTTTTAAAAACTCTATACACCTTCACCAGAAGCATTTGGATACTTTCAGCCCTGGAACTGCCAGTCTCCTGAGCTGTTTGTGGCCATACCAGTTTGTCAAAGCCTGATCCCGTCAGATCTGAGAAGCTCAGCAAGTCAGGGCCTGGTTGGATGGGAGACCACTGTGAAAATCAGGTGCCACAGTGGGAGCGCCAGTCACAGAAACCTCCATTGTCTCCTTAGGCAAGGCACTTCACCCACTTTGCCTAGTATGAAAGTGGTGTGTCTGATGGCGCAGATTGGGAGCCACGCTTCTGTCAGTCTGCAGGGCAGCTGTGGCTACACAATAGTAGCTTACCACCACTGGGTATGGAGTGAATGAATAATGAACTGTAAAGCGTCTTTGTGACATATGTCTGTGAAAAGCACTGCATTAAAAAAAAAAAAAAAAAAAAAAAAAAAACTTACTTACTTATAGTTAATCATTTGAAAATGACCTTTTCATGACATCACAAGGTGTGAAATTATTAATAATAAAGGGTTACTCAAACATGGGTGAATGAAACAAAACACGGGTATATATTTGATGACGTACCAGC
This sequence comes from Boleophthalmus pectinirostris, assembly GCF_026225935.1. Taxonomy (NCBI): domain Eukaryota; kingdom Metazoa; phylum Chordata; class Actinopteri; order Gobiiformes; family Gobiidae; genus Boleophthalmus; species Boleophthalmus pectinirostris. Next base: position 9,107,065 of record NW_026571133.1, read on the forward strand.
ATTATATACCATGGCTTAAAGCTCACAAGAATCAATTTTGTGTAATATAGGACCTGTAGTAGTAGTACTCTTAACAAAAAAACAGTTGTAGTAGATGAATTGACTACATTTACTCAATGATGAAGGGAAACTAGCTCAAGATATGAAGATGGGTCCCACTGCTCCTGATAGGTTGGTCCAGTGACACTGAAGGACAAGGAACAATAAAGTACCTTAATCTTTGGACATACACAAGTTTTCACACCATTTTCATCAACTACTCCTTCCACAAAGTTGTCCCACCATCGACTGGTTCTCCAGGTCTCGTCCATATCTGTCTGACTCGCCTGCAACGAACTGGTGCATCCAGAATTTGACAGAGGGGATTGCAGATCCTTCTCTGTTCACTAATAGTATCTCTGCAGATTCTGTTAATTTGTTGGGATGCCCCCTGTAAGTTTATTTAAGCTGCCAGAGCAGCTTGAAGGTCCGACGCATGGAAATGATCCGACATGTTTGTTTCTGTGTGCTGTATGTATGTAATGTATAGGCATAGGCGACGTGAGCAGATCTGACCAGAGTTTTGCGTCTTAGGCAGTAAACGGAAACGCTACGGCAGAGTGTATTCAACTTTTCCACTATGGAGGGTGGTTTCTGATTTTTGCATTTTTAAGCCCCAAAAACGCTGTCACCATCTAAACGACAGGCACTTCTGATAAAATAGCTTGTCGTTTTTAACTGCAAACATTCTTGTGTAAACAGGCCCTCAGTCATAACATTTACTCTTACCACATCGTCAAAACAATGCTATTTACTGCTTTTTAAAAAGAAATACAATTAATATTATACAGAATTGAGTTAAGGATTTGGCCCAGCTCTCCACAGTATTTTCTGTTTCTCATGTGGCCCAATGGAAAAAAAATAATTGCCCACCCCTGGTGTGTGAACTGTCCCAAAGATACAACATAAGCACTGGTCCTCGGTATTTAGGACCAAATGTATCTTTTATTGAGAAACAACTATATATAAAAACCTCAAAAGTGTGAAAAAAAACAAAAAACTGAATGAACTGCACTGAAATAATTATGTCAACACTTCTTAAAGAAACGCAAAACCATTAAACCTAAAAGAAAGAGCCAAACGCCCATCAAAGCCGGTTTCTCACGTTCACTGTCCCAAAGCAAAATAATTATAGCGTTCCCATGGCGATGAATAGTCCTGATGAAACCATAGCCATATAATGTCTGTGGATGAAACAACATTACGTTTTGTTTTGAAGTTGAAAAGTGATTTATTGTAGTGGCAGATTAAAGAGAGGAGGGGCGCCCAGTCCCCGGAACTGAAGTGAAGAAGACAGACATTTCTTAAGGGCAGTTTCTTTTGTGATTTTAGTAAAAGGCAAGATAAAACAAACTGAAAAAACTCCCGTAGCGCAACAGGCTCAGTGCACAGAAGCACACAAGCTCACTCATTGTGTCTCAAAGGCATTTTTAAAAGAGGGAAAACATAAAATAAATAACTTAAATGAATAAAAATAAAGACAACCCAAGTGTTCTTATATGTAGAATACTTTTGTGGTGTTGTTTTAATATGTATTATAACTAGAGAGACCCAATTTTCAGGAAAATTGTTATACACTTGGCACTAATGTGAGTCATTTTCTTTGTGTTTTTGTAATTTTTAAGCAGCTTTGCAGTATTTTACCAAAACAAATAACAATTTATGCCTCTCTTTACTGTTGGCAGGGATCAGATTGGTTAAAAATAGGGACATTTCTTGTATAAAACTGGGATAAATAACTGGTTTTGGATAAATCTGCTGGGACAGGGGACAGAAAGCTCAAACTGGAGCTGTCCCGGGTAAATAGGGACATCTGGTCACTCTAATTATACACACAAAATTAGCATTAGGGTTTGCACAGAGACACAAACATCTCTCTTTCTAAATACAAAGTGTCCTCTGCTCAAGTATTCATTTTATTTGTGTAATTTTTAACATAGTGTCAGTCACATCCACAACTCACTGTCCAACACCTGAGCTTTGAATATTTATTCATTTTAGCACAGTTCAACAAAAAATGCACAGGAGACCGGGACCAAACCGGGACCAGACAGGGACCAGGGACTGAAACCTGGACCAGACCGGGACTGAGACCGGGGCTGAGACCGGGGCTGAGACTGTGACTGAGACCGGGACTGAGACCGGGACTGAGACCGGGACTGAGACCGGGACCAGACTGGGACCAGACTGGGACTGAGAACGGGACCAGACTGGGACCAGACTGGGACTGAGACCGGGACCAGACCAAGACTGAGACCAGGACTGAGACTGGAACCAGACCAGGACTGAGACCAGGACTTTTACTCCTGGTTTAGTCTTGGTTTAGTCCTGGTTCAGTCCTGTTTTAGACCTAGTTTAGTCCTGGTTTAGTCTTGGTTTAGTCCTGGTTCAATTCTGCTTCTGGTTCAGCTCTGGTTTAATACTGGTTCAGTTCTGATTTAGTCCTGTTTTAAACCGGGTTTTGTCCTGTTGTAGTCCTGGTTTAGTCCTGATTTAGTCCTGGTTTAGTTCTAGTTTAGTCCTGGTTCAGTTCTGGTTCAGTCCTGGTTCAGTTCTGGTTCAGTCCTGGTTTAGTCCTGGTTCAGTCTGTGAGCGGCGTAAAAAGTCACAAAAATGGCCGTTACCCGTTTTTTCCATTATTCATTCAAACACAAAATCAAAAACTAAAAAAACAAATCATTATCCTCTTTTTTTTTTTTTTTTTTTTTTTTTTCATTTTGGTTTTGGAGACAAAAAATGAAAAAAATCAAGCATTGGACTATTTATATTTATTCATTTTAGCAAAGCTCAGCAAAAACATAATTGGAGAGGAAGTAGTGACGCCAACAGTGAGTTTACCGGGCACAGAGCCATCACCCTGCTATTATTATTATTATAACATTATTTATAACCTGTTAAGAATGTTGTTGGTAAAAAAAAATCACTTGTGACTTCTTGACAGCTTAATCAATGAAGCAGAATGGATATCAAAAGTCTGTAGTATCTGAGAAACCAAAACAGGTGTGGCCCAACATAAACACGCTGCCTTCACAAAGAGCATTAGAGCACATGATCGGAGCACAATTGAGACTCAGTGGGAGGTTTGATTTTATAAATGACTTTCAGGGCTGGAAAAGGCAAAGTCATAATAAGTCAATGATGTGGAAAGGAGACGTTATTGAGTAAGTGAGTTTGCTGAGGAGTTGTTTTTTTTGTGTTTAAATGATTAATCTGTCTATACATGTAGTGATTTTGCGTGAACCCCCGTGCAGGTGTAGTCTTGTGAGTGCAGTTTCAGTCAGACACGTAAACATATGTACCGTATTTCCCACACTATAGGGCGCTTTGGATTTTAAGGCGCACTGTCATTGAACGAAACACAGCAGTTTGATAAATCAGTCAAATTTGATTTAACACATTCACAATAACTCAACTTTTTTCAATTGTAATGTGTAAAAAAAATACTATCTGAGACGCTAAATTGTTAGTGTGTTCACAATAACTCATAATTGTTCAAACTGTTGGTCGATTACGGCGTCCAGCACGCCCACATCCCTCTTGTCATTATCCGAGTCAGTGTCGTTACTGTTCCCTGGCAGTTCAGTGAAGATTCCGGTCTTGGTGAAAGCTGGGACCACAGTTGATACTGATCCTTAGCCCAGGCGTCCACGATCCATTGGCAGATCGTGGCGTAAGTCGCTCTGCACCGTCTCCCTGTCTTGGTGAATGTGTGTTCGCCTTCTCTCATCCACTGCTCCCACGTGGCTCGCAGTTTAACTTTATAATAGCGTTGAGTTTAAAGTCGGCGTTGTAAGCGTGTCTCGTGACAGGTGCATTTTGATGTTAAAAGGAATCACAGTATGTATTATTCCGCGATGCTCCTGACTACGGGAGCCATAATGCTACAAGCGGTGCGGCTTTGTAGTTTACTAAAGTCGTACTAAGACACCTGAATAAATTCATATATAAGGCGCTCTGGATTATAAGGCGCGCAGTCCTTTTTTGATTAAATTAAAGGCTTTTAAGTGCGCCCTATATTGCGGAAAATACGGTAATAGTTTTAAGAGCTCTTACTACTATGCCCCCATTTTCCAGTAAACAAATCAAACAGCAGGACATTTAATCAACGTTTAATACTGTGGAATATTCCAGGCAAAACAATAACACCTCCATGAAGACAGAAAGGTGACAGACCCTCCACCATTAAAAATTTGGTTATATTTTTAGCCATAATTTTATAACTAGCAGCCCCTATTGTATATCTAATGCCTATAGTAGAGGAGAAGAGCCAATATGTTTTGTTTTTTTTTCAGGCTGATTGTTTAGAATCCAGAGAAATAAACGGTGGACAATTTTGATTCTTTTCTCTTTCCTGGTGCATTGTGTAACTTTTCTGGTGGAGGGTCTGTCAAATACTTTTCTTCATCGAGATGTTATTGCTTTGCCTGGAATGTTTCACAGGTCAGATCTGTGGAGAGGCAACTGCACTCACAGAACACCCATTTTTCTAAGTATTTCTGATTTATAAACCCACGTGTAATATCCATAGAAACAAGCAGATGACAGACTCCCAACCAGTGGCGGAGTGGAATGGAATATTTTAAAAAGTCTCCAACACTCTGGCTCACTAGGAAATGAGGTCCTATGTCCAAAATTCCAAACTGTCCCGTTAACTCTAATTAAAAATCCTCCTTTGTTGGAGATTTAAAGCCGATATGGTAAAAAGTGCACATTTCGGTCCAATATTTATCTCTTGCCTGTAGTATTTGTAGCAATTGGCAGTGGCAGTCATAGCTCATTTATCTTGAGAGCTTGACTGACTTCAGTGAATGGGGCTGTATCCGTGTGATAAAAAGTCTACAATGACAAAAGTCCACATGTAATGGATATCCCAGACTTTTACCTCTGCTGTTGTGAGTTTAGGGCATTTCAAATTAGACAAACACAGCCAAGTTGCCGTCAATGGGGATACAGTTATAAAGAACATCTTGATAATTAATGAAACAAGCTTTCTAAGAAGACCAGTCTGGCTCTGGGGCTTCTCCTTTGAGTAACATGAGAACTCACCTGAATAGCTTTCATCATGTCCAGCTAATTTACACGGGCCAGTCACCCTACACCCCACAATGAATAATTAAGAAGTAAGGGTACAGGCTAACCGGAAAAAACTAAACTAGCACTACCCTTAAAGGTGCATTGTGTAACTTTTCTGGCGGAAGGTGCGTCAGATTATTTTCACCATGGAGATGTTAGTGCTTTGTCTGGAAAGTTTCACAGTATGGTGTTAAACGTTTTTATCTTCATGAAGACCAAACCAGACCACAGTCAGAATTCCTGTTTTTCTAGGTATGTTTGAGCTATAAAATTTATAAAATTTAGTATAAAATTTATCTTCAGAACCAAAATGAAAAAACGGATAATGATTAGTTTTGTCAATTTTCGATTCTGTGTTTAAATGTATAATGGAAAAAACGGATAACAGCCATTTCCCGTTTTCGTGACTTAAATTGCGATGCTGGACTTTTGTGGACTGAACCAGGACTAAACCAGGACTAAACCAGGTCTAAACCAGGACTAAACCAGGACTAAACCAGGACTAAACCAGGACTAAAACAGGACTAAAACAGGACTAAACCAGATATAACCCAGGACTGATCCAGGACTAAAACAGGACTAAACCAGGTCTAAACCAGGTCCAAACCAGGACTGAACGAGGATTGAACCAGGAATGAACCAGGACTAAATCAGGTCTAAACCAGGAGTGTCGGGATGGGCCCGGAGGTGCGTCCACGTAGACTGTCTGGTGATCAGGACTGAGACTGAGACCAGACCGGGGACAAAAATGTAAATATCGATATATCGTATCGTTTAATTTGATGATACAATATTGATATCGTGGGCTGCTGTATTGATATATCGTCAAGAGTATATTTAGGTATATTTTACAAAATGAATTTGTGTAAGAGCTACAATTGTGCTGACATTTTCACAGTTTCAAGCAAAATGGGCGTTTTTAATATTAACTTTGCACAAACTTAGCAGACTTTGTAGACTTTTAGTATCACAGCCATGATTTAGGCTTTGTTTTTCACTGAATTGTATCGAATTGATTTGAAATATATTGGACTCAAAGCGCACTGTATCGAAAAGCGTATCGTATCATGGCCTATGTATCGAGGTATGTATCGTATCGGCAACTTCTTATTGATACCCAGCCCTAACAAGAGGGTGACACCAACCCCAAACCAAAATGTTACATAGTGCACCTTTAAGGCCATAACTTTATGTAGAGAGGTAAGTTTGACATGATAATTACTAAACAGAATTATAAAACGTTGGGTGCAGTTTTTACCTTAAGGGTTACAAAAATGAATAATAATTAGCAGCAGAGTCAATCCAACAGGAAGCGTTCAGACATGTCTTTAAATGTGTTACTTTAGGTTTAAGTATCAGACAAAATGTGAACCTATATACCCCCATTTGGAAGTTTACAAGATATGCTTTTTTAAAAAAAATTTAAATGCTCTTTATTATGGTAAATTGACTCTTGTGAGCTTTTAGCCACATTATAATGTGTAATGCTCATTAAAACAGACCTGGAGTAGTGTTTTGTTTCATTCACACATGTTTGAGTAAACTTTTAGAATTAGTCTGTTTACATCTTGAAAGCTCAAAATGCTCTGTTCCACCTTGTGATGTCATGAAGTGGTAGTTTTCAAGTTAATAACCACTGCCTTTTACCTTCAATTCAGTGAAGATCGGCAATTCCAGGGTTTGAAATAATCCAAATTATTCTAGTGAAAGTGAAGATGGAGTTGAAAAACACAGTGGAGAACTTCCTTTACCATATGACATCACAAGGTGTAACAGAGTGTTTTCCGTTTGAGAGATGAACTCAGTCTAAATATACGAGATTTCAGAGGTGGGATCAAGTCATCGTTTTGCAAGTCTCAAGTAAGTCTCAAGTCAAGTCCAAGTCAAGTCCAAGTCATCTGCTTTGAGCTTCAAGTCAATTCAAGTCTTTAAACCAAAGTACTATATATAACAGAGCTTATATTTTTGCAATTTATACGAGTTTTAAACTAAATTGTACTAAAAAGTCATGGTATATTTACAGTATTTATAGAGTATATATGAGTTGTAGAAATGTAAATTTTTCCTTTTTAAATGTTTTGACAAGATCTTAGTGTGATTCATTATGGCCAGAATAGAAAGAATTCTGATTTAAAAGTGCTTCTCAAGTCACAGGCCTCACGTCCAAGTCAAGTCCCAAGTCTTAGTCCATTTGATCAAGTCAAGTCTCAAGAAAATAGCGTAATAAGAGCCCTTTATTAAGTGTTTTGTTCTAAACTATAAACTCAATACTCAATCATCAAAACAACATACACAATATTAGAGATGTTCTGATAATGACCCCACTTCTAGAGCAACACACCACACTTCAAATTTGTTCTTGTGCCTTTACAGCGAACTGTCTGTTTATGTATTATCCAAGAAGAAGCGAGTGAACTCCTCTTAGCAAACAGGGTCAAAGTCTGAACACACAAATACAACTACAAACCACACAGGGACCCAGAGGAGAAACATGAGAGGAAGTCCCTTTTGTCTCCCACTGTTCTGGTTCAAATATCAGGTGGACCTCCAACACACAACCAGCCCCGTCTCTGTCAGCTGTACGTGTGATTGATTTGGATTTAATGATTTAATGATTTGGACAAGTACTTAAATTGTCAAGTTAACACAGTCAATGGACAGTGCTGTAGGATCATGTGATGTACTAAACACATTAGATGATAGTTTGGTGAGTCATGTTTACTTCAGCGACAGGAAAGTACAGATGGGGTCAAAGGTTACAGCAATGTGCAATGTAAACTACCTATAACATAAACAATGGGCCAGTGGAGAATTCTGATTGGTTGTCGTATGACTTTAAAGACAAATAATTTTGATATTTTGCAGCTGATTTCATTAACATTCCCGGGGGGTTGATGCGAACTGTAGACACTGCTCTGTCTGAAGCTCTCTAACTCAAGATAGATTTTAATCTGAGCTTTTTTTTTTTTTTTTTTTTACTCAATCTGACCATAGAGAACAGACTTATTTGGAGCTACAACAGGTGAGATGATTTGTGGTTTTAAACAAGTTTGTCACACATAAAAGGTGACTGCTGAACATTCTGTCAGTAGAAATATATGTAGAACACCTCCAACCTGATGTCACTGCAAAGTATCAATACGTGGTTTTCAGACTCTTATGTGACGATATCATACTCCCATACCAGTGGTCCCCAACCTTTTTTGCACCACGGACCGGTTTTATATCTGACAGTATTTTGCAGACCGGCATGGCTCCCTTTTCAGTCCTGTTTAAGTCCTGGTTTTAGTCCTGGTTTTAGTCCTGGTTTTAGTCCTGGTTAAGACCTGGAGGGGGTTGGGGGCGGCATGGTTAAGTCCTGGCTAAATCCTGTTTCAGTGCTATTTTAGTCCTGGTTTTAGACCTGTTTTAGTCCTGGTTAAGACTTGGTTAAGACCTCATTTAGATCTAGTTTAGACCTGGTTTAGACCCTGTTTAGATCTAGTTTACTCCTGGTTTAGTTCTGGTTTTAGTTCTGGTTTACATCTGGTTTTAGTTCTGGTTTTAGTTCTGGATTTAGTTCTGGATTTAGAGGTGTTGCCCGCGCGACGTATGGGAGGGGGGAAAGTCCACTCAGGGTATGGGGGTGTTCGCGCTTTCAAGGCCCGGTACCAAACGACCCACAGCCCAGTACCAGTCCCTGACCCGGGGGTTGGGGACCAGTGGGTTATCCTGCTGATTATATTGTATTTACATAGGACATATCCAAGAGGAAAATGTACTATTTCTGATTATTTTTGCCAAAACTCTAACTATATTTTAACAAAAATCAACATTTTAACGATATTAATTTTGGACGCCGCCCTCTGTATTACATAATATTAACCTTTAAAATGTTAAGTTTGTTATTTCAAGTCAATGTTAATTCAATCATTTTAATCAAATGATTAAAAGACATGGGAAAAGCTGCTTCAAAGTGAAATATGGAGCATGGACCATCCTAACCAGTTTTACTTATAGAACTGTAGATTTAATTATGTAAAGACTCCCACAGGGCTAACGGTCTACTTGGGAATGGTGGAAAAGAAAGAAGTTATGGATATTTCTCAAGGGCATTCACTCCAAATCAGGAATGTGATGAAACCCAGAACTAAACCTGAACTGCACCAGGACTAAGTCAGGACTAGAACTAGACCAAACCAAAAAAATTAAAAATCAGGGCCAGATTAGTAGAAAACACAACTCCAAGTCCAAAACTATTCTTGCATGTAAAAGTTTGGGAACAAAGTAGCATAGTTCAACTTTTATTTCTCAGAAAACACTAAATTATGAGCAAATGTTTGTCTATCAACACAGATATATTTTTATGTCAACAACTCAGGCTCTTGGTGAAATGGAGGAGTTAAGATTTTCAACAAGAAGTCATTGGAGTTGCTGCTACAAAAGCTCTCTGTCTCTCACACTCCCACAGATAACAATTGATCTGCTATGTCCAGGGTTTTCAATCCAACTCAGTACTTTACTTTAGCATAAAAAATGGTTCAATAGGCACCACTAGAATATTTTGGGTAGGGATTGGTCTAACTAGAGGAGAGAGATATCTTGAAAATCCCATAGTCTTGTTCTGGAGATTTGAAAATTAGAAGGTAGTCTATAATTAAAACTATTAAAGGTCTCATATTACTCTATCTTCTGACCTAAACAGACCTGGAGTTGTGTGGTTTTTTTTTTATTCACACATGTTTAACACACACACCCTGCATATTTAGTTTTTAGTTTTTCTCCCAAACAGAAAACGCTCTGTTCCACCTTGTGATGTCGTGGTAATACAAGAAGTTGAACCAGGACTAAACCATGGCTAAACCAAGACTGAACTTGGACTGAACCAGGACCGAACCTGGACTATGCCAGGACTGATCCCGGACTGAACCAGGACTGAAACAGGACTAAACCAGGACAGAACCAAGACTAAACCAGGACTAGAATTGGACCACACCAAGTCTACACCAAGACTAAAGGAGGATTAAATCAGGACAAAACCAGGACAAGTGTAAACGCAGCCTTATTTACAAAACATTGGACACAGTTCCTTCGATGTAGGTGTGGGCTCTTGACAAAAATGAAAATCCTTCTTTGCATTAAAGGGCTTAAATTACACAAAAGTGACTTTTGTGAGCTTTAAGCCAGTTTATAAAGTTGTTTCCTCTTCAAAATCAGACCTGGAGTTGTGTTTTGTTTCATTCACACATGTTTGAGAAACCGTTTATTATGACTCGATCTACATCTCCTAAGCTCAATATCCTCTGTTCCACCCTGTGATGTCATGAAGCAGTAGTTTTCAAGTTAATAGCTCCTTTTACAGTTTTACCTTTTGTTCAACAGAGATGAGTAATTCTGGGCCTGAAATTAGCCATATGACTCTAGTAAAGATGTATGTTTAAAAGCACAGGTTCAGTCCTGGTCTAGTCCTGGTCTAGTCCTGGTCCAGTCCTGGTCCAGTCCTGGTTCAGTCCTGGTTCAGTCCTGGTTCAGTCCTGGTTCAGTCCTGGTTCAGTCCAGTTTAAGGCTTGGTTTAGTCCTGGTTCAGTCTGGGATCAGTCCGGGTTCAGTCCTGTCTTAGTCCTGGCATAGTCCGGGGTCGGTCCTGGTTCAGTCCTCATCTAGTCGTGGCTTAGCCATGGTTTAGACCTGTTTTAGTCTTCGTTTAGTCCTGGTTCAGTCCTGGTTCAGTCCTGGTTCAGTCCTGGTTCAGTCCTGGTTCAGTCCTGGTCTAGTCCTGGTCTAGTCCTGGTCTAGTCCTGGTCTAGTCCTGGTCTAGTCCAGGTTTAGCCATGGTTCAGTTCTGGTTTAGACCTGTTTTATTCTTCGTTTAGTCCTGGTTCAGTCCTGGTCTATTTCTGGTTCAGTCCTGGTACAGTCCTGGTACAGTCCTGGTTTAGTCCTGGTTTAGTCCTGGTACAGTCCTGGTTTAGTCCTGGTTCAGTCCTGGTTTCGTCCCTATATTGATGTGTTGTGTACAAGTGTTAGCCCAGCCCAAGCAGGAAAAGGCGTCACACAAACCTTTCGTGGACCTAATCCTGTGAACCTGTAGTAAAGGGAGGAGTCCATTCACAAATCCCACACATGTTCTGCCACTGCAGGTATTAACAAAAGAGGCTGAGACGAGCACTGTCAGCTGTGCTCTCCTAAACCTTAACACAGGGATTAGTGCTGGCTATCATTAAGATGTTGCCGATACGATACATACCTCGATACAGTGCACTTTCGATTCGATGCGATATATTTCAAATTGATTCAATATGGTTCAATAAAAAAATAAAAAATAAATCATGTCTGTGATACTAAACGTCTGTTAAACCACTTCCTGTGCAAAGTTAATATGAAACACAAACATTTTAATCATCAAAACAGTGAAAAAGTCAAATGGTCTGCATAAAAATCTGTGTATCATTCGTTCATTTGTTTTTCAATATAAAATCAGAAATAAGAAAATTTTTATTATTTGTCTCCAAAACCAAAATGAAAAAACGGATAACGATTCATTTTTTCAGTTTCTGTGACTTAAACTGTGACGCCAGACTTTTGAGTCACATACAGACTGAAGCAGGACTAAAACAGGACTAAACAAGGTCCAAACCAGGTCTAAACCAGGACTAAACCAGGACTAAACCAGGACTAAACCAGGACTGAACCAGGACTGAACCAGGACTGAACCAGGACTGAACCAGGACTGAACCAGGACTGAACCAGGACTGTCGGAATGGGCCCGGAGGTGCACCTGCATACACTGTCGGGTGATCACGACTGAGACCAGGACCAGACTGGGACTTGACATCGGGACTGACACCGGCACTGAGAACAGGACTGAGACTGGGACCAGACCGAGACTTTTGGAGAGCCTAATATAATTGTAGAAAGGACATTCTTTTGCTTTTAAAATACCTTGAAACGATTTTGATGTGAATTATTTCCATCATAATTTCAAAAATTCAAGTAAAAACATATTTCTTCATGTTGTCTGCACTGAAATGAATCATGGGATATGTAGTTCCCAATGTTCATAAGCTGTAGCTACTATAAAACCATGTAATTCCATATATTTTGACAGTCCATGATATTATTGTGAGCCTGATATCTGCTTGTCTCCATGGTGATATTAGTATTTTTCTTTGACTAATTTGGTAATAACAGAGGAGACAGGTCAGATCTATGGCGATGCAAACACGCACGTGGTCAGAATACATGTTTTTACAGCAGATTTTGTAGCTATAAATCACCTGTAATTGAGCAAATGTCCTAATGGGGAAAATCCACCAGAAAAGTTACACAATGCACCTTTAAGTAGCCTAGGAAAAGAGATCACTAATATGTCACTCAGCAGTTACACATAAAGGAAATCTAATTCTCTTCAGCACATTAATTAGCTGATTCAAAACTGAAAGTAGGACAGGTCTGGCAACGTTTTTGTGGTTGGAAATGGTTTACAAAAAAAATGGTGTTGGTCAAATAAAGGTTTGAGCAATAATAGACAAGACACGTGGGAATATTGGTTTAAAATAGATAATAGAGATGGTTCAAAGGTGTATCGTGTAACTTTTCTGGTGGAGGGGTCCGCTACTTGCTTGTCCCCACTGAAATTTTATTGTTTTGCCTAGAATGTCACACAGTATGGCATTAATCTCATCCATCTGAGACATTTAGGCTCGAACAGAAATCTCACTGTGATGTCAAGTCACAAAACAGGAAGTGCTCCATTGTGTTTTTAAACACCATACAGCTTCACTGGAATCACTTGGAGAATTTTAGACCTTGAATTTCCTATCTCTACTAAACCAAAAGTAATAAACTAAAACTAGGTGACATCACAAGGTGGAATAGAGCAGTTTTGACCTTTTGAGATGTAGACAGTAGGGATGTGCAAAAATCGATAATATTGCCAAGAGTATTTTTTGGCATATTTTACTAAATTATTTTGTTACAGTGCTACAGTTTTGTTGCTCGTTCAGAGGAAGGAAACTTGTTTATGCCGCACATTTGACATTTTCACTGTTTTGATGATTAAAATGTTTGTGTTTCATATGAACTTTGCACAAGAAGTGGTTTAACAAAGACTTTTAGTATCACAGTCATGATTTAGACATAATTTTTATTAAACTGTATCGAATCAATTTGAAATATTTTGTATTGAATTGAAAGTGCACTGTATCGAGATACGTATCGTAGCATATTTATCGAGGTATGCATCGTATCGGCAACTTCTTAATGATACCCAGCCCTAGTAGACAGAGTAATAATAAAGGATTACTCAGACATGTGGTAATGAAACAAAACACAACTCCAGGTTTGTTGCTGAGGTGGTTATAACATTATAACATGGCTTAAAGCTCACAAGAGTACATTTTGGGTAATATAGGACCTTTACGCGTGGTACAGCTACACGGGCTAATAAAGCATGTGTTATGGAGGAGCAGGTGTACCCGGAGCATCCCAGTAGCGGACTCTTACCTCAGGGCCACGCGCACCGAGCTCTCATCTGGCGAAGTCCCCATGGCGGCTCCTCCAGACACGGTCCTTCTTCCAGTGCGTGCGTAAAAATAGCTCGCTTTCCCTTTTCTTTATCCTATTACGAGACAACGGAGCACCGAACAGCGGGCCCCTCCTTCCCGTCCTCCCGGCCGCTGCAGCTACACCGGCAAAGCGCGTCTATATTCGGCCACTACAGCCAAGCGCGCTCACGCCCTCCTCGCACGCACGGAAAGCCCACTCGCAGTCATTCCAGCGGATTTAATGGTTGGATTTATTATTTGTCCATGAGCCTGGAGGTGCTCGGGTCTCCGCGGGCATTCTAGCTATCATCCCCGCTGCACAGGCACTGACACGGGGCACGGCGGAGCGCAATGAGCCACTATCCATTCGGTTCCCAGGACGCACGACGTAACCCGACTCCTCCCCCAAAGAGGTACCAACCAACGCACACTAGCGAGCACGTGACCGCAGCCAATAGAGAGCTGCAGAAATATAGGTTAAATAGGTGCATGAAAATAATACAAGTTCAAAATCTGTGGGATAAATAATAGATTTGCAGCGTTATTTGAAAACTATGTGAATAAATGCATGAACTAATCTGCTTAACTTAAATGGGGCCAGAGGAAACAACTATATTCAAAGCTTCACCCAGTTATAGCTTATTTATAGTCATACCTCTTGCATATATTTTTGTTCAGTTACTATTATCGATATGTAATTCTACAAAAATTTAAATGATTTCATAAAGTAATATTTTCATGTGTGCTAAATATAGATTCTGCTCCTTGTTTGGAAGACCGTACCAACACATATCCTAATGCAGAGCGCGTGTCCTACTTTCGGTAATGCACTGTCATGTTGCGTTTATTTTCTGTATATAAATATAAATGAAACTCGCCTTTGAAGGAGATTGGGGCATGCTGCCATCTCGTGGTGACAAGACGCTGTTACAGAACAAATAGTTTAGATCAGGGATGTCAAACTCAAATTCACAGAGGGTCAAACTTAAAAACTGGAACGAAGTCACGGGCCAAACTAAATATTAAATGAAGGTGCTGGTGCCTCTTTTACACACAGCAGAACAAATATCGTTCAATAAAGCTCAATATTGAATCAACGGTCGCTGTTAATTTGAAAAGGCAAGGCAAGTTTATTTGTATAGCACAATTTGTACACAAAGTAATTCAAAGTGCTTTACAAAATAAGAAATACATTAAAATCATAATAAAAACAAATCAAAACATAAATAATCATAAAGATTAAAATTTAAAAAGAGAGACATACATTAGAGAGAAGAGTGCGGAATGAAAACCTTTCAGTTATTTGCACAGTCAAACAGAAATGTTTTGAGCCTGGATTTAAACAGCGTCACAGAAGAGTCTGTCTCACATGTTCAGGAAGACTGTTCCAGGTTTTAGCTGCATGAACCTGAAACGCTGACTCCCCTTGTTTAGTTCTGACTCTGGGCACCAGCAGGAGGCCGGTCCCTGAGGTCCTCAGAGTGCGAGATGGTTCATATGACACTAACATGTCACAGATGGACTTTGGTGCTCGGGAAGGAGAGACTTGTACACAAGCAGAGCTGCTTTAAAGTCTATTCTCTGAGCCACAGGAGCCAGTGCAGAGACCTGAGCACAGGACTTTTGTAGAAAACAACACTTCCACTACATGACATCACAAGGTGGAATGGAGCATTTTGAGCTTTGGAGATGTAGACCAGGAGTCTCCAACCTGTAGCTCGGGAGCTATCTCGCCACCCCCTTCCAAGTAGCGAGCCAAGGGATTTCTGAATTATACGTATTATGCTAAATAAGTAAAATTTTGTTGATTAAATGCCTATTTCCATTATACATGTATTATTTTATGTCTAAATTTGTACACTAATAAATGAATAAAAGGTTTATGTTTTATTGGCATCTAACATAGGATGGTCAGATTTTCCAAACTGGGACACCCCTGGTTTGGGTTCGTTGGTAATAATAAAATGGTGAAATAAGTGCATAATTAAGGCAAATTTTTCTGCACTTGGCCCATTCATGACTAATCACATTTTTTGTGTGTTTTGGTCATTTTCAAGCAGCTTTTCTGTATTTTACCTAAACACATGACAATTTATGCCTCTCTTTACTGTTGGCAAGGATCAGATTGGTCAAAAATAGAGACACCTGGGACAGTTAAATATATAACATTTATATATAAAACTGGGACAAATCACTGGTTTTGTATAAATCTGCTGGGACATGGGGCACAGGGCTCAAAACTGGCACTGTCTCGGGTAAACAAGGACATCTGGCCACCCTAATCTAAGACTTGCTGTGGCTCTGTTATATACTAAATTTCTTGTGATCGGTAAAACTAGTAGCTCTTTGGCATTTTTGTTTTGTAAAAGTAGCACACCTGAGAAAAAAGGTTGGAGACCCCTGATGTAGACAGTAGAGATGTTTGCATGATGATATTATTATATTAATAACATCATCTTAACTTAACTTTAAAACCGTATTATTAAAACATCGCTAAGTAAAAACCACAGAGAGAAAAAAAATGAGGTTGCACTTTTGTTTATTTACATGAAAATACATCTTCATCTGTCAAAGTAAAATGACCCCAGCACATTTCTGATAACAAATCTGTAATGTTTTAGAACTACACATGCACAAAGCAGTAAAGAATTGGTAAAAAGTAAAAAAACAAGGAAGGGTTGACTTACTGAAGGTTTGTAACATGTGGAAATCAAGTATTTCAATATATCTACATAAGTTTTCCAGTCATCACAAATCAACCTAAATATATAGGTATAAAAAAATGAAACTAAGAAACTAAAAACTGACCACAAGTATTCATCGTCATCGTCAAATAAAAAGATGCTCTTTCATACTTCATGGATACATTCAATCTCTTACTAACAAAATGAAAAATAAACATTGTTAGTAGGGATTTCATTACTGTATAAATAAGAAGAAGTCACTCTATATTAAGCGGGGCCTTTTAAGAAAAACAACATTTGTGCAAGTTTTAAGTGAAGTTTTAAAATGTGATCTTAACCACCTGAGAAAGAGCTATGTGGTGTAAGGAGGTGAAATGTTTATAGAGAAAATAATATCACATGAACAAGTAAAACTGACAGGGTTCAACTTCCTGTTACAGACGGCAACATTTTGAGAACTTTTCACAATTCAAAAGATAGAATATTTTGTTAGTTATTGTTAATTACTATGGCAACAGTCCTATTTAAAGGCGTTAAAGGTCCTATATTATGCAAAAATTGACTTTTGTGAGCTTTAAATGATGTTATAATACCGTTACCGCATCAAAAAATACCCGGAGTTGTGTTTTGTTTCATCCACACATTTGAATAACGTTTTACTATTAGTCTGTTTACATCTCCACAGCTCAAAATGCTCTGCTCCACCTTGTGATGTCATTAAGCCAAAGATGTTCATTTTGTCTTCTTATATACTTTAACTTCTTGGGTTCTTTTTAAAGACAATGCAGTAAAGTGTGTTTACCTTGTTGACATGTTTCGGCTGCTAGCTGCGAGCCATCTTGTGATGTCATGTAGTGGTAATTTTCAAGTTAATGACTACCTTTTACCTTTAGGTCTGTAGAGATTGGCAATTCCAGGTCTGAAATTATCCAAAACATGAATGTAGTGAAGGTGTATGGGGTTTAAAAAGTCGAGCACTTCTGAGCACTTGTCGAGCACTTCCTGTACATGACATCACAAGGTGGAACAGAGTGTTTTCAGTTTGAGAGAAGAACTCAGCCTAAATATGCGGGGTTTGTGTGGTAAACATGTGAAAATGAACCAAAGCAAAACACAACTCAAGACATGTTTGTGATGAAAAAACAACATTATAAGAGATCAAAAACAGCACAATACAGGCTCTTTACTAGGGATATAATGATATCCAAATCTCACGGTACGATATTATCACAATATGCATGTCACAGTACGATATTTATTGCGATATTTTGGGTAGGACACTTTTTTTGCTTTTAAAATACCTTGACAAGATTTTAGTGTGAATTAATCTGTCATAATCCCAAGAATTCAAGTAAAAAACATATATCTTCATGTTGTCTGCACTGAAAGGAATCATGGGATATGTAGTTTTTCATGTCTATAAGCTGTCGCTACTATAAAACCACGCATTTAAGCAAAGGAACTTGTAATCCGATTTATTGTGACAGTCCACGATATTATTGTGAGACTTTTGACGATACGATATCACGATATTTTGGTTATTGCTACATCCCTACTCTTAACATAACTGCAGGAAAAATTATAATTATTAACCGATTAACATATTTTTAAACATATCTTCCAAGGAATTTGTTCATTCACTTAGTAAACAATACCTGGAGTACTTGCAGCATCATAAATATCAAGGTGCATTACTTGGCCTCTCTGTTCTTATCTATTATTAAAGCTTTGTCAGAGATGGATTTCTGTCTGTCTGTAGGTCCAGGGTCACTCAGTAGACTCTGTATCATTCAGAGGCTCCATTGGCCTCCTCTCAGCAAAGTCTCACTGATAATGCAAACAACTGATACAGCAAGGGCATTATAAGCATTAAAACTATAGGGGTTTATGGGCACTAGTCTAAGCTCCTCTATAATGCAACATATAGGAGAGTCATGTAGCTGGATATTGATACTTAAATAGAAATTGATTTTGGTGACTTGCAAAGACAGAAAGTCCAAGTTCAAGGCCTGAAATAGAATAAACAAGTACGTGAATGTGAACAGCTGAGACTTGATTTGTTTCGATACTTTCCAGTGGATGTCACCAACAGTTCTTGGGGGTGTAAAGCTAAGTGGAAGCACTGCTCTGTCTGAAGCGAGAGTTAGATTTAGTTGAAACTGGTGAGATGATTTGTGCGCTTAAAGGCCCCATTCACACTAGTACGTATTCGAGTCGTTTTCGTTGCGGATGCAGTGTTTGTCCACTCTAATCCGATAGAAAACGGCTCCAGAGACGGAACGATCTGGTGCCGCCAGCTCCCATGAATTAATCTGAGTACAGATCTGAGCCAGCACTGTGTGGACGCCTGAAAACGTTGATACACTGACATAGGTCTATACGCCCCAAAGTAATTCAGAGGCTAGAATATATGTCCATTCATATATACGGTCTATGTGTACGACCTGCAGACGTATAATCTCTGAAAAGTTTAACATGAACCATCTCCAACGCGACAGAAGCACAGAACAGTCTCACCATTAGCTGAACACCCCTCTGTCACAGAAAGAACACACATACTCCACCGAGTCCTGTCCTTTAGTCCGACAGAAGCTGAACCACATCAGCGCACAAATGTAGTTAATATGATTAACTGAGATTCAGGAGCAGGATCACGCCTCAACCGCCCTCTAATCTCACCACTGAACCACAACTCACTTTGATCACACCTCTAATTTCCCAGAAGCCTATTTGTAGCAGCGTTTCCCATCATCCCAGTTTGTCTCGACTAACTCGACCCCACCCTCCCACCCCCTATTTTGTTCGTCTTTCAGTCATAAGACCCCTATGAAGGGGCTCCTGTTCCGGCTGGGCCAATTGAAGATTGAGACGGAGCCCCCACCTAGAGTCTCAACCCAGCCATCTCTGCCCTGCTTCATACATTATCAATAAAATTCTTCGGACTATGTTGTTGTTGGTGTGGTCCTATCTAGTGAATAGCGAGCAGTTTTTTTGAGCACTTAGTTTATGCAAATTAGCCATGTGGTTTTAAGTTTCATTTCTGTAAAACGTAAACAAATGTGCTCAAAGCTGTGTGGATAGAGCAGGCTTGCGGACACAGAAACAATGTGTCTGGATGCAAATCGTTTCCGATACGGCGATACAATGATACGGTGATTCGTTTCAGTGTAAACGTAGCCAAAGTTTCTCACACATAAAATTACTGTCATGAGGTAGCGAGCAGTTTTCCAGTCACTCTCATCTTTTTAAATGAAAATCAAACTCCTAAACAGAACCATGACCGCTCGGATTGATCAGAGACTCTTGAAAATGTGTTGCTTAAATCCATTTTGTATTTTTTTTTAGACTATATTAATTATGCATTTTTGTCAGTTTTTGCTAATGTGTGCACTGTGTCACCATGGAAACCGTTGTACATGAGATTAGGGATGTAACAATAACCGAAATATCGTGATATTGTATCGTCAAAATCTCAATAATATCGTGGGTTGTCACAATATATCGAAATTACAAGTTCCTTTGCTTAAATGCATTTTTTTTATAGTAGCAGCTATACATCTTATACACATCGGGAACTGCATATCCCATGATTCATTTCAGCGCAGACAACATTAAATAATAGTTTTTTACTTGAATTCTTGGGATTATGACGTTAAGAATTCACACCAAAATCTTGTCATGGTATTTTAGAAGCAAAAAAGCGTCCCATCTAAATCCCAATGATATCAGCATCTCCAAAATATCTCAATAAATATCGTACCGTCAGATGCATATTGTGATAATATCGTACAGAGAGATTTGGATATCTTTACACCCCTAATTGAGATACATGTAGAACACCCCCAGTGTGGCTCTCACTGCAAAGTATCAGCACATCATCAAATGTGTAGACCAGTGGTTCTCAGACTTTTCACACAAAGTGACAAGAGAATATTTACTTTGTTTTCAGAGTACCATCAGATCTAAACCTGGACTGGGGATGCACCTATCCAGCTTTTTCAGTTCTGATACCGATATCGATCCTATGGCTTTGCTGATATCCGATATGAACAGTTACCAGTCTATGTATGGGAAACGGCATTGTTTTACCCCTTAAAACACAGATAACTAATTACAAATTTGACCCAGTTGTGATATGTAACTTATTTATCCTTCAATTAGCGACACAAGAGTTTTGTACGAATTCGAGTTCAAACATTATCAGACATCCTGGGCCTACATCTATCAGTATATAGTATAGTATATATATCAGGGGTCTCCAACCTTTTTCCTTCAGTGAGCTACTTTTACGAAACAAAATGCCAGAGAGCTACTAATTTCAGCAGTCACAAATAAACTGCTCTTAAATATAAAAGCTACAGCGAGCCTTAGATGGGGAACAGTAAGATTCTTATAAAACATAAACAAGTAGTCATTTATCAGTGCACCAAGTTAGGCATCAAAATGATAACTTTACAATGGTAATTAATCATATTTTACTTACATAATACACAGAATTCTAACATCCCTTGGCGAGATACTTGGAAGGGGGTGGAGAGCTACTAGTTGCTCCCAAGGTACAGGTTGGAGACCCCTGCTATATATCATTACATCCATTTAGAAGCACATCCAGGGTATATCTGGAACGGTACATCCCTAACTTGGACTATATCAGCATAAACCAAGTCTGAAGTAAGACTAAACCAGGTCTAAAACGAGACAGGTAAAGTACTTCTAAATAAAAATTAATTAAGTAACACAAAAACATAAACAGATTTGTCTCTGAATAAAACAAATACTCAAACTGCAGAGAGTCCCAAGAACCACAATTTGAGAAACAGTGTAAAACAAACAAACAAACAAAAAAAAAAAACAATACAGAATGTTAAGCAGTAAATCGCAATATTGTTTTAAGGTATAATTCGGAAAAGACAAGCCCAAGTCAGGGCAGCTCTAGTTCAAAGACTCTGCTCATTAATCCACACAGTGAGTAAAAATCCTCAAAATCACATTGTTCTGATTTCTTTAGGTTTGTCATGTACGTTTAAAACTGACAAAAATAACTTAACATTGTTCAAAATCTCAAACTTTAGTCCCAGTCTGAGGCCTTCAAGTTCAGCTTTTGTCTTCTTGTAACTTAGCAACCATCATCTTGGCCAGACATGAGCTGCATCCAAATGATCTGAAGTGGTTTTCTTAAAGGGGAGGACTGCAGGTGGCTTTAAAAACGTCTGAACTTTGTAAACAGGAAATAAAAATCAACTTTTTTTTATTAGTGTCCATTTAAAGTTGCGTTGTGTAACATTTCTGGTGGAAGGTCCGTCAAATACTTTTTGCCACGGAGATGTTATTGCTTTGTCTGGAATGTTTCCCTTTGTATCTCTTTTCTATGGAGACCAAACTACACCAAGTTACAGGTCAGATCTGTGGAGAGGCAACGCCGCTCACAGTCAGAATGTTGTTTTTCTAGGTATTTCTGTAAAACGACCTGTAATTGAACAAATGTAAGGTAGAGCTGTTTAATGTCATACTGTGGAACATTCCAGGCAGAGCAATGACATATCCACAGAAACAAGCACATTACAGACCCCTAAACCAAAAAGTTACATAATACATCTTTAATAACAAAATAAATGTATACTAAGATATGGCTATGATTGTCCATTCTGTAGTAGAAACCCATGTTAATAAGTGGTTTATATTTTATAAATTGAGTTACAAAAATAGCCATGTTTTCATTAATGGTATAACTTTAGTGGATGTACACAGAAGCCCTATATTAAGATGCAGTGTAAAGTGTTGAGTATTCCCATGTATTATTTCACAGTTTTGTTTCCCTGCCGCTCTCATTGTCTTGAAGAGTTAAACTATTTCCACAAGTTAAGAGAAAACTACAAAATTTCAGAACTTCTTACACTTTTACCAATTGAAGTTAAAAATCTTCATTCACACAAAACCTTCTATCGATACTTTACAGCTGTCATCAACGGTCCCTGGGGGTGTGATGCTGTGATCTGAAAGCACTGCTCTGTTAGAAGCTCTGTTACTCAATTTTAGGGTGACCAGATCTTCCAAATTCTAAACTGGGACACACCAGGGTTTGGATGGTTTCTGTAAATAAAACTGTGAAATGAGCGTGTAAGATTGTGCATTCTTGTGTCAGTCATAATCTGAGGGGCTTCTGTTGCTGCATTTTGTTTTGCTGTACAGTTATTTGCAAACACGGATTTCTGTATTTTGGCTAAACAAATGACAATTATGCTCCTCTTTACTTTTGGCAGGGATCAGATTAGTCAAATAATTGTGACAGTCGTGGTTTAGGGCCTGTTTACACGAGAACACTTGCGGGTAAGAACAACAAAATATTTTATCAGAAGTGCCTTTCATTTAGACGATGATGGCATTTTTGGGGCTTAAAAACGGGGCTCAAAAACGCAAAAATCTGAAACCACCCTCCAGAGTGGAAAAGTTGAATACATTCCGCCGTAGCGTTTCCATCTACACTGCCCAAAACACAAAACTCTGGTCAGATCTACATACATACACAAACCTGGCATGTATACCCAGTCGAATTCCACACACTTTTGTGCACATATTTCCTCCTGAAAACGCTTGTCTAAACGTGGAATAAAAAGTGAAGACGCGACGCCACTTTTGCGTCTTCTGTTCAGACCTTCATCATATAAACGTAGCCTCAGTCCTGGTTTAGACCTGATGTTGTCCTGGTTTAGTCTTGTTTAGTCCTGATTTAGACCTATCTTAGATAAAAGTAGTCAACAATAGGGACACCTGGAACATTTCTTGAATAAAATGGGCCAAATCTCTGGTTCTGGATAAATCTGCTGGGTCAGGGGACACAGGGCTCAAAACTGGGACGGTGCCGGGTAAACAGGGACGTCTGGTCACCCTACTCTAACGCTAATTAGACTTAATCTGAGCTTTATTTAAAAATTTAGAGCTGTTTAACAAGATTGTCTCACATAACATTGCAGTTACAAGCTAGTGAGCACTGGCCAAAAATTTTCAATTAGTCACTCTGAGCTTTTGTTGAAATTCAAACACCTAAAAACAACCATGAAAACAGGAATCACAGGCTCCTGCAAATTAGTTTAAATCCATTTTTTTTTTTTTTTTTAGTTTTCAGAAGATCTTGAAATTTTTTTGTCTGTGTTCTAAAATGAGTAACTGAATGGTAACTGCTGAATATTCCTCCAATGAAGATACATGTAGAACACCCCCAGCGTCATGTCACTGCAAAGTATCAATACATCAGAACTAAAGTCCATGTCCTCAGTGCGCAACTAACATTATTTCATGCTAAATTTCACATTTCCAAAACTATAACTGTAACTTTTCTAGAGGAAGGTCCATCATCTGCTTTTTAAAACTTACAGTATTTATGCTTGTCTCCATGGAGATATTATTGCCTTACTTGGAATGTTCCACAGTATACATAAACGTCTCTGTCCCCATGGAGATAAGCAGATGATGTACGGCCAAGTTAGAGGTCAGATTTGCAAAGAGGTAACCATGCTCACAGTTTTTCAAGATATTTTTCTCTCTTGCAGTAAAACACATGTCATTGAATAGGCCTACAAGTAAAACAAAGTTAATTCCACATTTTGGAATATTTCAGGGAAAGCAATAACATCTCCATGGAGACAAGCAGGTGACGGACCCCTCTCCAGACAGGTTACAAAGTACACCTTTAAATAGAAAATTTATTCCAATGACTTCAAAACAAAGTGAAATAAGGCAGATGTTTTTGTGTAGACCTAAAATAGACGACAGCAAAGCGGATTATGACTTAGATTAAAACATGAGTCTACTTCCTGCATGTGTCTGTGTCCTGGGCCGTGTCATGCTAATATTGTCCAAAAGGCTTCAAAGACCATGATCTCCAGACAGACCCACTGTTTAGTGTCAACATAAAAGAGAGAATACAGCAGGTAGAACCAACTCACATGACTCACATCATTATCTAAAGATGCACTCTGTAACTTTCTGGTGTAGGGTCCACAACCTGCTTGTCTTAAAGGTGCACTATGTAACTTCTCTAGTAAGGTGTAGGCTGACCAGATATCACTGTTTACCTGAGACAGTGCCAGTTTTGTAGCCTGATTCATCAGCCGGTTTCACTTCATAGAACCGTCTGACCTCGCAGGATTAGGATTCATTCGCCCAACAGTAGGTGGGTACTTTTTTTATTTAACCAATCGCTGCTATTTGGTTTTGACGTACGTAATGTGCCAAATCCAGTAAGAAGAAGGACAATAACGTCTTTCCCCTTGATAAAATTCACCAAACATTCTCTTTCTTCCGGCTTTAAATTCTCGATCTCGGAAATCATTGCAAACACAGAATGTATGTCTTTGTCTACATCCATCTCGACCGCTTTGTTTACTGTTGTGCTGTACCACAAAAGGAACCCAGACAGGCATTTGAGTTTGACGTCATGGCTTCACAGCTCTTCTGATTGGCCAGTCTACAACTTATGGGGTTCTTGCCCCGGGGGTCTAGTGTATTCCAATTCTTGACCTAGTTGCTGGAGAGAGATGAAATTGAGTGGAGGCACTAGATGGGACCAGCCTGGCTACCAGTTTCGAGCCCTGTGTCCCCTATCCCAGTGGATTTATCCAAACCCACTGATTTGTGAAATGCATCTAGTGTTATCTAGGTCTCTATTTTTGACCAATTTGATACCTGCCAACAGTAAAGAGACATCAATTATCTAGATTTTTTTGTTTTAGGTTTTTGTTTAGGTAAAATTACAGAAAAAAAAACATAGAAAATATGACAGACTCACATATTATTGTGAATAAGTCATGAATGGGCCAAGTGCATAACAAGTTTCTTTAATTACACATAATTTCTCAGTTTTATTATTACCAACCATGACCAGCCCGGGGGTGTCCCAGTTTCTGATTCTGAAAATTTGGTCACCCTAGTGAGGGGTCCGTCAGCTGCTTGTCTACCTGGAGATATAATAGTAGTTTTGCCTTGAATGTTCCACAGTATGGCATTAAACTTATCTACATCTAAAATTAGTGGAGCTAGTGGGCTCCGCTCTCCACTCCATTTGACCTGCAGCCTGGCATGGTAGCGTCATCATCTTGTCTCCATGGCGATATACAAGTTTAATGCTGTATCATGGAACATTTCAGGCACAGCAGTGAAATCTCCATCAGTACAAGAAAGTGGCAGACCATACAGCAGAAAAGTTACACAGTGTACCTTTAAAATAAGTAAGAACAGAATCCTGATTTCAAAATACAAATCTAATTATAACTTCACTTACAAATATCTCAGTCCAAACGTGTCCGGCTCTATTCCCAAACTCCATGTACGTAAATAAAATGTTTAAATGTGACAGGCCCCTCCCCTGAGACCCCCGCTGCCGTCTCCTTTGAACCGTGGCTCTTAAGCTCTTTGTATTTGTTCATTAAACCAGAAAAAAGAAGCTGTGGAGGCAAACCTGCGTTACTAATCACTGCCATAATAAGCGTTAGCCTGTCACAGCAACATGGGGCTGCATAGGTTTGAATATGTTTGCTAGTTATCTTAGAGGTAGCTAACACTGCTCTCGATACAAAAAACTTAAACAAAAATCAAGACGTAATTTATATTTAGAAAGACAAAGGTGCTGGTTTATGGTTAATGTCTCTGTAATTATTGGGATTATCCACATGAAACAAAAACTGGCATAAATTTAAACATATTTTATATCAGAGCAAATTAACTGTGGTGATTTCTTTTGCAATATTCTCAAAAGTAATAATACTTCAATATATATTTTTGTATAAATGTTGGTTAATCTGCTTGTGTGTTATTAACCAGTGATTGTTAGATTTTCTGTTGGTTAAATATTAGGGGTGTAACGATATCCAAGTCTCACGATACGGTACGATATTTATTGTGATATCGTGGGAAAGCTCACGATATGGTGGGGAGGCTCACGATGTAACAATATCCAAATCTCTCGGTACGATATTTTCACAATATACATCTCACGGTATGATATTTATTGCGATAGTTTGTGGAGGCAAACAAAACTAAGAATATGCTACTTTTTCCTCTTAAAATGCCTTGACAAGACTTAATCCAAAGAACTAAGGCTTAAAAGTGCTTAGAACTGTTATTTCTATTATCTGTTGTAGTCTACACTGAAATGGAGCAAAGGAACATGGTCTATGTAGTTCCCTCTGTCTTTTTTATCGCTATTTCTGCACCATAACTCTTAATTTGAGCAAAGAGACTTGTAATTCGATATATTGTGATGGTCCACGATATTATTGTGAGAAATTTGACAATACGGTATCACGATATTTCGGTTATTGTTACATCCCTGTTAAATATTGTTCTATGTAACTTTTCTGGTGGGTCCATCTACATGGAGATGTTGCCTGGAATGTTCCACAATATGGCATTACACTTATTTATCGAATAAATACGTCAATATACATGGTTCTCAAATAAGCACTGAAGACAAACGAGGGAAAGACCCAGTTTAGTCCAGATTTAGTCCTGGGATAGACCTGGTTTAGTCCAGATTTAGTCCTACACAAGACCTGGTTTAGTCCAGATTTAGTCCTGGGTAAAAACTGATTTAGTCCAGGACAAGACTCAGTTTAGTTTAGATTTAGTCCTAAGCAAGACCTGATTTAGTCCAGATTTAGTCCTGGGATAGACCCGGTTTAGTCCAGATTTAGTCCTGGGATAGACCCGGTTTAGTCCTTATTTAGTCCTGGGATAGACCCAGTTTAACAAAGACTGCAAGTGATGCCACAGGGCTAAGTTACATGTCAGATCTGTGGAAAGGCGAGCCCACTCAGACTAAGAATGCATATTTCTAAGTCAATACAAACTCATGTTATTGGGTAAATGCAAGATGATGAATATATTTAATGCCATACCGGGACATTTCAGACAAAGCAACGACATCTCCATGGAGACGAGCAGATGAAGGACTCTCCACCAAAAAAAAAAGTTACACAGTTAAGCTCTGAGAGGCGACTGCTACTGTGATTGTGGGCTGTACAAAAATACATTGAAATTAATTGAAAAACTTGATTAATTTATCAAAATGTGATTGTTGTCAGCTGGTAGGATTTAAATTCATAACTTCAATACAGCAAGTTTGTGGACTCAATCCCTGAAAAACAATAATTTCATAATTTGTGGATTTTCTGTGTGGATACTTCTTTCAAAACCAAATACTTAAAATTAAAATGTAAATTCCAAAGCATCCTAAAATGCATTCCCTATTCACTACTGTAGATTCTTAACTTGGTAAACCCTGCAAATTAGAAATACTGATGTTAAAATTGTTTTCACAAAAAAAATAAAAAAAAATAAAGTGCTAACAAACCAAAAACTAAAAACAAATAAATATAAAATTGATTCACATGACACAGACTCACGCAGTCCTTATAAAATTCACTTAGTTATCAGAATTTCAAGTCTTACTAATCGCAGGAAAGGGAAAAGATATGATGAGGAGTTTTAAAGGTGCACTGTGTAACTTTTCTGGTGGAGGGTCAGATCTGTGAGCTGTCAGACCACCTCTAATTTAATAAATGTAAGGTAGAGCTGTTTAATGGACCCTCCACCAAAAAAGTTACACAATGCACCTTTAAAAGAAGAAGTTAGAGGTTGAAAATGCTTAAAAATTACTCTAGTTTTAGTCTTTTTGCCCCATTAACCCTTTGTGCCGCTCACTCCTCTGTAGTTTTGAGCACAGAATCGTCTCCCAGGATTTTGCAGAGTTCGTTGAGGCGGTTTTGCATTTCCGGGATTCCAGCCAGTTGAGATTCCAGCCTCTGTTTTTCCTCCGTGAGCGAAAGGCGCGTGGCCGTGTCCAGCTGCTCAAAACGCCATCCGCCCTCGCCATCGAACTGTAGCAGGTGGGTGTGGTACTTCCTGTGATCGAGAGGGACAAAAACACAGGATCAGCCGAAATTGATTTACTTGTTCTTTATTTCAGACACAAATTATTATTATTATTATTTGGGGTACAGTTAAAAAAGAAAAAGATACAACAAATATACAAGGCAACATTATTCTGCCCCACTCTCTTTTGTATTGAAATGCTAAATTACATCCAGAACGCAGCTTGGGTCCTGACTTGAACTAGGAAGTACGAGCACATGCGTCCTGTGCTCAGGTCTCTGCACTGGCTCCTGTGGCTCAGAGAATAGGCTTTAAAGCAGCTCTGCTTGTGTACAAGTCTCTCTATGGCCGAGCACGTCATCTGTGACATGTTAGAGCCATATGAACCATCTCGCACTCTGAGGACCTCAAGGACCGACCTCCTGCTGGTGCCCAGAGTCAGGACAAAAAATGGGTAGTCAGTGTTTCAGATCCATGCAGCTAAAACCTAGAACAGTCTTCCTGAAGATGTGAGACAGACTCTGTTTAGATCCAGGCTCTGAACTGTTCTGTTTAGCTGCATATGACTGAAAGATTTTCATTCCGCACTCTTCTCTCTAATTAACTGTCTCTCTCTTTTAATTTATTATCATGCAAATTATGCGAATTGACTTTTAATCATGTTATAGTTGTTTCCTCTTCTCATTTACCCTCTCAAAGTTATATTTGAGGTGATTCGTGCATATTTGAGCAAACTTCACTTATTTTCAAGATGCCACCAGCACACAGCCACTCCTCTCTACTTACAGTTTCTGCAATTTTATTTTCTTAATTGGTGATACACAAAGGATTCGGCAGCGTTGCATAGTCATTTTGGTACGAATGAAAACAAATCCGCTTTCAAACGAGGAAGTGGGCAAACTTGTCTCTTTTATTACATTGTTTAAATATTTTTAGATAATACTGAAATATGGAAACAGAATGATCCACTGGTGTCTTAAATTATAACTATATAGCAGAATCAAGCACAATATGTGTTTTTTAAGTGTGAATCTCATTAATTTCACAGAGAATTTGAGAAAAGTTTTGCTGCTAAAATATGAAAGTAGTTTGTGTAAGTAAGTCAACACTGCACTGATTCTCTGGGAGGCTTTTTTTTACATATGTTTTTTTTTTTTTTTAATCTAAACAGAATGTGGATATAGAAACATGACTCATATGTGTCTTGTTCTTACCACAGTGACGGTCTGTGTGTGATGGAGAGCAGAGAGATTCCAGCGTCTTTGGCCGCCTGAAAAATCTTCCCCTCGACGTCGATGCTCACGGCGCTGGTGCACTCATCCAGCAGAGCATACTTAGGCCTGGACACAGGATACACAAGAACAAAGTTAATATCAGGTGCAAATTTAGACTTTAGACTAGATGTGAAAAATCTGACTACTGAATATATTGTCTGAAACTGAAAAAAGCTGCATATATACACTTAAAAATAAAGAGTAGCCAGTCCAGTGGTTTGATTCCAAGTCAGTGGTTTGAATCCCACTCTTGACATAAACAATGGTTGAGCGGTCAGATTCACTTGACTCACAATGTCTGCGTACACCGGTGTATGAATGTGTGCGTGGATGGGTGAGTGGTTCCTTGATGTAAAGCGCTTTGAGCACCTTGAATGTGGAAAAGTGCTGTATAAAAATGTGACCATTTACCAAAACCAGGCCATTTACAGTCATATCTGAGTAAATTTCTGATTGCAAAACTATCATCTGACTGTGACTGATGAACTTACTTGTGATAAAACATACGAGCCATCCCCATCCTCTGCTTTTCTCCACCTGAAAGCACGTCCTTCCAGTCCAACTCTGCATCCCAACCTAAAAAGAACAGACAAAT
This sequence comes from Boleophthalmus pectinirostris, assembly GCF_026225935.1. NCBI lineage: Eukaryota > Metazoa > Chordata > Actinopteri > Gobiiformes > Gobiidae > Boleophthalmus > Boleophthalmus pectinirostris. Next base: position 9,137,123 of record NW_026571133.1, read on the forward strand.
ATGATCATTTATGTGATTCTCATAACCACAGACAGAATAAACTATACTAAGTAACGATACTGAGATGGTAAAACAGTGGAGACCTTAACTTGTCATGATACACAAGTTCAGATAATAACAAAGGCTTGCACTAAATGAAATAAAAAAAAAACAAGGACTGGAATAAAGACCTCAAAAAATATTATTATAAAGAAATATGTATTATCAAACAGTTCAAAAATATTCATATTCCTGAGTTGTGCAATTACTGACTTGCAAATTAAATGGCAGAATTAGTCACTAAAACCAAATAATGTCTTCCTGTCAAACCTCCTTCTCTGGTGACGATGTGGTTGAGGTTGACGATATCCAAGATGGCCTCCAGGTCTTTGTCAGTGAGACTCCGAGTGGCCATGTCCTCCAGAGAGTCCGGGTAGATCACCTGGTCCCTCAGAGACCCCATGGACATGTACGGCCTACGCAAGAGGAAGGAGAGACGAAAGGACATTATGAGAAAAAATACTTCAAAAGTCTGGATCAAGGCAATTCATGTTTAAAGGGCTCATATTATGATATTTTCTGATCTATGTTACACACCTGGAGATTTGTTTAGTTTCATTCAGACATGTTTAACACACAAACCTGTTCCACCTTGTGAGGTCATCAAGTGGTAACAGATGAAGTGCTCCACAGTGTTTTTAAACTCCACACACCTTCAATAGAATCATTTGGATAATTTCTCCCTGGGAAGTGCTGAATCTACTGAACTTAAGGTAAAAGATAAGCCTGATTCATCAGCCGGTTTCACTTCGTGAAAACCTCGCAGCATTAGGATTCGTTTGCTCGATGGTAGGCAAGTACTTTTTTAATTTAACCAATCACTGCTATTTGGTTGTGACGTATGTAATGCGCCAAATCCCACTGGAATAACGTCTTTCCCCTTGATAAAATTCACCAATCATTCTCTTCTGTCTTTAAATCCTCAATCTCGGGAATCATTGCCAACACAGAATATAGGCTTTCATCTGCATCCATCAGGACCGCCCGTTTACTGTTGTGCTGCACCACAAAAGGGATCCAGACAGGCGCTTGAGTTTGACGTCATGGTTTCACAGCTCTTGGCTGATTGGCCGGTGTGCGGTCTACAACTTCTGGGGTTCTCGCAAACCGTCTAGTGTATTCTGATTCCTGACCTAATCACTGGAGAGAAATGAAATTGAGCGGAGCCACTAGGTGACAGCAGCCTTGCAAGTAAAAGGTAGCTGTTAGCTTGAAAAGTACCACTGCATGACATCACAAGGTGGAACAAAGCATTTTACGACTGGAGATGTACACAGACTAATAATGCATTGTTACTCAACGTGTGAATGAGACAAAATATAACTCCAGGTATGTTTTTGTTGAGATAACAACATTATAACACTTTTATAAAGCTCACAATTGTGTCAATTTTGAGTAATATAGGACCTTTAAAGTGCAAATTTAGTAGTGTGACAGCCATGGGAAAGAAGCTGCCCCTTAGTCTGCTGATGTAATGCAGATGTACTCTGTAAATAAATCATTACACACAAGATTATTACATTATTCCAGTCATTTGAGCACTCCTACACACACACACACACACACACAAACAAGGCTTTCAAACATACAGCACTTTTGCCCTCGAGCGGTCTGTTGTCCAACTCTCATTTCATTAAGTGGTTTTGCCACTGAAGACCGGATGAGTCAAACAAATGAGTCACAAAACAAAAGACTGAGCAGTTAGAACAATCAGAGGACACATGTGAACACACAGAGACATGCGTTAAGCTGCTGTTGTGTCCTTTGTCCCGTCGCGTGTATTGGATTGCGTTACTGCGGCCAGCTGGTCCTCCACCGTGTATGAAATATTTACTGGTGTGTAGGAGGGTCAGGGTGAGAGCCTGAGTCAGCGCAGTCTGTACATTGGGGTTACGTTACAGTGGATACGGTTAGGTTTACATTGTGTGCAGTTTAGACATATTTAGTTATTTATATGTCAAGGTGCATTGTGTCACTTTTGTGTTGGACGAGCTGACATCTGCTTGTCTCCATTCTGTTATTGCTTTGCCTGGGATGTTCTACAATATGACATTAAACAAATATATCTTGTATTTATTCAATTATAATTTTTATTTCTCAGAAGTACCACAAAACAGTCATTATTAACATGGGGGAGCCCACATGTCCACAGATCTGAAAAAGTTATGCAATGCAACTTTAAATATTCAACAAAACGATTTGTCACGTTGAGTTCACGCTGTTTCAAGAGTCAAAATTCAGTATGTTGTATTTTTATGCACATTTTAAAGCAAAATACTTTCACAGAACTCTAATGATGATGATGATGATGATGATTATTATTATTATTATAAATATGATCATATAAATAAAGTATCAATATAAAATCTGTACCCACTTTGGACTAAGCTACATTAAAGACACAGTATGTGACTTTTTAGCCATAAAATAGACTAAAATAAAAGCATGTTTTTTCATGTCATTCTGGTTATTTATTGCACTGTAAAAAAATTTTATTTTTTTTTTAAATGCATGTGTCCTTACTCTAGGCGAGCTTGCATCTCCATAAACCTGATTCTTGTTTGGCCAGGAAGAAGGCTTCCTCCTATTTTTTTCCATGGGAATGTTGTTCCTTTGGATATAATATTCCACAGTATGCCTTAAAGCTAATCTATTTCCATCTAGAATGTTCCAAAGTATGGCTTTAACATTCTATTTCCATGGACTCATGCAGATAACATGCCAATTCTGGAAAATTACATACTGTACTTAAATACTATGATCTTATGTACAAAACTTACTGTACATATCAGAAGATGAGAGGGGTAATATTGTGATTTCTTTTTAAAAATCATTATACTGTCAAATATACAAGTTTAATGACAAACTATACTAATAATATATATTCAAAGTTACTCACAAATTTCATCAAATATGTGAATAGTACTGGACTGGACTGAATCCAGGACTAGATCAGGACTAAATCAAGTCTACATCAGGGCTAACCTGGGCTTGATCCAGAACCAAACCTGTGACTTAGTTCATTGAGGATAATTACTTAAAAGCAGTTGTTTGATTGGACAGTATCTGAACAGTCTGTTGGTAAATATTTCACTTTGGCCTGAGCTCTGGTTTCACACACACTGCTCCTGTTACAGAGGTTACAGTTACACGGGGCTCTATGGAGTGAGACTAAGCCCTGCACTGGTTTCCAACACTCTGCTGTTGATTAAGGAGTGTCGCCATTTAACAATAAAATCTATTTATGATTCTTTCTAATATTTGGAGTATTATTATTGCGATGATATAGGTTAAGTTTCATTAATTCTTATGCCAGTAGTGAAAATCTAGTAACATCAGACTAGTTAGCAGTAATAAGGAATGTTAAAAGGTCCAATATTACACAAAAATGGACTGTTGTGAAATTTTAGCCATGTTAGAATGTTGTTACCTCATTAAAAACATAATGAGTTGTACCTGGAGTTGTGTTTTGTTTCATGTTTGAGTAATCCTGCATTTTTATAAGACTACCTACATCTCCAAAGATCAAAATGCTCTGTCCCACCTTGTGATTTCAGGAAGTGTTTTCAAATTAACAGCAACTTTTTACATTTAATTCAGTAGAGATTAGCAATTCCAGGTCTGCAATTATCCAAATGATTCTAGTGAAGATGTATGGAGTTTAAAAACACAGTGCAGCTTGAGTATTTTCTGTTTGCGAGAAGAACTCAGCCTAATATGCAAGATTTGTGTGTTAAACATGTGAATGAAACAAAACACATCTCCAAACACAATTAAAATTAAGTGTTACTGTTTTGGTCTTAACTCAGAACTTTCTCTTTAAATAGTAAATAACCGCAGCATTTACGATTATGATAATTCTGACCAAATAGCAAATCCACTGTGAGCCCGTACCTCTGTGGGATATAAAACATGTGCTGAGGGGAGGGCTTGTGCAGGCGGCCTCCATAGACGGGCCACAGTCCGCTCAGGATCCTGAACAGAGAGCTCTTCCCACAGCCGTTTGGTCCAGTGATCAGCAGGTGCATGCCCTCCTCCACCTGAAACACACATAACGTAAGTACAATACACAGACTCTATATATAAATGGACATAGCTGCGGGGATCCAAATAGGAAGTGAGCATGGGGGCGCTTCTGGCTCCATCAACTCTGGTTCCAATTGACTTTACATTGAGAAACTGTCACCCCTCTCTCTGTAACTTCTGTGAGCCTCCTCATTTTGGTGTTAAATGTTCGTATTAACCAGCTCTACATAATCTTGGTGTATTTATTTCACTATTTTGTCTGTCAATAAATTCTCAGCCTCAAATTCGCTCCTGTAACTCCAAGCCTCGGTGAGCTTCATTTGACTGGAAGTGTACACTATGGGTGACGTCACACTCACTTAGTCAACTTCTTTATGCAGTTCCGTAGGAAGAAGGGCAATAACATCTTTCCCCTTGATAAAATTCACAAAACATTCTCTTTGTTCCAGCTTTAAATCCTCGATCTCGAGAATCATTGCCAACACAGAATGTATGTCTTCATCTACATCCATCTTGACCGCTTTGTTTACTGTTGTGCTGAACCACAAAAGGGACCCAGACAGGCGCTTGAATTTGACGTCATGGCTTCACAGCTCTTCGCTGATTGGCCGGTGCTTGGTCTACAACTTCCAGGGTTTTTGCAAACCGTCTTGTGTATTTGATTCCTAACCTAGTCGCTGGAGAGAAATGAAATTGAGCAGAGGCACTAAGCGACCCTAGCCTGGCTACTATTTTTGAGGAGGTAACAGCATTATAACATGGCTTAAAGCTCATAAGAGTCAGTTTTGCGTAATATAGTACTTTTACATGCATAACTAGTCTTTAGTTAGTACGTTGTGTAATGTGTAATGCAAATCTGAAGTAATTTCATTGTACCACTTGTATGTATAAATAACAGGTTTCTCCAAATTCTTCAAGTTAACTTATACAGTTTAACCATGTAACAATGAAATGTATTGTCTGAGTATCCAGTAGTGACTTATTTTTCACTCCTTATACTGTATACACTTAATGGGAAGCTGAATTTACATCCTTCATTTAATCATTTAAAGTATAGTATAAAATACATATTTTGTGTCACAATATGTCAATTCAGTGATTCTCAAAGGAATAAGCCTGGACAAACACCACATGAAGGTAAGATCTAATGAGACCACTGGGGAAGCTCTGCACACAGCCCCCGGTGAATATACTGTCTAAAAACTCTGCATTCAAAGAATCAACAGAGCAGCTGCATACCCAGAAACAGAGAATGGGAGCAGGAAATGATCTGATTTTTTTCTCACCTGAAAGTTTAAGCAAGAGACCACAACATCTCCATTTGGTGTGATGATGGGCACACTCTCACACACGATGCCTTGGTCCACGTCGATCACTTCCCCTGAACAAACACAAAGAAAGAAGAATTATTTTAACTTTTCACACAAATACGGGCTTAGCTACTTATAAAGGATTAGACAGCTGTTATATTTCTTGGTTTATCTTTACTTTATAGATTATATTTGTAAAAATTCCTTTTTGACATAACAGACACTTTATTGTTATTAGTCTTTGTAATCTTGGATTTGGAGGCCAAAGGTCACTTTTTTCCATTGCATTCTTTTGAAGCAGACATATTGTGTTTTCATTGCTTTATGGTTATAATCCATGGATCATGATGTTATATTTTGCACATTTTGAATCACAATATTCATCTAAAACGGCTTAATAAAAGAAACAAGCCCGCATTAGAAATTGGTGTCCAATGGGAGCTGACCTGGTGGTAAACATCATCACAACAAATATTCTGCAACTTCTTCAGCTCACACTAGCGAGCAGTGGATTTTTTTCATTCATACCAAAATAACCATGTGACGCTGCCGACGCTTGCATCACCTGAATCACTTTGCCACTATGATAGGTACTACGTGATATCAGCCCGCCGCTGCCAAGCTTTCTATCAGGAAGTACAACTCGCTGCTGATGCTCAGACATAAATCCTTCAAATGCAAGGTTGGTTTTACTTCTAAAATTATTCTATCAACACAGACATTTACATCGAAAGTCTGCTGTAATAATAGATTAGCTTCGGGTGTTTTGTGGAGTGGGTAAGACTGTTTTTAGTGGCAGGATAATGTCCAAAATTCCGGACTGTCCCTTTTAAGCCATGTTAGAATGGTATTACCTCATTAAAACACACCAGGAGTTTTATTTTATTTCATTCATGCATGTTTGAGTAATCCTGTAGGCTGTCTTCATCTCCAAGCTCAAAATGCTCTTTTCCAACTTGTGATGTTATGAAGTGGTAGTTTTCAAGTTAACAGACACTTTTTACCTTTTGCTCAAGAGACCGGCAATTCCAGGCTGAAATTATCCAAATGATTCTAGTGATGGTGTATGAAGTTTAAAAATACAGTGAAACTCCAGGTCTGTTTGTGATGAGGAAACATTATAACAGATCAGAAAATAGTGTAATGTGGGCCCTTTAAAGCAGTGCATCAGACCCAGACCTACCCCTGATCTCCAGAGGTCCGTCTATGTGCATGCCGGGTTTGCTCTTCTTGTCGCCTCCTGTGGTTGCCGTTAGCGACGAGCGTTTGTAAATGCCCTTTTGGACGTCCTCAAACACCACAAACATGTTGTGCACCCGAGCTGTGTATCCTGCCAGCTCTGTGACCTGGGGGACAAAGAGAGGTCAAAGGTCAGGGCATGTTTATGTGAGGCAAACAAGCATGAACCTGTGCTAGGATTCTGTCATGGTCAAACAACACTATACCATACTCAGTAGGGATGTAACAATCACCGAAATATCGTGATATCGTACCATCAAAAGTCTCACAATAATATCGTGGGCTGTCGCAATATATCGAATTACAAGTTCCTTTGCTTAAATGCATGGTTTTATAGAAGCAACAGCTTATAAACATCGGGAACTACATATCCCATAATTCATTTCAGTGCAAACAACATGAAGAAATATCTTTTTGATTGAAATCTTGGGATTATGATGGAAATAATTCACACCAAAAACTTGTCAAGGTATTTTAAAAGCAGAAATGTGTCCTATCTACAATTATATCAGCCTCTTCAAAATATCACAATAAATATCATACTGTGAGATTTGGATATTGTTACATCCCAAATACCCAGTTAATAAATGATGTTTGTATGTTTAAAGGTGCATTGAGCAGCCATCACCTGCTTGTTTCTATGGATATGTCGCTGCTCTGCCTGGAATGTTCCGCAGTATGATATTAAATAGCTCTACTTTGCATATATTCAGTTACAGGTGGTTTTATAGCTCAAAAATACCTAGAAAAACAGACATTCTGACTGTGAGTGGGGTCACCTCTCCACAGATCTAACCTGTAACTTGCAATAACAAGCAATAACATCTCCATGAAAAAACAGAGTGTAAATTTCTTACATTGATTTATGGTTACTAGCTCGATAATTACTGGGGCTAAGTATGAAACAGAAATTGACACAAAGTTCACTGTCTTCTATGACAAATAAACAAATAAACTAAAGTTAAATTGCTTTTTCTTTAGAATTTTAGATACTTTCCACTATTCAACTCAAAGGATGTGTTAAAATATTTACTTTAAGTCTGTGTAATCCTTCAGTCGTCCAGGTAGGATCCACAGTAAGAGAAAAAATCTGTCAACTGGACAAAAGTGTATTTTTAGAGAACAGAAGTAAATTTTTCTTTTGCTATAAGAAGGGAAATTATTGGAGCCAATAATGAATAAAAAATGTTCAATGGGGTTTAGCATTTTGTAGATCAAAAACAGTAAATCCCTCATAAAGTTAGTCATAAAGTCATCTATCTGAAATTATGACATCTCAATGTGAACTACACCTATTAACAACTGGTTTACAATTATCCAAAAATAAATCTTTATCATATTTTACTTTCAAACACCAGATAACCATATGCCCTTAGTTTTACATTGAAAACAACATTTCTACAAGATCTCCTTATAGATCTTTCTCAAACACCTTTTTATTTCTACTGAAACTGTGGAGTGTGGCTGACAGCGTTTGTTGATACAGCTTCAAAAACCAGCGACAGTTCTGGGAATCCACAGACGTCACGTGGAGCAGTGTGATGTGTTTCAGTCGAGGCTGTCAGGCAAAAGAGGAAAGACCAGAGACAGGACATATCTCTTTTTCTGTTCTACAGCTAGACCTGTCACAATAACATATTTTGAAGTGCTATATATGACTGAAGTAAATATAGACAATAAACGATAATATTGAAAATAAACCATAAAGCTGAATTATCCTCAAAAGCTATATGTGAATATGAATGAACACGAGCTGCAATAAATAAATCACAATGCAAGACTTCAGTAATTAGTAGGGATGTAACGATATCCAAATCTCACTGTACGATATTTATTGCAATATTTTGAAGAGGCTGATATAATTGTAGATGGGACACGTTTTTGCTTTTAAAATACAAGAGGTGTGAATTATTTCCATCATAATCTCAAGAATTCAAGTAAAAAACATATTTATTCATGTTGTTTGCACTGAAATGAATCATGGGATATGTAGTTTCCAAAGTTCATAAGCTGTTGCTACTGTAAAACCATGCATTTAAGCAAAGGAACTTGTAATTCGATATATTGTGACAGCCCACGATATTATTGTGTGACTACGATATCTCGATATTTCGGTAATTGTTACATCCCTAGTAATTACACTGTATAGTTTTAGTTCATAATTCAACCATTTACAGTTCAAATTTGATCACATTGTAGAAAAATAACCAAAAAAAGACCCCAAAAAACATGCCATGTGCTGGGTTTTAATCACAGCACAGTGACACAGGAAACATTTTGTTTGAGATCTACAATTCGCATTTGCAAATTATAATTAACTGGTACAAGATCTCGTGCCACAAGATCTCACGAGACAAAATTGCTACAAGACTGTGTCCACATGAGAGAAATGATCTCATGAGATTTTTTTGTTGGTGTTTACATTTGGACTGGACAAAAAACAGGTTACATATTAGTGAGTTACATCTCTTATAGTTCCAAAAAATGCTGGAATGGAAACAAAAACATGAAAAAACAAAAACATAAAAAAACATGTGGCCAAAATTGGAAATAGATTGGCAAAATGTATATATTAGGAATAAAGTTAAAATTTCGTCATTTCTCGTCTCGTCCTGTGGAACTTGTGTCTGGTCCCATCCTTATTAGTCGGATTTTGGTAGCTTGAATGAACACATTAGTTTAACAAAGTGCTCCATGAGATATTAAAACGACCACATGAATAAACAATAGACAATCAATTAGAAGCGATATATGACACTGTGAAATAAACAAGATATAAAGCAGACATGTCAAACTCAGGCCCGGGGGCCAAATTTGGCCCGCGAGATCATATCAAATATGTATTAGAGCTGCACGCCGCTACAGATAGACTATAGAGACATTATTTATTTAAAATATTGTTATTATTTTATATTATGCTTGTTCTGGATTCAATGTTTAAACAAAACTATTATTAAACATTTATTTTAATAAGAAAAGGTTTAACATTACATATCTCGAAAGAAGAGAAAACATGCAGATGTTGTTGAAATTTTTCAATAAACATTTAGTTTGGCCCACGACTTAGTCCAAGTTTTAAATTTTGGCCCTCTGTGAATTTGAGTTTGACACCCCTGAAAAGAATAAGAGCCAAAATAATAGTTAGAAAAAACAATAATAAAAACATGTATTCAAAAAGAGTGTTATGTGAAATGTATAAGGGGAAATGTCAGAGAAAATCTGTAAAACTGTTAAGTGAAGCAAAGCCAACAGCAATGAATGAATGAAGTGGGAGAGTGAAGAGATACAGTAGTGCAGCTCTAAAGATCAACAGATGGAGGATTATTCACAGAGACTAAGCCCCAAGAGCCACTGGCCACTTCACAAACACTATCTATGCATTCACACACACGCACACACACTCATGCACACATACACAGCACACGCACACACACACACACAGACACACACACACACACACAAATACACGCACAAACATCACTGCTGGTTGACCTAGTGACATAAGAGACTGAGTGGGAGGGAAAGAGGAAGTGGATTCTGCTTAAGGCTTCACATGAAATAACAATCAAATAGAAAGAAATGGACATATCACAAAGGATGCAATTATTTAGGTCATATAATGTTATAAGATATACATATAAGACTTTCTAATCCTGTAATCAAGACCTCTACACACCTGTTATATTAGTATAGAAAAGTTCCTACTTTAGATTTTTTTCTGAAATATAATGCTCCAGGATGATTTTAAATGTACACTGAGAATTTTATTTTATTTTGAAAACATCAATAGCATTTGTAATTTAACAAAGGTTATATTTTCAGGCTGCTCTCAAGTGAACTGCCCCGAGGTTACAGTCACAGTCAAACAGTCCACAAGTTTGGTTGTTTTGGATACAAAGAACTGCTCTAGATAGAAGCCAAGGTTACAGCATGAGAAAGCAAGACACGCAGTACAAGGCTAAATAAAACGGTAGATATATGCAACAAAAGAAATCTGAAAATAATAATAAAAAAAAAAAAAAAAAAAGGATTACGTATTAATTTGGTCTGATAATGAGAATTAAGCGAATTCTATCTTGTCAAGTGGTCATTTTCTTTTGTGAGTGTCCTCACCTAGCCTGATTCATCAGCCGGTTTCACTTCGTGGAAACTGTCTGACCCCGCAGCATTAGGATTCGTTCGCTCGACGGTAGGCCATGGTCGTGTATGTAATGTATCACTAATGGGGCTAACTTGTATATTAAGCTTTTCCCAAATCCCACACAAAGACGGGCAATAACGTCTTTCCCCTTGATAAAATTCACAAAACATTCTCTTTGTTCCAGCTTTAAATCCTCGATCTTGGGAATCGTTGCCAACACAGAATGTCTGTCTTCGTCTACATCCATCTCGATCGCTTTGTTTACTGTTGTGCTGTACCACAAAAGGGACCCAGACAGGCGCTTGAGTTTAACGTCATGGCTTCACAGCTCTTTGTTAACTGGCCGATGCACGGTCTACAACTTCCGGGGCGCGAGTCTGGCTAGCCCACACCTGCTTGTCTCTGAGAAAATATTATTTGCCTCGTCTGAAATGGTTCACTGTATGGCATTAAACCTGTCTCCCTGACCATGGTGACAAGCAGGTGACACCATCAGACCATGTTAGATCTATGGAGAGGTGAGTCAGTTCACAGTAAGAATGCAAGGTATGTTTTAGCAATAAAAACACCTGTATTAAATAAATGCAAGATACTTTAAATTTACCTTTTTTTTTTTTTGACACACTTCACTATTAAAAACTGACATTTGCAAAACAGCTCAAGCCCAAAATGGATGCTCAAAATATTTGCTTTTTGCTGTTATGTTTAAGTTTTTATAATCAAAGTAATAGAGTTTGGGCTAACATCCTTTATCACACGAGAACAGACATGTAGTATTAAAAAAACAAGTTAAATTCACAGATCATGTGTGTGAATGAGACCTGTGCCAAGATCACCTGAGCCCATGCTTAGATAAATGTTTGAATCAAATGATCAAACTAAACCAAGTATAAAAAACTGCTAAAACAACTGAAAAAATCTGTAATGCCATACTGTGGAACATTCCAGGCAAAGCAATAACATCTCCATGGAGACTCTCACCCAGAAAAGTTACATAGTGCTAGGCCTGCCATGATATAAATACTACATCAACGTTTAATATGTAAAAACTGGAACTAATTTTTTTGTGTATGTACATTTTCTTTACACTGCAGGGAAATTTTTATTTATTTATTTATTTTTTGCCTGTTTGATAAGATTTAAGACATAAAAGATTTAAATAATAACTTCTATGACTCATTATAGATGCAAACTAGATACTAAAGTGTATAATTTTGCTGTTTATTTATTGCAGCTCATGATTATTTTTAAATAATACTGTACATTTAGAATAGTTTTTGTAGTTTACATCTTGAGTTACAGTGACAGTGGCATAAATTTGTTTAAATATTATAACTTATCATCTGTATTTACTTCAAAATATGTTATTGTGACAGGGCTTACATAGTGCATCTTTAATCCAGATTGCAGTAGACTTCCGGTTTTATGACTGGTTTATGTCTTCAGTGAGCCACAGTACTGTCCATTATGATCACAAAGTATTGTTTAGTGTAAATACGTCTTTATGTGAATGGGCCGCTGACTGCTTTGGTCTGGGTCATATCATCTTGACATGTCGTTCACTTTAGTCTGTGTTTGACTTGTAAACAAGAACGCACTTCCACAGTTAAATTACACTGTGCCGAGTCTGCAGCGTGTAGAGACTTGCTACTGTACAAACTCTATTACTGAGCTATTCCTGCTATGTTCTTGGACAGGCTTCAAGAAGAGATTTTTAACACCTTGCAGTAAGGTGAAGCAAAAGTGAGAAATGTACAGTATAGTAACAATATTGAAGAAAAAATAAAAAATAAAATGCTATAACTGACTATAAAAACATCCAATAAGCATATAAAACCACCTCATTACTGCTAACTTGTTTGATACTTTTAATAAAATTATTTGTAAGTTATTTTTTCACATCAATTAATTATGTATAATTAACATACAAGATGTAACAGATAAACCTATGTCCTGTCAATCATCATATCATCTTTGCACTGTTGTTCCTTACAATCTCTTGTGTACAACTGTGAAATACTGTATTTATATTATACTGTATTTATGTTTTTTATTTTACTTGTTCATATATATTTATATAATTATGCCTTATTTGACAGCAGCCTCTTGCTATTTTTGCTACTTATTTAGAATGTATTTTTACCATTTATATATTTTTGCTCTTTGTTATTATAATATATTGTGGTGTGTGATCTACTGTGTCCAAGTAATTTCCCTTGTGGATCAGTAAAGTTTGTCAAAGTCTAATGTCTAATCGTTTGGATAATTTCAGCCCTGGAATTTCCAATCTCTACTTAACTAAAGGTAAAAGCTGTTGACTTGAAAACTACCCCTACATGACATCACAAGGTGGAATAGAGCATTTTGAGCTTAAGAGATGCAGACAGACTAATAATAAAGGAACAATCAAACATGTGTGAATGAAACAAAACACAACCCCAGGTTTGTTTGTTTTTCTAAATTCAAATTTTTTTTTATTGACAATTAAATAGAGAGAATACAACAAACAGTACAACAATTTGCTTTCTTTTTCACTTCTCATATCTCTTTCTGATAGTATTGATTTGGTTTTTTTTTCCTCCCTAATTCCCTTATTCCATTAAGGATACAAAGAAATTTAAATAAAATAAAGAAATAAAAAACAAGGGGGGAAAAAAAGAACATTTGAACACAGTGCACAGGGATTGTCACCTTTTTTTTTTTTTTTTTTTTTTTTTTTTTTTAAATATCATGTTCGGGTTTTAATAAAATCTTTCCATGGTTTCCAGCCTTCCTCATACCTGTCGTATTCCAATCTTTGTGTGAGTGTCAATCTTTCCATTTGCGAAATGTCTTCGACAATGTTAATCCAGTCCTCCAAGTTCGGTAGTTTGTCACTCATCCATTTTTTGGTTATTACTTTTTTACTTGCAACCAGCAGAATGTTCCACATATATTTTTTTATTCCTTTGATGTCATCTGACCATTTGCCCAAAAACATAGTTTCGAAATTCAAAGGGATCTTTACTTTAAATGTTTCATCAATGTTTTGTTTAATTATCTCCCAATATTGATTCAATTTGGGGCAACTCCAAAAAACATGGTAATGCCCAGCCTTTTTATTCCCACATAATCTCCAACACGATGTATCCGCCTTTGAACCTCTTTGTGCTGGTGTTTTAAAGAATCGTACCATGCATTTCCACAGGTATTCTCGCCAGTAAGGAGAGGACGTGGTCCTCCATATGTTCTTTTGAATTTTATTCCAATCTTCCTCTTCTATATTGCATTCACTTTCCTTTTCCCATTTTTCTTTTATATACAATGAGTTATCGCCCTCTGCATTTTGTAATTCATTATATAGTTTAGAGATCAATTTATTGTTTGGACCTGATTGATATGATTGTAAGAATATTTTAGTTATGCCTGATAATGGGGTTTCTCTGTGTTCTTTATTCTTTTTATCCAAATAATGGCGAGTTTGAAGATACCTGTAAAAATCTTTGTTTTCAAGATTGTAAATTTGTTTCAAGTCTTGAAAACTTCTCATGGAATCTTTGAAATATAGACTATTAAATATCTTTAATCCCTTGTCAGACCACGTTTTAAAAGTCTTGTCCTCTAAGTTGGGAGTAAAGTCTTCGTCATATGCAATCCATCTAATCATCAAACAAGTTTCTTTGTAATCTTTGACTAATTTTGACCAAATATTAATTGCAGTTTTTGACCAAGGGTTGACATCAGTTAATTTGTTCAATAGGTTTATATTTCCTATAGCCGCTTGTAGTGGTATACTTTCTATTGTACATTCTATTTCTTTCCAGTTAGCTGTATAAGATGGGTTGCACATGTCTACTAGTGGGCTTAGCTGAGCTGCTTTAAAGTAGTTTCTCATATTTGGGAGAGACAAGCCTCCTTCATTTTTGTTTAGTTGCAGAGTCTTATACCTAATTCGAGGTTTTTTCCCCTCCCAGATATATCTTGAAAACAACTTGTCCAGTTCTAAAAACATAGAATTTGTTGGAGCAGTAGGTATAGTTTGGAACAGGTATAACAGTTTGGGCAGTATGATCATTTTAATTGATTCTACTCTTTGTAGAATTCCTAAAAAAGGTATCAAACTCCACCTGTCCAAATCTTTCTTTACATTAGCTATTAATGGATCATAATTTGTGGCATTTATTCTCTCTATTTTCTGGGGAATATTTATTCCCAAATATGTCATTGATTCCATATCCCAATTAATTTTAAATAATTTCTTGATATCGTATTCTGGTTTATAATTGAATGTCAGCACCTGAGTTTTATGAGGGTTTAATCTGTAACCAGATGCTTTCCCATAGTCCATTAGAGTTTTATATAGCTCTGGAATTGATTCTGCTGGTTTTGTTAAGTAAATTAGAATGTCATCTGCAAATAGTGCAATCTTTTGTTCCATGCCATTCACCGTGATGCCTTTTATTTTTATATTTTGCCTTATCCACTGCGCTAAAGGCTCAATGAATATTGCAAACAGAATTGGTGACAAATGGCAGCCCTGTCTACAGCCTTGTTCGATTTTTAAGGGGTCTGTTAGGCCACCATTTATTCTGATTTTCCCAGTGGGTTTGTTGTATAGGCCTTGAATTATTTTTATAAATTTTTCTGAAAAATTAAAGCGAGAAAGTACCCGATACAGAAATGTCCAATCTACGGTGTCAAATGCTTTCTGGGCGTCTAGGCCCATAATTACTGCTTGGGCTTTTTTTTTTGTATCTGGTGAATCACATGGAACGTCCGTCTGATGTTATCTCTTGTCTTTCTTTCCTTGATAAATCCTGTCTGGTTCAGGTTTATTATATCAGGTATGATATGCTCTAATCTTCTTGCCATTATTGAGGTAAAGATTTTATAATCTTGGTTCAAAAGGCTGATTGGTCTGAAATTGGAACAATCCAATTTGTCTTTTCCCTCTTTCGGGATAACTGTAATTATTGTCTCTCTCCATGTTGGGGGGGATCTGACCTCCATTTAAAACCCAGTTGAATGTTTTCAAAAGAAGAGGTGTGAGTTCTTCTATGTAAATTTTGTACCAATCCGCATTATATCCATCTGCGCCTGGGGACTTGTGTAGTTTTAGTCTTTTTATCGCTTTTGTTAATTCTTGAGCGGTAATTGTATTTGTTAAAGTTCTATTTTGTTCTTCTGAGATTATTGGTAGTTTTAGTTTGTCTAACAATGTTTTAGTCAAATCTTTTTCATCCCGTTGTTTTAAGGAATAGAGCTTTTGATAATACCTTGCAAAACACTCTCCAATTTCTTTCTGTTCGTAGATTACTTCCTTCGTTGATGTTTTCTTATTTTATATATGGCTCTTTCAGCTTGCTGTTTTTTCAATCTATATGCTAGAGTTTTGGCTGATTTACTTCCTGCTTCATAATAGTTTTGTTTTAAATATAAGAGCTTTTTATTTATATGAATTTCTAGTTCTTGGTTTATTTCCTTTTTAATTTTCCTGATCTTCTGCAAAGCATCATCATCTTGTTTTAATTTATGTTGGTCTTCCAATACACTTAGTTGTAGTTCCAAATTTCTAATTTTTTCTTGGCGTTTTCTTTTCAGTAATGTGGCTTTTGCAATCAATTTACCCCTCAGAACCGCTTTACGCATCCCACAATATTTCTGGAGAAACATTGTCCTTATCATTATCTTCGATATATCTCCTGATTTCTTCTTTTATTTCTTCCTTAATTTCCCCTTTGAGTATACTTGAATTTAGTCTCCAGAGGAATGGTGCTTTTGTCTTGTCGGTGTAAATTTTCATATACACAGGGCTATGGTCCGAGAGGTCCATTGATCCAAAATGACATTCTTTTACCCTTTCTATATCCTTTTTAAACATAACGAAATAGTCAAGTCTCGAGTAGGTACGATGGGTTGCAGAGTAAAATGTATAATCTTTTTGTTGTGGGTGATATTCACGCCACACGTCAGATATTCCCATTTCCCTCATGAATTTTCCGATTTTCTTCCCTATGTTGTTGTGTGAGATTTGTGCCGAGGAGTCCAGTAAAGTTTTTAGTCTTACATTAAAATCTCCTCCACAAATCATGACACCTTGTGTTTTGGTTATCATCAAATCCAATATACACTTATAGAAATACCATTGTGAACCTGGAGGTGTGTAAACATTGAAGAGGGTGACATCTAAGCCATCAAGTTTACCAATTATCACTGTTACAGGTAAACCCCGTCTGGCCATGTCTTTTGTCGCGTCCGCTGCAGACGCGTAGATCCTCGTGTCACCCTCATAGAAAACTTTCAGTTTTGACGGGTACGGTGTTTGGAACCTTATCTTGTTTTCTCTCAAAACTCTTTTCGCTTCTGTGTATTCACGGCGTTTTTTCAGTATATCCGGGGCGTAGTCGTGGTCCACCATCACCTTTTTTTTTTCCAGCGTTAGTCCTCTTCTTTGCCACACTTGTTTCAAAACTTCCTCTTTTGTTTTGTATGAGGCAAATTTAACCACTATTGACCGCGGTGTTGCTTCGGGTGGCGGCTTCGGCCCGAGAGAGCGGTGTCCTCGCTCTATGGTCAAATCCAGCGTCGGCGGGAGGGCTAAATTCTCTCTGAGCAAAGTCGTGACAAAGTCCGAGACTGATGGAGAGCCATCCTCTGCCCCCTCCGGAATGAAATGAAAGCGAACATTTTCACGTCTGGAACTTGATTCCAAGTCTATGATTTTTGCTTGAAGTTCCTCTTGCACCTTAACAAGCTCAAGTGTTGCTTCCTCGATGTGTTGTGTTCTGTCTTCCACCTCCGCAATGCGCTTTTCTGCATCGTCAAGTCTCTTATCAACTCTCTCTTTCAGTTCGCGGAAGTTTTGGTCATTTTCACGACGTGAGTGTCTGAGCTCATGGAGGATAGTTTGGAGATTTACTGTTTCTTCGTCTGCTTCCAGCGGCTCCATGTGGAGCGCCTCTGTCTCTGAGTGGCTAGCATAGCCATCTCTGCTCTTGTCCTCTTCATTCAATGAAGTCATGTCTTGACTTGGTAAAGTGTTCCGTGGTTTAGTTTTAAGCTTGTTTCTGACTTTATCTTTCATTCTTGAGTAGAAGATATAGGAAAGAAAAACTCAGTTTAACGAGGGAGGATAAAATAAACACATTATCGGGAGCGCCACGAGGTTAAGCTGCCGTCATCTTGGTTGCTCACCCGGAAGTCCTCCCCAGGTTTGTTTTAACATGGTTTAAAGCTCACAAGAGTTAATTCTGTGTAATATAGGACCTCTAACCACTGTTTACTTAATAGTATTGCATTTAGTCAAGAATTTTTCACTATTAGGGATATAATGATATCCTAATGTCACGGTACAATATTATCACGATATGCATCTCACGGTAAGATAAATACTGATATTTTGTAGCTGAAATAATTGTAGATAGGGCTCTTTTTTGCTTTTAAAATACCTTGACAAGATTTTGGTGTGAATTATTTCCATCATAATCCCAAGAATTCACATCAAAAACATATTTTTTCATGTTGTCTGCACTGAAATGAATCATGGGATATGTAGTTTTTGATGTTCATAAGCTGTTGCTACTATAAAACCATGCATTTAAGCAAAGGAACTTGTAATTCGACTTATTTTGTGACAGCCCACAATATTATTGTGAGACTTAACGATACGATATCACTATATTTCGGTTATTGTTACCTTCCTACTCACTATACATACAACTTCAAAAGCTAAACAGAAGTGTGCGCCAGTCCTCATTGATAAAACTCGCATGAGCAAACAACTACACTCTTGACCCTTGCACTTCCAACATGCTGAGACAACAAAACAAAACAAAAAAACTTTTTGTTAAAACACAAACTGGGCAAACAATCAAAAACATTTAGACATGTACCAACCAGAATCTTTACAATACAGCCTCTCGATAAATGCGGAGCTCTCAAATCCTCTAATAAAACTTAAAATGCACCAGTGAAGAGAAGAGGGGGCAAGAATGATTTAAATTCAGGGGAGACCAACAGTTTGGCCCACACACTCAACAAGGAATTCCATTGAGCGAGTTTTATTAATCACGGCCAACTCAGTAAAGTGCAGTAAAAGCTGAGTAGACTGAAATAAACACAGAAAAACAAGCATAGAGACATTGCACATATGAAAATCTGAAAAAGATACGTACCTCTTAGGTGAACACTAATGACATTACAATGCATAGATTCATATTATAATACTAGATTGCATATACTAAATAATACTACCCTTCTATTAATCAAACTAGGGACTGGCTAAAAAAACTTTAACTTAAGATTGGTCCAGTTCTGGTTGGTGTAATTCGGGTAAGCAGACTGAGAACATATAGGTTGGTAAATACAAAAGTAGACAAAAGTTGAATTTGTCTGTAACAGATTTCAATTTCCATTTTGGGGATTTAGTTTTATTTATTCTATGCCAATTCTCTATCATTTTGAAATCCATTAACATCTAGGGTTATAAGGCCTGTTTACACAAGAACGCTTACAGGTAAAAATGACAAAATATTTTATCGGAAGTGCCTTTCATTTAGACGGTGACGGCGTTTTTGGGGCTTAAAAACATCAAAATCTGAAACTACCCTTTAGAGTGGAAAAGTTTAATATGTTCCGCCGTACATACAGAACACAGAAACAAACATGTAGCTATAGCTGCCGGCCATGTATACTCAATCAAATTCCACACACTTTTGTATCACCGTAAACATGGAATAAAAAGTGAAGATGCAACGCCACTGTTCATGATATCTAAAAAGTTGTTGTGATCTCTGCATTATCAGTATTTACAAACATAATGATATAGGATGCCAAAAGTCTGCTAAATTCCCATAGTTTCTGAACGTAACTGTTGTAACGCTCTGGATATATGAGTGTTTTGTAGCTGATGTCCTGACTAGGAATCCAGCTTTTTCAATACCGATACGTCGGTTTTAAGTATCTGTCAATACAAGATACCAACCGATATAAGCGCAGAAACTAAAAACAGCATTTACGTTCTTTAAACTAAATTAAAATAAGACAAAACTGGATCTGTGAGTGTTACCTCTTTATATGAGGACATGATTCTCTCGATGGCGTCCGCTCCAGAGGCCAGGAGGTTCCTCGCTGTCGTGAAGGCCTCTGTGCGCTCGCTCACCATGACCTGAGGCTGACCGTCTGCACTCGCTACACAAAACACAACAGGGTTTAAGTGACAGCAAATAACAAGGGACAGTAATAGGCATTAGGGCTGCAAGAGAGTCACAACTAGCAAATCGCAAAGGCTTTACTTTTAGAACAAAACAGAATTTCCCCACAAACAACAAAATATCCTGTTTTATAGTTTATATCTGTACAAACATGTTCTGAAATTAGATTTTTGTATTAGTTTATCAGTTCATATTTCATCTTTTTGTCACTTCTTCGGGACATGTTTAAAATGTGAACTTCTAACAGAACCCAATTATTAAAACATAAATTGCAAATCTAACAGCAAACGCCATGCATGTTTTTAAAATCGCAATTGATGGGACAAGACACAATTTCTACGAGACAAGACATGACATGAGATTCAGCTCACGAGAATGAGGCAAGACGAGATTTTGATTTATTTTTAAAATAAATGAATTGTGCCATTCAATTCACAATTGTGGCTTCACAATTTTTTGTTGATTTAATTTTATAGTTTTGCAGTCATTGTAGCTCTGCTTTTTGGAATTACAGCTTCTCAAGAGGAGTTACTCTGCCAAGTTAACCCCCTTTTCATCCAAGGCAAACGTAAAAATATGAGGAAAAAAATTCTTGTCTTGTGGATGTTTTGTCTCATGAGATCTTGTGGCAAGAGATCTTATCCCATCCCTAAAATTAGCCCTAATACACACAATATATATGCACAAATATAAACTCTTTATAAATAGTGAACAACAGTATGGAGCTCAACACTCCCAACACAAAGCTAGCTATGATTCTAGGAGTAAAATCACTAATCACCAATTTTGCCCATTATTTTTTCAAAATGGATAAATACAAGTTTGACAATGTAATCTCTTGGGATGGTACAAGATGGTGCACACAAGAGAAAAAATATTTTGTGAGTTTTTTTTCCATGTGTTTGCATTTAGATCGGACATAAAAAAGGGTTACATGTTAGTGAGTTAAATCTTCCAAAAAGCAGTGCTAGAATGGAAACAAATCTATGAAATGAAATAAATAACAAAATTCTGATGCCAAAATTATAATAATTATAACTGTGAAATGTATTATTTTATTAAGAATTATGTTAAAATCTCATCTTGTCTCGTTCTTGTGGACCCAATCTTGTCTCATCGTGTGGAAATTTTGTGTTGTCCCATCCCTACATTCACCATTAATTTTCGCCACAACCTTTTCAAATTGGATAAATATGAGCTTAATTATGTAATTCCTCATTTGTCCATAGCTTAATGTTGGCTAGTTTGTTTAAAAATGTGTTTCAAAATGTACCAAATGATTGTACTGTACTGTAATTACTATTTTTTAAGAGGACTACAGGAAAATTAGTAGTCATTAAATTGACAGCTATTAAAACAATAAACAATAATAATACTTTTGTATACAGAAATACATATATTTCTGTGTATTATAACGTTTAAAGTATCATTTCTGGAGTAAATATTAGTACGCTTTGGACATTAGTTACCACATAGCTCCAGAATTAAAAGTTCAAACTCATAATATACTTCTCTGTCTGAAAGTCAACGGGAAAGAATGATGTGAGTTTTACTTCCGGAGGTGGGCGAGACTGTGGAGCTGTATTGAGATGCCACGGACAGAATTCAAGTATTATCCCCACAATACAATAGTACTGCACAAAAGAGACTCCTTATAAAGAGCCTGATTTGAATGTAACTCAGATGGCAGCAGGAGGTGTGGGAGGCAGGTTTCACATGTGCTAATCAGAGGAAGATCTACCGCTGTGAGAAATAAGCCAACTCAACTGACATCTGCCAACTACAATGGAGCCAGATGCTAATAAACATGTACCTTGTGTAAAGAGCAAAAACAGGGTGTAATGTGCATGTTTTTGGTTACTGTTTCCTCAGTGTGACTTTCATATTAATTTTCTGAAGTACATTAATATAATTTTGTAACGAACTGCAATTAAGGAATATTTTTTTGCTTTATTCTGAAATGTAGTTGACATAATTTAATTAATTTCTTTCAAACAATTAAAATGAGTGTTGCAAATCAAGCTTTTAATTAAAAGTGCTATATTACACAAAATTGACTCTTTTGAGCTTTAAGTCATATTATAATGTTGTTAGCTCCTCAGAAACATATCCAGAGTTTTGTTTCATTCACACATGTTTGAGTAACACTTCATTATTAGTCTGTCTACAACTCCAAAGCTCAAAATGCTCTGTTAACAGCTACATTTTACATTTGGTTTAGCAGAGATGGGCAATTTGAGGGCTGAAATCAGTGATTCTAGTGAAGGTGTATGGAGTGTTTTCTGTTTGAGAGAAACACTCAACTCAAGTGTGACTGAAACAAAACACAACTCCAGGTATGTTTCTGTAGAGGAAACAATATTATAACATAGATCAGAAAACAGTGTAATATGGGCTTTTTCTCTCTAATCATGAACTCCCCTACAGTTTACAAAGTCAACATCTGACTTTATATGTTTCTTATTATGGTTTACTTGTTTGTCCCCGCAGGGAAATTTATCCTCCGTGTTTGACTCATCCTTCAGTGCTGCTGTCAGGAGCAATCGGCCCAGGAACCGAAATCTTGAGCTTGGTCAGGACTACATAAGCTGGAAAATTTGCTCTATGGTGCATGCTTTGGTTTAAAGGGAGAAAACAGGAGTCAAACCTAGAACTAGAGATTGACCAGTATGGGGTTTTTCATGGCTGATGCTGTTACAGATTATTTAGAATCCAGAGAAAACAATAGTTGATACAGTTGGGCTAATACATAGAGCCTATTTTGATTGTTTTCCCCATATAATGGCATTTAAATTACAAAAAACTCACTCACAGGCCTTTTTTAACACAAATTTATAAGACAGTTGTGTAGTATGTAGGGCTGGGTATCATCAGAAGTTTCTGATAAGATACATACCTCGATACATAAGCCATGATATGATACATATCTCGATAAATTGAGCTTTCAATTCAATACGGTTCAATAAAAATCATGGCTAAATCATGGCTGTGATACTAAAAGTCTTTGTTGAACCACTTCTTGTGCAAAGTTAATATGAAACCCACCCATTTTAATCCTCAAAACAGTGAAAATTTCAAATGTGTTGCATAAGTTTCCTTCCACTAAACAAGCAACAAAACTGTAGCATTATAACAAAATAATTACGTAAAATATACCAAAAAACACTTGTGGCGATATATCGATACAACAGCCCATGATATCAATACAGTATCATTACATTAAATGATACGATATATCGATATTTCAAGATTTTAGTAGTATGTTTTGTGCAGTTATCTTTTCACACTGAAGTTTTCTAATAAGGGTTTACGCATACTTTACAGCAGGTTGGGCAAAACTAAATATAGGCCGGTTCTTGAGATTTAAGGCCAGTATATAGGTCAATCTCTACCCTGTGCCTTCTTGCTGTGAGGTGAGAGTGCTCGCCATGCTGTCCATATTATAACTTCCTTATTCTAATATTAACTCAATGCCAACTTACCATTGTCAGCAAACCCAGTGGCAGTGATGATGGGCACTGCCACCATGACCAGTCCACTCCCGCTCCACACATACTTCATGAGGAACTGCTCGATCATGATGTACCACAGACGTTTGGACAGAATCAGGTTCATCTGCTCGGCCAGGGCTCGGTAACACTTCTGCAGCTGACGCATCTCCACCTGCACCAGAACACCAGAACGTTACACAGATACTACAGCAGAATGTGTTTGGGCCTGGTGGTGGGTGGGCGACCGGCTGGGCTGAACTGAATAATACCATAACGCTGATTTGTGTTTTGTTATTATTTTACTGGATACTGTTGTGTATTTGGCCTTTTATTGTATCATTACAATAAAAATCTTACTGTAAAGGTCCTATATTTTATATTTTTAAGACATGTTATAATGTTATTACCTCATCAAAAACATACCTTGAGTTGTGTTTTGTTTTATTCACACATGTTTGAGTAATCCTTCAGTATTAGTCTGTCTACATCTCCAAAGCACAAAAAAATAATTAGAGAATAACTCAGCCTAAATATGCAGGGTTTGTGTGTTTAAACATGTATGTGAATGAAGCAAAACACAACTTCAGGTATGTTTGTGATGAGGAAACATTATAACATAGATTAAAATAGTGCATATATGGGCCTTTAAAAATATTTATTGCACACATACAGTACATTGTTACACCTGTCACACTGAATACTTTGGCCACTGACAGAAGAACTGACTAATACAAAAATAACAAAGTAATGATTATTTTGTCTTTGTCAGTGATAGGAAGTTAAATGATGGAATAATATGAGTGAGTTTATAAGGCCTAAATGTGCTGACGAGAGTCTCGAGTCTAGAGCCTAGACTGACTCGTGTGGTGAGCTGCAGAGGTATCAGGTGTCGATAAAAGCTGGTCAATGGAAAGAGCAGAAAACCTGTAAAAAGCACCATAAAGTACAGTGCATCATTATAATAAAGATGGGAGGAAATATCTATAGACTGAATATAATAAATAGCAGCTCTAATTGAATGTTGGGGTGTAGAGAGAGGGGTCCGTGTGGAAGGGTTTTACTTTTGTTGTTATTATTATAACGAAAGAAAGAAAGAAATAGCAGCACTATTATACAAGAAATACATGTAACTGAGTTTATGCATTATTTTCTATAACTAACCTTCTAACACCATTACAAGGAGAACAATATGGAAAACTCTGGTTAAGTTTTGCATTGATTTATCTCACAGATTACAGAACCTTGGGAAGATAAAGGGAAGGCAATACGTCCATTGTAATTGAATAACTAAGACTATCTTGGTGTATAGGAGAGAGCAGTAAATAGTGACAGTCCATGGTGTACGTCACAATGAAATAATAGGAATATACATAAGAATTTTATTTAGGTTCTTGGTGTGGTGATTTTCCAAACCAAGTTGAAGTAAGTCCCCTCAGAGCAATCTTGAGTTCCACTTGTTCACTTTATATTGACACACTTGCTCTACTAATTACAGTTCATATGTTCATAGGAAACTATTTGATTCATACCTTGTGTCCCCTGTAGAAAGCTATCTCCTCTGCATTGGCGATGATCCTGGAGTGCACATAGCGCAGGTAGCCTTTTCTGTGCGCCTCCTCTGCCACAAGTTTACCAAACTTAGGGGAGCACGCCCTGAGAACTTTGGCCGTAGCAAACACCACCAGTCCGGCCAGGAGCGTGGGTCCAGAGGCGTTCGCCCCCCGGGACCTGGCTGTTTGTATGAGGGTGTAAGAGGTGAGCATCACATCCAAAATGGGCTTGGTGAGGTTGGAGTAGAGATGAGCCACGGACTGGGAAAACATCATGACATCCTCGGTTAAAGACTGGTCCGGGTTGGCCAGTCTGCCGTCCATGTTGCTGACTTTGTAGTAGGTTTGGTCCGTGAAGTAGGTCCGGTACGCGTGGTCCACGAGCCGGGTGCGGAAGGCCAGAGCCAGCTTGCACTCCAGGTAGCGGATGGCGCTGTTGACGAACGTGGCGGGGATGGCGATGAGGAGCCATTTGATCAGCTGCCAGATAAACCGCTTGGGTTTCTTTTCCACTATAGTTTTGACTATCTTACCGTCCAAACTGGCAACATAAATAGACAGAAACGTCCTGGATATGAGCGCCACAGAATGCAGCGACAGTAAACCTAATTCTTTAGATACCAGCTTAGGAAACAGGATTCTGCCCAGCTCTAGTATTTGTCTAAAAAACTCCGCGTTTACTCCCGGTGATGTCTTTTTCTCTTGTGCATTTCCTGAGCAGATAGAGCCGTTCTCCGCCTTGGAAAGCTGTCCGTTTGTGACCGGCTCGCCGCGCTTCCTCAGACGCCTACAGATGATGGGGTAGAGCGTCTTGATTCCGTAGGCGGCCGCCGCTAGAAACACGGCTCTCTTCGCCGCAGAGGTGCGCTCCCATCGCACCCTGGCCGCAGCATCGAGGATGTTGGACATTTTGCTGATATTAGATATTTCTGCTGACGGACCGTGCAACAGCCATCTCCCAAAGCCGACTCACCACAAACCCTGCCGCCGCATTGATGCGAAGAGGCACCGCCACCACCGCTACATCCTGCAGCTCTGAGTGCACTGTTTTCAGCATAAAGTAAACCCCCACTGTACTTCCGCCGTACTTCACAATAAAGACTCACAGACATCATTACACTGTAACAAGACCAAATAACTACCAAAACTGCAATTTACTATGACACAAATATGACTAAAGTATAGGTTTAGGGCAATCAATCTAAAATATTCTAATGAACATACATTTATTCTTATAGCTGTATGGATTTAATTGCCTTTGTGAGATTCTTATAAGCTGATTAAAATAAAATAAAATAATAATAATAATAATGATAAAAAAAATCCAAATAATAAATAAATAATACAATACGCCTTCCTTTTGTCACGTGACTGACGTAAACAAATATCTTGTTTGTTCAAGTCTCTGCTTCATGTCACTGTGATTAAAGTAATTATTTGCGCTCGTAATTATTTTACAATTAGTATAATCAGCCAGTTTCTACAGAGTAATTTAATATTCAGCAGTTGTTTAATTCTGTTTGGATTGCACCTGTTATGGGTAATTCTAACGTTAGCTGTTAGCTTGATAAAGTTAGCCAATTAACGTTAGCTTAACTAGTTAGATATTTACTACTTTTTATGTTATTTATTGTTCCTTTGTAGATTTACCTGTGTTTTGCAGTTAGATAAATCTACAATATGAATTGGGTTGGCGGTTCAAGGTAAGATATTTGTGGTTTTATATTTCTTTATATTTACAAATTCTCTGTTAGCTCGTTTTGCATAAAGAGAATACCTTATTTATTTACCTTACTGGTTTTACAGAAGCCGACTTTTGCAGAAAGATGACACGAAAAGACAAAGAGTAAGAAAGACTTTAGCTCTGTTCAACCTGTTTAAAACCTTTTATAAGTTAATTTTCTTTAATTGATTTCTCACAGGAATTCTTTGAGAAGAGGAAACTCCAGCAGAAGTTGAAGAACTTGGGTCTTCCTTTACCAAAGTCCTCTGAGGCATCACTGTCCACTAATGGCAGCATGGACCTGGTCACATTGTTCATTGTCAATCAGATAGCTGCCAAAAAAGAAAATAAAGGTAATGATTTTTCCTCACTAAAACTCATTTAATACTATTTTACAGAACATGCAGTGTTGGGGAGTAACAGATTACATGTACCGGCGTTACGTAATCAGAGTACAAATTATGAGTAATTGTATTCAGTTACAGTTACTGTTTCAATGAGTGGTAATTGGATTACAGTTACTTTGTTGAAATAAATGGATTACATGGCGGTATTTTCCTGTTTTCACATTTTGGGCTAAACCAGGACTAAAACAGGACTAAAACCAGAACTAAACCATGACTAAAATCAGGACTAAAACTGGACTAAACCAGATCTAAACCAGCAATAAACCAGGACTAAAACCGGACTAAACCAGGGCTAAACCAGGACTAAACCAGTTCTAAACCAGCACTAAACCAGGACTAAAACCAGACTAAACCAGGACTAAACCCAGACTAAACTAGGACTAAAACCAGGTCTAAACCAGGACTAAACTAATACAATATGATGCTAACAGTAGGGTGGACATAACTGAAGTCAGCAGTGATCTCATATAAAAAATATTTCTATATCAATAATATTTTTAGTATGGTCAATTAAAGACTGAACAAACAAGAACTTTCATGATATGGTCGCTACATTCGTGTAGTTTTAAAAAACATGACAATATCAAGTAATCCAAAGTATTCAGATTACGTTACTCACTTTAAGTAATTTAATGGATTACGTTACAAACTACATTTTGGTGTATGTAATCTGTAATCTGTAGGGGAATACATTTTAAAAGTAACCTTCCCAACACTGTTGACTAGTAACTTACACTTCTGAAATCTGTCAATCACTCAGAGCAGTGTTTCTCAAACTATGATACGTACAGTCAAATTAATCCACATTTTTGTCTTTGTTAGTATAGTCTAGGTGTAGTTCAATATTAGCCTTGGTTTTGGTTGGTCTTAAATTAGACCTGTTGTAATCCTGTTTTAGACTTGGTTTGGATCTGGTGGTCAGAAGGCCAAATATTTTCTTAGGTGGTGTCAAAAGTGAGAAGCACTGACTCAGAGCGTGAACTAGGCTCACCAATCAGAGAAGCAGATGTAGAAAGTCTGTGTTTGACCTTATATAGGCTCTATTCATGCTTATGCCACAAACCAAGAAGACATTTGGAAAGATGTGAATACAACTTCCCAGGCCCAGTTTTCTTTATCTACATGTCATAGCAGTGTTCGGCTGATCAACAATTGCAATTATACCTCAGTTTTCATAATTTCCCCACTGACACACAACTCTGAGTGCACTGGGTACATGCAATTAGAAAAGCTGAGGATGCCAAATTCAAGATTATTCCAAACAGCACATACGTATGCAGTCTTCATTTTACCACTGATGACATTTACTTCAGTGGGTTTTATCACAGTTGGTTTTAACAGATCCATGTTAGATGAGCCCATTGTCGGTAGCTACACTGGAAGTTGTAATTGCATCTTCCTGGTTTGTGATGTAAGCGTGAATAAAGCCTCTTACATCACAAAAATAACATTGTTAGAGGATGGATCACAGTTTCAAAACATATTGCCCATCTATAGATCATAGAAGTTAAATTTTTCAAGGATTTTGTGAAAATACAAAAATAAATTGCGTATGTCAATAACATGATTTTCTGAATGGCATGGTGGTGTTTATTTTTATTTTCTTGGACTGTAAAAATAATTTCTTATAGACAGACGTTAAAGCCAAAGATACCTACAGATACAGCAGGTTCTGGAGAGTAAAATGAGACCCAAAAAAATTCATTTAGCCAAAAAATTACTTGACAGATCTGCTAGGAGGCTGGAGATTTGTAACAGGTGCAATAAGGGGAGTAAAGATGGAAATTAGCGTTGGGTACAATCCTACATAATTACAAGTACATGTTTTTTCTCTTGCATTACCTTGTGTTTTAATATGCATTTTCCTTTTAATAAATAAATACAAATACAAAGAGGGTGACCTGTGTTTTATTTACAGACCCTCCTAAAGTGTCTGTACTGGGCAGTGGCAGCAGACCAGTGTCCAAACAGAGGCAGAGACTAAATGAGCCTCTGGTGCTTCCCATGAGCCCCTGCTCCCCCTCACAGCTCATGCTGGTCGAGAGCCAGCCACACGAGTACAGGTAAAGAGGTTTGAAGACTGAAGATTTTTACATTGCATTAAGTGAATGAATTCAGCTAATTAGTCAGTTTTTATGCTTGAATTGTTCATCATTCTACTCTTCATATTGTGACAAATTACTTAAAATGTCTGGACTGATACTTAATTTTTTTATTATGATATGGGTCTGTGTACCATTTGTTTTGAATTTCAATTAAGAATGAAAAAACAATAAAACGGGAAAACAGGTTGTTATTTCATTATTTTGCTTTATTGTCCAAAAAAAAAAAAAAAAGATTTCCACCTCTTTTTCCAATATTTAATTTAAAGTTTATTTCAGATAACATCACTCAAAACAGTCTCAGTGCCTATTTTAATTTAGATATTTTAATCTCTCTGATTTATATGAAGTTCTGCTTCTAGAAGGACTTAATTGAAAAATTGTTTATAGCAACGCATTTACTTTCGTGTCCTAGAAAGTAATTGTTATACTCCATGATGAGAACAGGTAGCAGCGAGGCGATAAACTTTGACACCGTGACTCTTTGTAATTTGTGTTATTTGAAATAAACTTTAAATTAAGTATTGGAAATAGAGTTCGAAATCTGTTTTTTTTTTGGTTTGACACTAAAACAGAATAATGAAATAATAACCTGTTTTCCCATTTTATTGATTTTTGTTCTTAATTGAAATAAAAACAAAAACAAATGGTACACAGACAGATATGACGTGCCTGCATGCGTAAATGTGCACTTATTTAAGTTTTTGGTTGGGGGTCCGTCAGCTGCTTGTTTCTATGGATATGGTCATTGCTCTATCTGGAATATTACACAGTGTGACTTTAAACAGCTCTACCTTACATTTATTCAATTAGCTCAAAAATACCTATAAACACATTATGACTCTCCAGAAAGATAGAAAGGTTTAATACAATATTGTGAAACATTCCAGACAAAGCAATTTCCCAAGGTCCCAAGCAAAGCATTTTTGATGAACCCTCCACCAGAAAAGTTATACAATGTACCTTTAAATTAAAAGTTTGTGAATAAGTGTTTATCCCAAACTTAAGATAACAAACTTACCTTCATTAGTAGTTGGTTGCATCCTGAAATAGTATGTGCGTGTATGTTTCTTACTGTATTTGTCACTTCTTTGTTTTTCATTTCAGTTTCACAAGAAAAAGAAAACATGTGTCCCAGGTTTGTTAAAGTTCGGCATTTACTTAAAGTGCATATGACAGGTTAGACTACACATTTCACAAACATGTAGCTAACATAATGATATTTAAGATAAAATGTTGTAGATGTTGTTTTTCCTAGTTTTATCTCTTGGTTTATAATTTGACTATTTAACATGGGCAGCAGATGTGGCAGTTACCTAGCAGTTACCTGAGCTTTGACCCCTGAAAACAAGGGTCAAAGCTCACTTAAACTGTCTGAAAAATGTGTTCCTTAAGCGTAAACTGTTTTGGATTGAACAGAGTTTTGAATGACATAGACAAATTCCTTTTAAGAACCTGTATTTTTTTCTTGATTTCAGCTTTTCCTCACAAACTATCTATAGACAAAAGTAATAATTAGGAAAACAATGAAAAAATGACCTGCTATATGCACTTAGACACTACACTTATTTTAGCACCTTAATCTCTACATTATAATCTGTTTTTATGTCTCATCTCTGTGTAGTTGTCCCCAGTGCTGGAGTCAGCTTTCTCAGACATCAGTGCCTCAGACTATGTCCCTCACGCTGCAGACGCCCTCAGTCCTTTTTCTACCTCATCGGCCTCTTCGGGACAAGGAGGTGCAGACACTCTCATTCAAGTCTCCGGTATCATTTATGTACAAAAGACTTTGATTAAAAGCGTGTTGTTCTTCAGGGATATTTCCGAAGCAGCTGAATCAACAGCAGAGCAGTGAGAGCCAGTCAGAGGCAGCGACCTTCTGTTCACAGGCCTGGGGCTCAGGATCACAGCATCTGGTACAAACACACTCACACATTAAGCACATAATCTGTACACACAAATATTTAAATGTCCTATATTACACAAAACAGACACTTGAGAGCTTTAAGCCATGTTGCAATGTTGGTATCTCATCAAAAACATACCTGGAGGTGTGTTTTGTTTCATTCATACATGTTTGAGTAATCTTTTATTATTAGTCTGTACATCTCCAAAACTCAAAATGCTCTGTTCCACCTTGTGATGTCATGAAGCAGGCAGCAGTTTTAACAGCTACCACTTACCTTTAATTGAATAGTAATAGGCAATTCCAGGGCTGAAATTATCCAAATGATTCTAGTGAAGGGGTTTTCATGCATTATCACATGACATCACAAGGTGGAACAGAGTGTTTTCTGTTAGAAAGAACTCTGAACTCTGAAGTATGCAGGTTTATGACATGTGTGAATGAAACAAAACACAACTCCAGGTATGTTTTTGATGAGGAAGTGACATTATAACATAGAATTTTGAGCACAGGGGATGCTTGATAATGCGCTAGACTGTGGGTTAGACTGTCACCTTTTTCGCTATGCTTCAAGTATCAAGCACAACAATGTATTTCTATGAATTTAGAAAAGTAATTCTTTTCTGAATACCAGCAAATGAAAAAGTAACTACTGGAATACAGTTACTCAGAATAGGTATACTCGGTACATGCATTCAGTTACTTCCCAACACTCCTGATAACTCATGAAATTAAAAATCTGAAACAGTCTTCCTGAAGATGTGAGACAGGCCTCTGCTTTGACTATGTTTAAAGGGACAGTTCAGAATTTTGGACATAAGACCTCATTTCCTTGTTATCCAGAGTGTTGGAGAAAAAAAATATATATATACATTAATATTTATATTAAATATAAAAAAATTCCATCCAGTCCTTGTATTTGCAGAGGACGCTGGTGCTAGACTAGTGCATGTCAATGACGATAGTTAATCTGCCACTAAAAACTGTCTTACCCACTCCACAAAACACCCGAATCAAATCTATTATTACACCAGACTGTTGATGTAAATGTCTGTATTGATAGAATAATGTTTGAAATAAAACTAACCTTGCATCGCATGAATCGTTGCATGTTGAGGGACTATTTTCTCATATATCAGTCCGCCGCTACCAAGCTTTCTATCAGGAAGTACAACTCACTGCTGCTGCTCAGGCATAAATCCTTCAAATGCAAAGTTGGTTTTACTTCTACAATTATTCTATTGACACAGACATTCAATCTGGCGTTAGAACTGTTTTGCCTCGGGTGTTTTGTGGAGTGGGTAAGACTGTTTTTAGTGGCAGGATAACTGTGCCCATTGACATGCACTAGCCTAGCACCAGCGACCTCTGCAAATACAAAGACTGGATGAAATATTTAAAAAAGTGTCTGCACACGTCTCCAACACTCTGACTAACTAGGAAAAGAGGCCCTATGTCTAAAATTCCGAACTGTCCCTTTAAATCCAGGCTCCAAACAGTTCTGTTTAGCTGTGTATATGACTGAAAGGGGTTTATTCTGCACTCTTCTCTTTTAATGTCAACTTTATGATGGTTATTTGTTCTGATCTGTTTGTATTGTGATTTTAATATATTTTCTTTAAAGCACTTTGAATTTGAACTTTGTGTACTAATTGTGCTGTACAAATAAAATAGCCTAGATGTTTTGTGCATATAAACATAGCCATTGATTTATGTTCAACTATTGCTTTTTGCTTGTGTGCTCTGACTGTCGTTCCAGGCTTTCTCTCAACCCGGAGACATAAACCCATGGCCCATGTCCTGTCCATCAAACCTGAGCCAACTGGAGACGCCCTCAGCTGCTCAGGTCCTGTTTGGGAGTCCAAGTCCACTGTGAGACCTGTTTTATAATAACATCCAGAGACCTGAGCCAGTTTATGTGACTGTTCTATGCTGTTGTGTTACAGAGAGACAGAGGGACATGTCTTTCCTCCTGTGGTCAGCCCTGTCCTTTTGGATCTGTCTGAAGACAAGGTCCCGGTCCTGGATTTTAGTCTGAACCATGAGTCTGAGGAGCCCTTTGGGGAAGACTTGTTCAGGGGTTACAGCAATGGACAATTTAGTAAGGATTATTAAAGTAGATCCACAATCATGAATGAATTATAAACAGTGGCCTTGTTCACATGCACACCCTAATGTAATTATAATCTAATTTCTGGATCTTCGAAATTAACCTAAATGACATGCAAACTGCTAAATCTGATGTGAGGAATCAGAGAGAGCATGATCACGAAAGAAATTTGATGATTTTGCTTTTTACATTTCAATTAAAGGTACATTGTGTTACTTTTCTAATGGAGCGTTGTTTGGATTGTTTCACGGAGACCAAACCAGACCAAGTTACAGATCAGTTTCAGTTTTTTAAAAAGAAAACACCTGTAATTGAACAAATGTAAGGTAGAGCTGTTTAATGTCACACTGTAGAACATTCTAGGCAGAGCAATGACATATCTATAGAAACAAGCAGGTGATGGAACTTACATAGTGCGGCTTTAAATAATCTTATAACTCCAAAAATGAAAAACTAATAGAGTGTGTCAATATTATATAATAAGAAAGAAATTAGCTTTGAATAATCAGAAAAGCTTTAGTTTTGGGACCACATATTAATGGCTGACGAATAGTAATAGCCATGATAAGTGTAAGTGCTTAATTAGATCATCGTTAGTGTTAATTGAGTTCTTAACACTGTGTGAATGTGACTATTTTCTCAATATTTTCTCAACTAACATTCTTATTTCCTGTCTTTTTATCATTTTATGGATGTTGGACATTATCTTACATTTATAATTTTCTTCATATGATGCTTTATAAACACTACACAAGCCCGCTCATTAAAGGTGCACTATGTAACTTTTTGGTTGGGAGTCTGTCACCTGCTTATTTCTATAGATATGTCACTGCTCTTCCTGGAATGTTCTGAAAATATCTAGAAAAACAGGCATTCTGACTGTAAGCGGGGCTGCCTCTCCACAGATCTGACCTGTAACTTGGTCTGGTTTAGTCTCTATGAAGAAAAAGGTTTAAACATTTCAGACAAAGCAATAACATTTCTGTGGAGAAAAGTATTTGACGGACCCTGCCACCAGAAAAGTTACACAATGCACCTTTAACATACCAATTACCATTTACTTTTATTATTCTGTGCTCCCTAAACTAAAATATTATGAATAATGTTTTGGTCATTACAGTTTCTCAAGTGGAAGGGAGTGTGAAGTCAAAGATCCATCTCAGAAGTGACAGAAGAGTCCAGTCCTTGAAGCCCCAGTGAGTTTAATTACATACTGTGTTTTACATATTGTTTTCCATACTACTACTCACTTGAATACAGGCAAATATTTACTGTTTTGTTTATTTACAAGGATGGTTCCTGAAGCGCAGGGCACCGAGGTAAGCTTTCTCTTTTATCTGTGTCTTAATACAGATGACAGAGGTTTTTTTGTCAAAACCTACTGTGATAGTCCAGTTCTAATACTACATTTTAATAATTATGTAATATTTTTTTCAAGCTCCCCTCATGTGCCAACACAAGCTTTTGTAAGTTTTCTTTTCTTAATCAATTTTCAGTGTAATTTTGTTGATTGTAAATGCATATTATTGTATTGTATGGTATTGTATTATTTTTTATTTAAAAGCTTGTCCAGGAAACAGCAGCAGTGCCATTTTAGACGAGGGCCAGTTTTCCCTGAACTGCTTCAGCTCAGACTCTAGTGACGACGTAAGTGAACACACATGATATATTTGTTATATTGTTTGTTTACCAATATTTGTGGACTTTTTACATTCTAAAACAGTCAGCTTAGTGTTGTTTTGTTATCATAATATTGGTATCTTTATTTGTTGAAAAGATCAACTAATACACAGTATATTTCTCTCACTGTGTTACTATGAAGAAGAATTATTTGTTGTGTCCATGATGCGACCACAACTAAATTAGTTATTTAATTATTTATACTTTCTGCATTCATGGTTAGAAGTTTTGTTTTAGACTTTGGACATTGTGATTGATATTGAGAACCACTTAATATTATTTTTGTTCTTAGTTCTGCTTGAAGACTTCCTCACCAATAGAATCTAACCAGAGATCAACACAACAGCTTCGCCCTTTTCCACCTTTGAAACGCAGACTAAAAATCAGAGACAAAGTTACAACTGACCGGAATGAACCAAATACAGTGACTAATCAACAAAACGGCAGCCAAACAACTCCAGGTTTCCTTCAGTCTTTACCTCAAACGCCATGTCATTGCTGGAAAAAACGCTCTGAAACATGTGAGATGGCAACGCAAACAGACAATATCGATACAGCTGAGAGGTCTGATGCTGCAATTCAGTGTAGTTTGATGGAAGCACCTGTTTCAAAACCGCCACTGTTAAAACTGTATCATCCACGCGTCGAGTCTTCAGTGCAGACTTTGTCCACAAGGGGGCAGACTGTGCACACTGATGACATAGAGGGAGTAGGGCAGCTCCACTCACCGGGAATAAAAGTGAAGGAGAACAGGGAATACTGGAGTAGGATGGTGACAAATGGAAATGACATCAATGGTAAAGAGAATGTTCGACGTGAAGCATTAAAATCCAAAGAAGATGATCTCATAAGTGGAAATAAACGTAAGTATTATATAGAAACTTATTATATTTGACTAAAAGTGTAATATATGTGACTGAGAGCTATATTTATCACCTAAAAATAATACTGTAAATTGTTTTTACCTTCTGTATGGTTAATAGTAGTGAAATAAATTGATGAAATAAGACTAAACTGGTCATAGTTGGTCCAGAAAGTCTCAGAACTTTTATCTACAAAGTTATTCTGTAGTTACTTGAGAGATAAATAAGAGTTACAGAACACATTTTGCATTCAACATTTTGTTGTTGTTTTGTTTTTTGTAAAATAAAGTTTAGTCCCTGCCTTAGTATCAGCAGATTTTTAAAGCCTCTGTATCGGAATTGATATCTGAACTGAAAAAGCTGGACTGGCGTAGTTAAGTTAATACATGATGTTTAATAGAATTACCCCTTTTTATGTCACATCTGCAGCCCATATAAAAATACACTTTCAAATATTGGTCATACTATGTACAGTGGAAAAAAACAATATCTAGGTAAGTTAAAATGACTTAAATTAAGAACATTTTACTTTATTTGAGTATGTAACAATGGAACAAGTGTATTTTTTTTTAATTCAAGCAACATTTGATTTTGTGTCTTATTTTATTCTATTTTGCAAAAAGTTGTTTTTCTTATTTTAAATGTAGCAAGATGTATTTTCATAGTTTAAATACAAAAAGTCTTATTCTACTGGCAGATCATTTTACTTGTCAGATGAAATTTACTCAAATCATGATCAAACTTTCTTAATTCAAATCATCTTAACTTGACTAGATTTTGTTTTTTGCACTGTATATTTTGGGGGGAAATCTAAAATCTAATTCTAACTATGTTTTAGTCTAATGAGTAGTTAAACCCGTGTCTTATACACTCCAACGTCAAGCTGAACTTCTGTATTTTCTGCACTATTAGTTGACACTATAAAAGTCTCAACAGTTATAACTTACAAATCTTCTAGTTTAGTAATCGAACTATTAGAATCTGGCACAATAATAATAAACAGTGATACCTTTGTTTTATAAATGTATCTCATTTTGTTGCAGGTGAACAAAGTGGAGAAATATGGTGTCAGGAAAGAAATGCTGTGATGAAAACTCCTGTAGATGAAGTGAAGGGAGTCAAAGTAAACAAGGAGGATGCACAAAGTCTTCAGGAAATCGCAGACATCTTACTCCTGTTAAAGCAGAAAAATTGAGAAACATGAGGGGTAAAAATAAACAGTAATGGTGGTTTGGTGACGCTCTAATAACTACACCATTTAAAGCCTTAACAAAGCACCGTGAATCATTCATTCATTAGTTTTTTTCCAAATAAAACCAAAATAAGAAAATGAAAAAACAACTATTTTCTTCATTATTTGTCTCCAAAACCAAAATGAAAAAACTGATAATGATTTGTTTTTTCAGTTTTTGATTTTGTGTTTAAATGAAAAATGGAAAAAACGGATAACGGACTGAACCAGGATTAACCAGGACTAAACCAGGACTAAACCAGGACTGAACCAGGACTGAACCAGGACTAAAACAGGACTAAACCAGGACTGAACCAGGACTGAACCAGGACTAAACCAGGACTAAACCAGGACTAAACCAGGACTGTACCAGGACTAAAGCAGGACTAAACCAGGAGTAAACCAGGACTGAACCAGGACTAAACCAGGACTGAACCAGGACTAAACCAGGACTAAACCAGGACTAAACCAGGACTGAACCAGGATTAAACCAGGACTAAACCAGGACTGATACCAGGACTAAAACAGGACTACACTAGGACTAAACCAGGACTGAACCAGGTCTAAAACAGGACAGATCCCAGGGCTAAAACAGGACTACAGCAGGACTAAACCAGGAGTGAACCAGGACTGTACCAGGACTAAAGCAGGACTAAACCAGGAGTAAACCAGGACTGAACCAGGACTAAACCAGGAGTGAACCAGGACTGAACCAGGACTAAACCAGGACTGAACCAGGATTAAACCAGGACTAAACCAGGTCCGAGACCAGACCAGAACCAGACCGGGAGACTGAGACCAGGACTGAGACTGGGACCAGCCCAGAACTGAGACCAGAACTGAGACCAGGACTGAGACTGGGACCAGACTAGGACTGAGACCAGTACTGAGAGTGGAACTAGACCGGGACCAGACCAGAACTGAAACCAGAACTGAGACCAGGACCAGACCGGAACCAGACCGGGCCTGAGACCAGGACTGAGACCGGGACCAGCCCAAAACTGAGACCAGAACTGAGACCAGGACTGAGACTGGGACCAGACTAGGACTGAGACCAGGACCAGACCAGGACTGAGACCAGAACTGAGACTGGGACCATACCAGGACTGAAAATGGTTTAGTCCTGGTTCAGTCTGTTGTCTGTTTTTTCATTTTGGTTTTGGAGACAAATAATGAAGAAAATTGTTGTTTTTTTCGTTTTCTTATTTTTGGTTTTATTTTGAAAAACGAATGAATGATAAACAGATTCACTTAGTTAAAGACTTAATTCAATGTGAACAAATGGTTTATTAAGAATGATTCAGTCTAGTCACTACTTAAAGATGCAGTGTGTAACTTTTCTGGTAGATGGTCTGCCACCTGCTTTTCTCATGGACACGTTATAGATTGACCTAGAATGTTACACAGTATGACTTTAAACCTGTCTAAATTACTGGTGTTTTTACTGCTGAAAAATACTTTAAGAAACAGACATTCTTACTGCGAGCTGGGTCACCTCTCCACAGACCTGACCTGTTACTTGGCCTGGTAGCGTCGTCTGTTTGATAAGTTTACTGCTATTCTAGGCAAAGCAGTAACATCTCCATGGAGACAAGCTGAGAATTTACATAGTGTATCTTTAAATAAGGTGCTAGGGTTATGAGTGAGGGGATTAAGTAGTTACTAAACCTGAATTATTCTTGATAAACTATTTGTTAATTATGAATGAAGTCTTATTAAGCTGAGGCATTTAGCAGTTACAGAGTGTTACCATTGGCGCTTTGGCGTGCCACAGACATGTTTTGTCCAGCAGTTACCATGGTGACCCAAAGCACATTTTAGAAACGTCTGAATACTCAAGCAAAACGCAAAAATGCAAAATGGATTTAAACAACACATTTCCTGAAGAACTGATAACTAATACTAAAAAGAGTGTGATTAATTGTATGCGTTTAATAGCACAAAATCATCTTACCTGTTGTACTTCGAGTTAAGTCAGTTCTTCAAATGTCAGAGTAATAAAGCTTCAGACAGAGCAGAGCCTCCAGTTAGCATCACGCCCCCAGGGAATGTATCAATTGTTCATGTCCCTATATTTATTACTGTATAAATGATTGTATTTATTCATTCATAAGTTATTGCTGAAAATAAACACACAACGCTTTTCAATAATCCATTCTACTTTATTTCTTTCCCCATATACTTTGTACAAGATATTTTTATACAATATAAAGTCTAGCAAAACTTTTACAGCTTCAACAATAGTAATAATTATACGGGGCTATACAACTGTAGAAACACGTGGATCTGGGTCACATAGAAAACCACTAAGAGGAGGAGACGGTGTTTTCAACTTGCAGCCTGAAACGATCACATTAAATATTTGGTTAAGACATCATTTAGTTACACAATCTGCATCATGGAGGGATAAACACAGACTAATATATATTCAGTACAAAACTAGTCCAGTCAGGTTTGAAATCACAACAGAATTAAATAAAACAACAACAACAAAAAAAGAAATAAAAGTTCATTAGGAGACGGGACATGATGCAAAAAGATCGTTTTAAGTTAAAGGTGCACTGTGTAACTTTTCTGGTAGAGGCTGAGGGTTTGGCATTTGCTTGTCTCCATGGAGATATTACACGTCGCCTGTAATGTTCCACAGTATGGCATTAGTGTGAGCATTAAAACACATGTAATTGAATGTAATTGAACACATCCTAATGCCATGCCGTGGAACATTCTAGGCACCCTCACTGGAAAAGTTACACAGTACATCTTTAATGGTCAGACTTAAGATATATTCATTTTTTGAGCAATAAATACTTGTTAAAGGTGCACCGTGTAACTTTTTTTGAAGAGCTAGAGGTTCTGCCTTTTGCTCGTCTCCATGGAGATATCACGCTTCGCTTGGAATGTTCCACAGTATGGCATTAGCGTGTGCAATTAAACACTGAATATAACTGCACACATGTTAATGCCATACTGTGGAACATTCTGGAAAAGTTACACAGTGCATCTTTAATCAGTGAAAATATCTATACAATTTAATGGTCAAACTTAAGATATATTATTTTTTTCAGCAATAAATATTTGTTAAAGGTGCACTGTGTAACTTTTCTGGTAGAGGCAGAGGGTTTGGCATTTGCTTGTCTCCATGGAGATATTACGCGTCGCCTAGAATGTTCCACAGTAAGGCATTAGCGTGCGCAATTAAACACATGTAACTGAATGTAATTGAACACATGTTAGATAAGTGTAATGCCATATTGTGGAACATTCTAGGCATTCCCACTAGGAAAAGTTACACATTGCATCTTTAACCAATGAAAATATCTATTCAATTTAGTGGTCAAAGTTACAATATATAATTTTTTTTTTCAGCAATAAATACTTAAAACTGTAACATTTATTTTTGTAGAATATGTAACAATGAGAATTACATAAAGTCATAAATAATATTAAAAAACTGGCAAACCACATGAGAACCATTGATTGTGTGGGAGTGTGGTACCAAAATTACAGTGTACCTTTCAAATGAACACACTGTGATGGTAAAAACTGTTTTTCTGCATTTGTGATGAATTATTTGCAGCACTTGGGTTTCAAAACACAATGTAAGCCTATTTACATTCACTCTTAGAATATCTGTGGCCTACTTTGGATTCCACTGCGTTGTGATGTGGCATGAACAGAGGTGGGGAGAGCAGCCAGAAACTGTACTCGAGTAATAGAAACAATACTTTGATATAATATTACTCAAGTAGAAGTACAAAGTAGTGGTCCATGAAATTAAGTAAGCGTGAAAGTGTGAGAAAGTATGAGTAAGTATGAGAAAAGTACTACTCAGATAGGAGTAAATTAAAGAGTAATTGTTGATTTAAAGTTCAATCTCTGGTATTTTCAAATGATAAGATGAGAAACTAAATGAGAAAAACTAATGTTCAAATAATTTAATACTGCTGACAAAGCTTTTGACTTACTCACAGTGGGAAGCGTAACTAAAACATTTACTCAAGTAAGAGTACTGTTACTTAAAAATAAATGCAAAAGTAAAATTCACTTCTGTCAACTGGACAGAAATTTTTGTTGTTTGTTTTGTTGTTGTTGTTTTTTTGAGTGAAAAGGTTTCGTAGCTCATCCAAGCAGCTTCTTCAATTCTGGTCACATTGCTGGTGGACAGTGCCTTATATTTGCCTGTAGGCAGGGGTGTAGTGGGCCATCCACTTCTCCCAACGTGAAATATATAAAAATAACAAATATAAAATAGCTACAACTCAAATGTCAAACCGGAGCTACTGGCAATGGTGAAAACAACCTGCATTGGCTGATTATGTCTCCTGTCTATGTCCATGTCTACTGTCCTATAGTGACCTGAACCAGGACTAAACCAGGTCTAAACAAGGACTAAACCAGATCTAAACCAGGTCTAAATCAGGACTAAAACAGAATAGAATCAGGAATGAGTGTCAGGACGGGTCAGAGGTGCACCTGCGTAGACCGTTGGCTGACCGCAGGAGAAATGACCAATGCAGAGCTCCGCCCCACAGGGCAAAGTGCAGCCGTCACCCAATCGAGCTTTGCGGACACCCTGCTCCATGGGCTTGGGGTTCTCTCTCTTTCACAAATCCAAGATTAGTCCTGGTTTACTCCTGATTTAGACCTGATT
The DNA here is from genome assembly GCF_026225935.1 of Boleophthalmus pectinirostris. Taxonomy (NCBI): domain Eukaryota; kingdom Metazoa; phylum Chordata; class Actinopteri; order Gobiiformes; family Gobiidae; genus Boleophthalmus; species Boleophthalmus pectinirostris. The sequence goes on from NW_026571133.1 coordinate 9,178,783, forward strand.
TAGACCTGGTTCAATCCTGGTTTAGTCCAGGTTTAGACCTGGTTTAGTCATGATTCAGTTCGAGTTCAGTTCTGGTTGGACCTGGTTTAGTCCTGGTTCAGTTCTGGTTCAGTCCTGGTTCAGTCCTGGTTCAGTCCTGGTTCAGACCTGGTTTAGTCCCCAGTTAAGGAATCCCCACTACACCACTGCCTGTAGGGATGAACAAACTCACAAACTTATTTATTTACAGTTTCTGTTTGTTACCAAGATCTTGACCAGAACTGAAGAAGCTGCTTTGATGAACTGCAAAACATCTTAACTCAAAAAAAAAAACAAAAAAAACAACAACCTTTGTACAGTTGACAGAATAGAATTTTGTTATGAATCGCACATTGACAACTGAGGGATTACACAGACTTCAATATAAATGTTACTCAAGTAGGAGTATGCTGCTGGAAAAGTATAATTTCTTTAAGAAGTTACTTCAATAAAAGTAAGTGAGTAAATGTAAGTGTGTACTCCCCACCTCTGCCCATGAATGAATCTTTTCAGTGAGATATTTGTTGACGTTCAGACTGAGCTGTTGGCAAAGATTGAAAATGTGTTCTTGTACATTTTGAGTCTGCTGCTGTGAGGTCCAAACAGCATCTGCTACATACAACTGATGTGTAAACAGGATTAGACACAAAAAACTACTTGCAACTTTAAACACAAGAAGTCACTATATGCTCAGCTCTTTGTACATAAGGCTATGAAGGAAGATACAACTTAAACTGCATAAAATTAGGTTAATTTCAAATTAAATTACATGTTTATAGCACAGATGAGAGGTAATCTGTACATAAGAACACAATAAAATAAAAACAGGATTACAGATTACAAAACACATCCACTTGAATGTAAAATGCCCCATAGGCACTGCCACGATACACAGGCACTATATGTCTAAAAGTTAAGTGTGGTTTGGTCTAAGAGTGAAACTACCTCACTCAAAATATTACATACTAAAGTAACTTTAAAGGGACTGTTTGGAATTTTGGACAGAGGGCCTCATTTCCTAGTGAGCCAGAGTGTTGGAGACTTGTGTAGACACTTTTTAAAATATTCCATCCAGTCCTTGTATTTGCAGAGGTCGCTGGTGCTAGACTAGTGCATGTCAATGGCCATAGTTATCCTGCCACTAAAAACAGTTTTACCGACTCCACAAAACACCCGAAGCAAAACAATTATTACGCCAGACTGTCGATGTAAAAGTGTTGATAGAATAATTTTATAAGTAAAACCAACCTTGCATTTGAAGGACTTATGTCTGAGCAGCAGCAGCAACGGCAAGTTGTATTTTCTGGTAGAAAGCTTGGTAGCGGCGGACTGATATACGAGAAAATAGTCCCTCAACCTGCGATACTTCATGCGATGCAAGGTTAGTTTTATTTCAAACATTATTCTATCAACACAGACATTCACATCGACAGTCTGGTGTAATAATAGATTTGCTTCAGGTGTTTTGTGGAGTGGGTAAGACTGTTTTTAGTGGCAGGATAACTATGGCCATTGACATGCACTAGCCTAGCACCAGCGACCTCTGCAAATACAAGGACTGGATGGAATATTTAAAGAAGTGTCTCCACACGTCTCCAACACTCTGGCTCACTAGGAAATGAGGTCCTATGTCCAAAATTCCAGACTGTCCCTTTAGAGTGCACATGACAGGTTAGAGTACTTTTCCACTAAAACATATTTAATGACATTATATGTACACAAAATTGATTCTTGTGAGCTTTTAGCAATGAATGTTGTAACTTCATCAAACTTTGTTTCATTCACAGATGTTTGAGTAACTCTTTATTATGAGTCTGTTTGCATCTCCAAAGCTCAAAATGGTCTGTTCCACCTTGTGACATCATGAAGCTGTAGTTTTTATGTTCACAGTTACCTTTTATCATTTGTTCAGTGGAGACGGGTAATTCCAGGGCTGACATAATCTTCTAGTGAAAGTGTATGGAGTTTAAAAACACAGTGGAGTACTTCCTGTACAATTCAGCCTAAATATACAGGGTTTGTGTGTGAAACGTGTATGAAACAAAACACAACTCCAGGTCTGTTTGTGATGAAGAAACAACATGATAATATAGATCAGAAAAAAGCGTAATATGAGCCCTTTAAGATTTTGTGCCTAGATTTTCTTTTGTTTTTTGGTTAAGTTTACCATATTGCTTGCATATTGCAGGAGATATGACAAACATAGAGGTAATCCCCCCCACAAACTGACACTTAAAGGGACAGTTCAGAATTTTGGACATAGGACCTCATTTTCTAGTTAGCCAGAGTGTTGGAGACGTGTGAAGACACTTTTTAAAATCATCCATCCAGTCCTTGTATTTGCAGAGGTCGCTGGTGCTAGGCTAGTGCATGTCAATGGCCATAGTTATCCTGCCACTAAAAACAGTCTTACCCACTCCACAAAACACCTGAAGCAAATCTATTATTACACCAGACTGTCGATGTGAATGTCTGTGTTGATAGAATAATGTTTGAAATAAAACTAACCTTGCATCGCATGAATCATCGCATGTTGAGGGACTATTTTCTCACATATCAGTCCACCACTGCCAACCTTTCTATCAGAAAGTACAACTCGCTCAGACATAAATCCTTCAAATGCAAAGTGGGTTGTACTTCTAAAATGATTCTATCGACACAAACATTCACATCAACAGTCTGGCATAATAACTGTTTAGCTTTGGGTGTTTTGTGGAGTGGGTAAGACTGTTTTTAGTGGCCGGCTAACTATGGCCATTGACATGCACTAGCCTAGCACCAGTGACCTCTGCAAATACAAGGACTGGATGGAATTTTTAAAAAGTGTCTCCACACGTCTCCAACACTCTGGCTCACTAGGAAATGAGGTCCTATGTCCAAAATTCCAGACTGTCCCTTTAGAGTGCACATGACAGGTTAGAGTACTTTTCCACTAAAACATATTTAATGACATTATATGTACACAAAATTGATTCTTGTGAGCTTTTAGCAATGAATGTTGTAACTTCATCAAACTTTGTTTCATTCACAGATGTTTGAGTAACTCTTTATTATGAGTCTGTTTGCATCTCCAAAGCTCAAAATGGTCTGTTCCACCTTGTGACATCATGAAGCTGTAGTTTTTATGTTCACAGTTACCTTTTATCATTTGTTCAGTGGAGACGGGTAATTCCAGGGCTGACATAATCTTCTAGTGAAAGTGTATGGAGTTTAAAAACACAGTGGAGTACTTCCTGTACAATTCAGCCTAAATATACAGGGTTTGTGTGTGAAACGTGTGTATGAAACAAAACACAACTCCAGGTCTGTTTGTGATGAAGAAACAACATGATAATATAGATCAGAAAAAAGCGTAATATGAGCCCTTTAAGATTTTGTGCCTAGATTTTCTTTTGTTTTTTGGTTAAGTTTACCATATTGCTTGCATATTGCAGGAGATATGACAAACATAGAGGTAATCCCCCCCACAAACTGACACTTAAAGGGACAGTTCAGAATTTTGGACATAGGACCTCATTTCCTAGTGAGCCAGAGTGTTGGAGACGTGTGAAGACACTTTTTAAAATCATCCATCCAGTCCTTGTATTTGCAGAGGTCGCTGGTGCTAGGCTAGTGCATGTCAATGGCCATGGTTATCCTGCCACTAAAAACTGTCTTACTCACTCCACAAAACACCCGAAGCAAATCTGTTATTACACCAGACTGTCGATGTAAATGTCTGTGTTGATAGAATAATGTTTGAAATAAAACTAACCTTGCATCGCATGAATCATCGCATGTTGAGGGACTATTTTCTCACATATCAGTCCACCACTGCCAACCTTTCTATCAGAAAGTACAACTCGCTCAGACATAAATCCTTCAAATGCAAAGTGGGTTGTACTTCTAAAATGATTCTATCGACACAAACATTCACATCAACAGTCTGGCATAATAACTGTTTAGCTTTGGGTGTTTTGTGGAGTGGGTAAGACTGTTTTTAGTGGCCGGCTAACTATGGCCATTGACATGCACTAGCCTAGCACCAGTGACCTCTGCAAATACAAGGACTGGATGGAATTTTTAAAAAGTGTCTCCACACGTCTCCAACACTCTGGCTCACTAGGAAATGAGGCCCTATGTCCAAAATTCCAACCTGTCCCTTTAACAGATGTGAAACTGTGGTAAATATCAACTACAGCTACTATAACACCACCTCAAGTCATAACTAGGAAAAGCTTAAAACTTGTCATGTGCACTTTAATGATTCTAACTGTAAGGTAGGATACACAAGTGGTCCATGGAGGTAGGGTCAGGAAAATTAATATAATTGTTACTACATACTGTGACTTAATAGTATTTATGTCATAGTACTAAAATCACATTGATGTAGGATTGTAAACATCACAAATTAAATTGAAGCAACTGAAGCAAGTCCAGAATTAGATTACCACAAGATTTATGGACGCACATTTAGATCTTTAACACCGTTTCAAAATAAAAATACACTTTGTAAACGTAAACATTATTTGTAAATAGCATATACTGCATGTGTGAAATATTGTTGCTTTTTCTGTAATATTGTAAAGCAACAGACCAGAAGGTAACCAGTTTAAATCACACACGAGGACTTTTGACCATTTCAAACACATAATAAGGTTCAAAATCTTGGCCATAGAATTACATCTCTATCTCAAGTCATTTCATTCTAGGATGCTGTGAACAAAACCGGGGGATAAAGTGAGCAAGTCTATATTTCACACATTCAGTCAGGTTAGTGCTATAGATAGTATGCTTCGGAGGGACGGTCTGCTGTGATTGACCATTTGAGGTGATGAAGTTTAGGAGCTAGTTTAGGATCATAGATTGTTTAAAGGAGTGGACTGTGAAGGGACTGTGATGTCACCCATAGCGTTCGATTGCAGTCAAATGAAGCTCAGTGTGGTTTGCAGTTATTAGGGGTGTGCATTGCCTTGAGTCAGACGATACGATACATATCATGATTTGCATGTCAGGATTCGATATATCCTGATACTAAAACAATGGATGATATATTGCGATTTATCAATAATTACTTCTAATAATACAGTCAACTAAACCTTCAAGAGAACACAATATATATATATTTTTTAAATCATGAGAACAGTGAATGTTACTAATGTATTTTTGTGAAAAATATTATTTAAAAAATCGATTCAGATCCATTTTGAATCGATTCGAGAATTGTAAAGTAAAAGTATCACGATATATCACCGAATTGATTTTTTTCTTACACTCCTGGCAGTTATATAATTTGATGCCAAGAAGGGCTGGTATCATGCAGAAGTTGCCGATACGATATATATATAAGCCATGATACGATTCATAGCTCGATACAGTGATCTTACAATTTGATAAGATTCAATACGATATATTTAAAATTGATTCGAGACAGTTCAATAAAAAATAAAGGCTAAATCATGGCCGTGATACTAAAAGTCTTTGTTAAACCACTTCTTGTGCAAAGTTAATATGAAACACAAACATTTTAATCACCAAAACAGTGAAAATATCGAATGTGTCACAGAAATGAGTTTCCTTCCACTAAACAAACAACAAAACTGTAGCGCTGCAACAAAATAATTTAGTAAAACATACCAGAAAATACTCTTGGCGATATATTGATACAGCAACCCACAATATCGATACTGTATCATCACATTCAACGATACGCTATATCGATATTTCAATATTTTTGCACACCCCTAATGCCAAGTTTCATAATTGGAATTCCGACTGTGAGTTTCATAGCAACCAACGAGCCAATCCAGAGCAAAACTGGTGAAGGGAATACTCTACTCTGAAAGTAATAATCTAAGGGCTCTCTCCATGCAAATCCAGCTGTGTGGGAACATAGCAGCTACGTCAATCAAACCTGTTTCTAACACTAGTGGGAGCAACCACGGGGAGAGAAGGCGCCTAATTTCTCTATTATTAATGTTCATATCTTGATTTACAGACAAAATAGAGAAATAAAAACACCAGGGTCATGCATAGCGCGTTAGGGCCTGTTTACATGAGAACGCTTGCTTGGAAGTGCCTTTCGTTTAGACGGTGACGGTGTTTTTGGGGCTTAAAAACGCAAAAATCTGAAACCACCCTCCAGAGTGGAAAAGTTTAATACACTCCGCCGTAGCATTTCCGTCTACACTGCCCAAGACGCAAAACTCTGGTAAAATCTCCTCAAGTTGCATACACATTTACGTCACATACATACAGTACACAGAAACCTGGCATGCATACCCGATCGAATTCCACACACATTTGCATCACTGTATGCATGCAGATTTCCTCTCGAAAATGCTTGTGTAAACGAGGAATAAAAAGTGAAGACGCAATGACACTTTTTCATCTTCTATTCAGACTGTCATCATATAAACTTAGCCATACCATAATATGAAAATTTTAAGACAAAAATGACGAGCCTGACAGCAGCACTTATAGAGAGGGGTGACACTTTTTTATACGAAGTGACTTGGAGCCAGAGTCAGTGGAGCCGGAAACGCCCATGTTCACTTCCTGTTTGGAACATGATAGCTTGCAGATTAGCTATGCCCATTTATATATACAGTCTGTGGTTAGGATTCATTTTAGCACAGGTCATAGTTAAGGTTAGAGGTGGAATCATCAGTAGCGTCCCTCCGGAGCTGACTATATAGCACTAACCAGTCAGTATTTGCTCAACAGTCCCTTTTCCACTACATAAACACTACAGGAGTTTCATTTACTGTTGTTTGTGCAATACTTTTTTAAATAAACATCCACTTTAGGAATTAGCTCACTCTCAATTCAGGTTTTAATATGCTAAAAGCAACATTCATTCTTGTGCAGCTAAAACAATGACACTGTTTGGGTTTCCTGAAATAGACTGAATCGAAAGTGAGCTAAAATAACATTGCGTAAAGGTCTTGTACTCAAAAACCCAGTCCCTAGTCCACGTCAGAGGCATCGTTGTCAGATAGGTGGTAGTTTGACCCCTTGACTCGGATGTACTCCACCTGTCTGGCCTCGTCAGAATCGGAAACGCCGCAGGAGCACAGCTGGTTTTCAAACAGGGCCTCGATCTCCTCCAGGCGACGTCCTTTGGTTTCAGGGAGGCAGCCGAAGATGAAGATCAGACCAAGCAGAGCCATAGAGGAGTACAGGAAAAACGCTCCTGTGAAAAGGAAGAAGAAGTTAACTGTGATAGCGGGAAAATAAAGAAAAGATAGACAATAAATGATAATATTTAAATCAATTTATGGTACTGACACAATAACCTTAAAGCAGGATTACCCACTTGTCCTACCAGAACCAAGCACTTTGACAAAACTTTACAAAGACGAGTGGATCTGGAGCTGTGTCCTGCCTTCCTGATTCCAAAGGGTGTGATTGACGTATTAACCCGTCAAAAACAAACATGACTGCTTACATATTAAAAAAAGGAGAAAAGACTACTGGTACATAAACGAACGAGTAACAGAGTGGATCAAAAATTGAAGCGCTCAGGACACTTATCTCGTATCTTTTTTTGTTTTGTGAATAATCGTCTTGACAACCAAAACACAAAATCATACCATAAACAACTTGGCCATCATTTCCTTATCATTCTTAATACATTATTTGTAAATGTAGGTCTTTAACCATGCTTAAGGCTGTAATCAATAGTGTTACTAGGGGTGTACAAAAATATCAAAATAGCAATTGTATCACAATAAGTATCGACATTGTGGTTTGATGTATCGATATATTGAGTATGTTTTGGTATATTTTACTAAATTATTTTGTTAAAGCTACAGTTCTGTTGCTTGTTTAGAGGAAGGAAACTCATTTATGCAACACATTTGACATTTTCACTGTTTTGAGAATTAAAATGTTTGTGTTTCATATTCACTTTGCACAAGAAGTGGTTTAACAAACACTAACAAACAACCGTATCGAATCGATTTGAAATATGTCTTATCAAATCGAAAGTGCACTGTATTGAGATATGTGTCGTATTGTGGTCTATGTGTCGAGGTACGTATCGTAACTTCTTAATGATGCAGTTATGAGTAGAAAAATATGGTAAGAAAATTTTGAAAAGCTTGTTGAAAATATATTCTTCTGAAGTCCAAAGTCTGCTCCAAATCACAACAACCACAGGCTAACTAGATCAATGACAATGGCCTGACAATTACATTTTTGGTTCATTCATTTTTTGGTCATTAATTTACATGTTTTGTTTTTTATCATGTTTTCATATCATTTCTGCATTATTTCTTGTCATCTAAACAAAAGTGTCTGTCATGCTGGACACATTTCTTCACACTTATGACATATTTTTTTTAAAAACAATGACATAATAAAACGCTAAATACATTTCTGAGTGACAAATCCCTGTATTGAAAAATGAGGATTAGCGGCGTCTGCTACAACGACACAAAAACTGTCTCAGACCTGACAAACTTTAATGAGATTTCTTCAGCGCTCTGATCTCCATTTTCACTGTGTCAAACTACAGCTGCACCTTTCAACTTAACAGAAAGTGCTGTGAAAATAAAATTATATTATAAGACGGACCCTGACCTCGGTGATTACAAGAGCCGGCGGTGGTACTACAGTTCTTACTTGTACAATATAAAGAAGTCCATCAGCGTGTCAGAGTATTTAAGAGAGCAGCTTTATGTGTTTCTATTCCACACCTTCTTCCTGAATCAAAGGATATATTTAAATTTGTTTATATTAGATTTGTTTTTATATCTGTTACTTTTTTCTGGCAAATTCTTCAAATTTTCATTAACCTAAAAAAATCATGGATATACAAATCGAGCCCTCAGAGCACAGGTGTCAAACATAAGGCCCGGGGGCCAGATCCGGCCCTCCAAGACCTTTAATGTGGCCCTTAGGTGATGTTCTACTAAAATATTTTAATTATAATTTCTATTAAAATATTTATAATTTTCTGTGGTGTTTATCACAGCAGCGTCTCTGTACGTGGCCCCTCCCACCAGAGCAGCACAAAAGAAGACTTGTCTCTTTCCAAACGCTCTTAAAGGACGATCGTTTTGACTGTTGACCGTGACACCCTCATCAGAAAAATGTCCAACATGAGAAAAGTGGAGCCGAGTGCAGAATTTTACAAGAAAAATTGACTTATTCCTGTTTGCAAACAAGTTCATGTTAAAACATTGTGTCGAAATTGAATTTTTCTTAAAGTTTCAGGTTGTTCATAATATTATAATATTATAATAAGAAAGAGTTCATCAATTAAAAAAGATTTCTGTAATAGATTTGTGTTTCTCTGCACAAATATTTTAACTTATTGTTATTTTTGGGGTTTATATGACATGAGTTTTCTGATCCGGCCCCTTTGGGATCAAAGTAGGTTGGATACAGCCCCCGGAACAAAATGAGTTTGACACCCCTGCCTCAGAGAGTTAGATGATAATATTACAGATTGATTTAATGAGATTTTTGAAAATGTCTGACAGAGTGGATGAAAAGATGGAACACTACTTAAAAATATTTTCATCATTTACTTTTGACATTTTAAAAATATATTTATGGTAGGGGTGTAACGATATCCAAGTCTCATGATATGATATCGTCACGGAATGAACCTCAGGGTACGATATTTATTACGATATTGTGGAAAAGCTTACAATATGACAGGGAGGCTCACAATTAGGAATGTAACAATATCCAAATCTCTCTGTACAATATTTTCATGATATACATCTCATGGTATGATATTTATTGCGATATTTTGTGGAGGCTAACAAAATAAAGTTAATATGCTACTTTTTCCTCTTAAAATGCCTTGACAAGACTTAATCCAAAGAACTAAGCTTTAAAAGTGCTTAGAACTGTTATTTCTTCATGTAGTCTACACTGAAATGGTGCAAAGGATCTTGGTCTATGTAGTTCCCTCGGCCTGTTTTTTTTTTAAAGCTATTGCTGCACCATAACTCTTAATTTAAGCAAAGAGACTTATAATTCGATATATTGTGATGGTCCACGATATTATTGTGAGAACTTTGACCCCTAATATATATACATAATGCCTTTTAATAAAATCTAATGCATTTTTATTAACTGAAATTGTTTTGAATTTTTTTTTATGCTTTAAAAGATTTCATTGACTTCAAAATTTTCTTCTTCATTTATGTCAAAATAACATCTCCATGGAGAAGAGTTGATCATAATAAAAGAAAATGTCTCACTGAAACTACTTTACACAAATCACATACATTTAAAGCAGTGTATTCCCAGTAAACCCAATACAAAACCAAATGAAGCACTCTGATTAGTCATAGTTACATATTTGTCCCTCTTCAGCCTCAGCCCCAAAAATATTGTTCCATCTTTCATGTACTGAACAGTAAATCAATGTAGTAATTATTGTGACAGACCTAAGCACATTGCAGCACACTTCTGATGGATTGCCATAATATTGCTTCATTACTGACACTGGATATCACTTAAAAAAAATTGAGATATTAATTTTAGTCAATATCGCCCACCCATAACATCATCACAGCTCTAAATGGATTTCTTCCCACTGGCAGTTGGTTTTATAGTGATCATTACCCAGCAGGACGTCCCATTGACTGATCTATATGAGCTTATGTGCTTCCTGTTGGAGGGAATTCCAGCTGCTAGACAAAGGAGCAGGATTAGGTAAGAGATGTGACGCAGAGGAGTGACGCAGATCTTGGATTGTGTCTGTGGTGATGTATAAGAGAGGACAGCATGAATGAAGAGGAAGACTCACAGAGAGACTGATGGAAATTACGTAACTTCATGGATTGACTCATGTTCTTTAACTTCTAAAATAAAGTTTAGAGTTTGAAGAGTTTGATGAGTGGTCTGACGCCTTTGCTGTTTAAATGGCCCATATTATGCCATTTTCTGATCTATGTTATAATGTTTTCTCATTACAGGAATACCTGGAGTTGTGTTTTGTTTCATTTGCACATGTTTAACACAGAAATCCTACATATTTAGTCTGAGTTCTTCTCTCAAATAAAAAACACTCTGTTTCACTGTGTGATGTGGTAATACACGAAGCGCTCTGTGTTTTTAAACTCCGTAAACCAGACATGTCAAACTCAGGCCTGGGGGCCAAATTTGGCCCACAATATAATTATATTTGGACCTTGAGATCATATCAAATATGTATTAGAGTTGGTCTGCCAGCTACAGATAGACAAGAGACATTATTTATTTAAAATTTAGTTATAATTTTATATAATTTCGTTTGGCCCACGACTTAGTTCCAGTTTTTAATTTTGGCCCTCTGTGAAATTGAATTTGACACCCCTGCCATAAACCTTCATTAGACTCCTTTGTTTAGCTCTGGAGTTGCCAGACATGAGTGAACAAAAAGTAAATGGTAGCTGTTAACTTGAAAACTACTGCTTCATGTTATCACAAAGTGGAACAGAGCATTCTGAGCTTTGGGGATATAAACAGACTAATAATGTACAGCAGAGTAGTTCCAGTTTTTAATTTTGGCCCTCTGTGAATTTGAGTTTGACACCCCTGATGTACAGCATTACTCAAACATGTGTGAATAAAAGAAAACACAACTCAACATATGGTTTTGAGGATGTAACAACATTATAACATAGTTAAAAGCTCACAGGAATCAATTTTGCATAATATTTAAAGGTTTACTATGTAACTTTTTGGTGGAGGGTCTGCCTGCTTGTCTCCATGGAGTAAACTTATCTGAGCAATAAATAAATGCAAGATAGATACAATTAATGTTATGCTGTGGAACAGTCCATAATAATATGTAGTATGAGTTTTTGAGTGAGGTCAGTAAAGACAGCAATAAGCCATAACAAATCTAAAATTGTATAATATTTTACTGGGTTTTCTTTAGTCACATGGGTTAAATCTTTTATACAAAGAGAGATACTTCACTGATCCGGTGGAAAATGAAGTTTTGCTACAGCAACATTTACACTGCGCTTCTCAGTGGCCTTTGTGTCTCAGTCAAAAGGTCTCAGTGCAGTTTAACAGGAGGGTGAGGAAGGAGAGGGAGAGAGGAAAGCCAGAGTGACAGATGGTAGAAGAGTGATGGAGAGTGGAGGGAGAGATGGTGGAAGAAAGAGGGAGAGAGGGAAAGAGGTAGGAAGGGAGAGAACAGCAGTCATTACTTATAATTTCACTGTACAAAATCAATGACTCCGTGGGGCTGTGCTAAAAGTCACACAGACTGGTTCACATTGAATCAATGAAATGCACATTTATTGTATTAGGGTCCTCACTCTGTTATAACAATCATTTTAAAGATTTTTTTAAGCATTAACAATAACAGATTTGCTCCATGGAGTCTGGAATGTTTCATATTATGGCATTTAACCTTTTTATCTTCATGGAGACTAAACCAGACCAAGTAATAACTCTAACCCCTGATCCATACCGTAATAGGTGAGATATTGGGCCAGGTGCAGGAACGTGAGGGACATCAGAACGTTGAAGGTCCAGTTGACTCCGGCCGCACAGGCGTTACCCGTGCTCCTCGCCCACAGAGGGTAGATCTCTGAGTTTATGGTCCACGGCATCGGGCCCATACCTGGACACCATGGAAAAAAAGGTCAGGAAAAGTGAAAGGATGAGGAGCAGCTTCTTCCCTGAGACCAAATTAAAAAGATTTCACTTGACAGGTAAAATTATCTGCCACTGGAAGTCTTTTTTTCTTAATTCTAGCAACATATTTAGTAATTTAGTTTCTTATTTTAAACACATTACACTATTGTCGGATATATGTTATAATGTTGTTTCCTCATCAAAATCATTGCTGGAGTTGTGTTTTTTGTTTCATTCATACATGCTTAACCCACAAACGTGCATGAAAATCTTTAGGTTGAGCTATTCTCTCAAACTGAAAACACCCTGTTCCACCTTGTGATGTCATGTGGTAATACAGGAAGTGCTCCACTTTTTTTTTTTAAAACTCCATACACCTTCACTAGGATAATTTGGATAATATCAGCCCTGGAATTGTCAATCTTCGCTAAACACTACATGACATCACAAGGTGGAACGGAGCATTTTGATCTTTGGAGGTGTAGACAGACTAATAATCCAGAATTACTCAAACATGGGCGAATGAAAAAAAACCTGGGTATGTTTTTGATGAGGAAACAGCATTGTAACATGGCCTGAAGCTCACAAGATTTCATTTTATGTAATATAGAACCTTTAAGTACAAAGAGTTCTTGTTTTTCCTGTTGTCATGAAGAAACAGGAGAGGACCTAAAATGCAGGCCTGCACTTCAGTTGTTTAATGTAACAAAACCAAAAACCAGAGGAAACAAAATCCAGAAAAATCCAAAAATAGAAACTACAACAGACATGATACTGACAAAGACAATGGACCAACAAAGGGCAGAGGAGAACACAGGGTATATATGCACACAGATACAGGTGTAACACATTAGGGCGGGGCAATCAATCAAGAGACAGGAAGTAAAACTCAAAACTACAAGCAGACAGGACTAATGTCATTATTAAACACCAAGGGCACACAACACTTCAGGAAAAAGACAGACCAAAACAAGCAAAAACTACAACTACAAAACATGAACCGTGACAGTTATCTTCAGTGTAACTAGGCGTATTTCACCTACAAAAAGACTTGTTCCATTGATAGAATTTAACTTCTCATGTGAAATTTACTCAAATCAATATAATATGTTTTTAATTCAAGTCATTTTAACTTTTAGATTTTTGTAGTACACATATTCAATGTATTCATGTTACTGTATGATACATAAGAATTTCACTACACAGGCCTTTAGTGCTGTGTGTGTGTGTGTATGGGACAAATGAACTAAACTAAACTAGGTTGTACCAAGTTAATCTGTTGTCATGGTAAAAGTAGAGCAAAACTTTTTGTGAAAGTACAGAGAGGCAATGGGCTTTTCAGACAGGTATTTATTTGTTCTTTTTCGTGGCTGCATAACAATAGATCTCTGATTGTTGAGATTCAAACAAAAGCAAACGGATTATAAAAGCATCTCTTAAAGGTTCTATATTACACAGAATGGATTCTTGAGAGCTTGAGAGCCATGTTTTAATGCTTTTACCTCATAAAAACTTACCTGGAATTGTGTTTTTGATTCTTAGTCTTATTAGAGCTGAAAATGCTCTGTTCCAACTTGGAACTTTTACTTTTTTGTTTAGTAGAGATTGGCAATTCCAGGGCTGAAATGATCCAAATTCTTCTCGTCAAGTTGTATAAAGTTTAAAAAACAGGAATAGAGTTTTTAGTTTGAGAGAAGAACATGTGTGAATGAAACAAAACACAACTCCAGGTATGTTTTTGATGAGGAAACAACTTTAAAACATAGATTAGAAAATAGCGTAATACAGATCTTTTTAGTTTCTGGTCAAAAATGTATTTATTAAAATTTGACTATTTTGACTTGCAGTAAAAAAGATTTGCCATAAGGAAAGAGATCCAAACTAGACTGCCTTGAATTGTAAGGTTCAAGATCAAGTTTAAATCACCTTTCTAAAAATATTTCATAATGTTCTATATCATTAGTGAAGGTGCATGGGGGGTTTATGCCACCAGATGTTTTAAATGAATAGCCAGGTTTTCCAAATATGTTTAATTATAGTTATTATAATTATCTTTACATAACGCTTTTTCAGCCTAGCAACAGTAACGAAGGACTTTTCCATCCAAGGTCTGGACTATTTGAATTGAACTGAACTGAATTGTAATTTTAGATTCAAGTTTGTAGACAGACAGTACTGATTGCAATAAATGTTTTGTTTGGTTTTGTTTTTACCAGGAGCAAAAGCAGCCAAGTACAGCACCAGACCCAACAGAACCAGCCAAGAGTACGAGGTGGGGCAGTAGTTGTAGGCCCAGTACGCGTGGTCCTTCTGGCTTACATTTGAGCATCTAGAGAAAACACAGAAAACTTTTATTGACTCAAATAAACAAAAAAAAACCCCCATCTTAATAGGGATGTAAATAGCGTGATATTGTATCGTCAAAAGTCTCACAATAATATCGTGGACCATCACAGTGTATTGAACTCTAAGTTTCTTTGCTTAAATTAATTGTTATGGTGCAGCAAAGGCTAAAAACCAGAGAGAACTACATATACCATGATCCTTTGCTCTATTTCAGTGCAGATGAAGTGCACATGAAGAACTATGAAGAACTGTTATTAATCTCTTAGTATGACAGAACCATAGTCTTGTCAAGGAATTTTAAAAGGAAAAAGTGTCTCCACAAAATATCGCAATAAATATTGTACCGTGAAATGTGTATCATGAAAATATCGTAACGAGAGATTTGGATGCTGTTACATTCCTACACCTTTATAATTATGTCTATCTGTTCAATCACACTTGGGACTAAACTGTGACTAGACTTAAAGGCACACTATGCGGCTTTTTTGTTGTGGGTCTGTTACCTGCTTCTTTCTCTGGATTTCTATGGATATGTCATTGCTCTGCCTGGAATATTCCACAGTATGACATTAAGCACTTCTACTTTATATGAGCGTACAATCCCTCAGTCGTTCAGGTAGAATCCATGGCAAAAGGCAAAATTCAATTTGTCAACTGGACAAAAGTTTATTTGGCCGAATAAGTTTCGCAGCTCATCCAAGCTGCTTCTTCACCTCTTCAGTTCTTCAGTTCTTCAGTAGAACTGAAGAAGCAGCTTGGACGAGCTGTGAAACCTATTTGAATAAAATAAACTTTTGTCCAGTTGACAAACTGAATTTCTCCTTTTGCCACAGCTCTACTTTACATTTATTGAATCACAGATTGTTTTACAGCTCATAAATAACTAGAAAAACAGGCATTCTGACTGTGAGTGGATCTGACCTGTAATTTAGTCTAGTTTGGTCTCCATGAAGATAGAAAGGTTTAATGCCATACTGTGAAACATTCCAGACAAAGCAATAACATCTCCATGGTGAAAAGCCTTTGACGGACCCTCCACCAGAAAAGTTACTCAACGCACATTTAACCTGGACTAGAACTTAATTTAGGACCAATCTGGTCTTAAACAGGACCAGTGTGAATGTGTCCTTATGTATTCATGATTTCCTGTCAAATGGCTTTTTATTGTTTTCCTGATTTGGACACCATTTTGCTGATGGTAAGAATATCATTATAAAAACTCAAGGAATGTGACGTTACCCATAGTGTTCAGCTCCAGTCAAATGAAGCTCACCGAGGCTGGCGGTTAGCGATTATGGGTCAAATGTGGAGCCAAGTTGCATATCAGGAAGATACCAAGAATTTATTAAATGACAAAATGGTGAAATAAAGGCACCCGGATCACGTAGAGCGGGTTGATACAAACATTTTAAGACTAGAATGGCAAGTCTCACAGCAGCAGTTAAAGAGAGAGGCCACAATTTTCCTTTGTAAAGTAAATTGGAAACAGAGTTATTGGAGCCGGAAGTGCCCCCATGTTCACAATCTATTTGGAAACGGGTTCCCAAGCGAGTTAGATATGTCCACTTGCACAGTCTATGGTCTCAAAACATAACATAACAATAAAGTCAACTTTTCCAGGTTTGCAATGTTTGTAATTGGATGCAGACAGTGTGCAGTGGCCTGATTTGGTCAATGACTGCTGCTTTAACAATATTATTTATGGAAACATTATATAAAAATAAATATATTTAGAATTTACTCTTTCACGTGATAAGATGTTGAGTGCTGTTGCTCCAACAAGTTAAATTTGTGCATCATAAGATTTAAATTTCATCCTATTTTATTTCTAAAACAAATACTCGAGGTTCGGGGTCATGGAAATTGAAAATGTCATTTTCCAGGCCTGGAAAATTATGAAATTTTGTAAATTCAACGAAAGTTTTGGAAAAGTCATGGAATTTTTGTATCTCTTTCACGCAAGTACAGCTTTCTATTAAGTTATCATTAGGCTATTATGATTATTTTCAAATGTATGCACCTTTTGTTTAAAATAGACAAAAATAAATGCACTGACAGTATTTTGAATGTTAAAAAACTATTATTTAGCCCTAAAAGTATGATCAGTTCTACACATGAAGGTTCCATAAAGTCATGGAAAATTAACTTTAGGTCATGAAAAAGTCATGGAAAAGTTTAGAACTTTTGTCAGTGAAAAAAAGCGGGAACCCTGAAAAATAAACCACAGTGTAAGACAAACTGCAGACTGAGAAACACTGTGCTGAATTGCCATTGCTGTGACGTCAACAGCTCCTCTTACACTTAAATTTATTTTATTGTTACAGCTCTCACTGGAAACACTTCCTGATGATAGAAGGAGCCCGCCCTGCTGCCTCCTGCTGCTCTCTGCTACCCCCCGCTGGTGTAGTGACTCACCTGCCCCACGCCGCGTGCTCCGTGGACGCCTTATTGACTGGGACGCAGGAGGAGGTGAGCAGAGCAGAGCCATTCTCACGATAACAGAAACCACAGCCAGGGTCCAGCATGCACGGCTCACACAGCCTATGGAGAGAGGGAGAGGAGGGAGGAAGAGGAGGGAGGGGGGGACGACAAGGGAGGGAGAGAGAGGGAGAAGAAGAGAAAATTGGAAGGGAGAGAGATGACAGAAGAATGATAGAGAGGGGAGGGGTGTAGCGAGAGGTGACGGAGGAAGAGAGGGAGAGAGAGGGAGGTATGGAGGTGGGAAAGGAGAGAACAGCAGTCATTACCTATAATTTCACTGTTCACAATCAATTAATCCGCGGGGCCGTGCTAAAAGTCACAGAGATTGGTTCAAATTGAATCAATCAAATCCACCTTTACTGTATTAGGGTCCACACTCTGTTATAGCAATCATTTTAAAGATTTTTTTTTACATTTTTCCAACAGCATCTTTAAACCATGTTACCCTGCTTTATATAGCCTAACACGAAAAACTTTTTGTTACTTTCAAATGGTTTACAGTGGTCCGAAATTATTCAATGAGTTTATAAGTGCTTCCTGCAGACAGCACACAGTGGACATATTTTGACCAGAAGAGCTTCTTATACCTGTGTTTCAGAAAATAAAGAACCGTTGCCATAGCGCTTAACAATTTAAAACAAAAAATATACCTTTTAGGCTACGTTTATATGATGACAGTCTGAACAGAAGACGCAAAGTGGCGTTGCATCTTCACTTTTTATTCCGCATTTAGACAAGTGTTTTCGGGAGGAAATCTGCATGCATACAGTGATGCAAATGTGTGTGGAATGCAATTGGGTATACATGCCATCCGACATGTTTGTTTCTGTGTACTGTGTGTATGTGACGTAAACGCGGACGTGACGTGAGCAGATCTGAGCAGAGTTTTGCGTCTTGGGCAGTGTAGACAGAAACTCTACAGTGGAGCGTATTCAACTTTTCCACTCTGGAGGGTGGTTTCAGATTTTTGCGTTTTTAAGCCCCAAAACGCCAATCAAATATTTTGTCTCGTGTAAACAGGCCCTGAAATGGAGAAACAGGAAGCTGAAACCCATGAATACAATATACAGTATCTGTACTGATGCAAGACAAGACAATCTTACATTTTATTAAGATACATGGGAGATAAATCAGTGCAAAGCCTCTAAATAAACACTTTATTCTGCTGTATTAAATATAGACTTGACATGTGTTTTTCTGTTTACAAACGCCCTCTTTCCACCAGTGACTAACAGAGCCGCCGTGCAGATGTGAGTGAGTCTCAGACCATCAGGGTCGTGAGTGCTGTGTGAGGAGTCCATGAAGAGTCTATTTAAACAAGCTCAAAAGCGCTGGATTCACAGTTTTATTTTTACCTGATTTCTTTCTCAGAGGCAGAGGCACTTAGATATAATTACAGCCAGAGAACACAGAGGCTAAAATAAGCAGTGTACAGATAGAAAGAACAATAAAAATAGAAGGTTTGCAGTTATTTAACCACTCAAAATGTAACTGTAAGTAAACTAACAAAGAAGGGAAATCATTATAGCATAGAAGTTGATTTTTCAGACTAAACCTTTGAAATACAAAGCAGCAGAGAGAGGAGAAGAGTGGCTTTTCCTCACATTTTACAGCAAGAAGCTTCCAGGTTCAACTGCCAGCCTCTCTGGACCTCTCTGGCCGTCTGGAGTGTGCATTTTTCTCCCCGTGTCTGGATGGGTTTCCTCTTTGCACTTTGGTTTCCCCATCAACCCAAAAACAATAGGTAAAATCCTCCAGCTAAAGTAGTCCAGACCAAGACTAGCTTAAGATGTGACTGCACTGCATTGTCCAAGGCTTCTGACCAGTTGCCCCAGCAGTATTCAACGATGGAGCAAATGCAGAGGACAAATTTCCCAATGGGGACAATAAAGTATTAGCCAGGCTGGTGCCACCTAGTGCCTCCACTCAGTTTCATTTCTCTCCAGCAACTAGGTCAGAAATCGGAATACACTAGACAGTTTGCAAGAACTCCAGAAATTGTAGACGGTGAAGAGCTGTGAAGCCATGACATCAAACTCAAGCTCCTGTCTGGGTCCCTTTTGTGGTACAGCACAACAGTAAACAAAGTCGGTCGAGATGGATGTAGACGAAGACATACATTCTGTGTTGGCAATGATTCCAGAGATCGAGGAGCTAAAGCCGGAACAAAGAGAATGTTTGATGATTTTTTTCAAGGAGATAGACATTATTGTCCTTCTTCCTATGGGATTTGGCACATTACATATGTCACGACCAAATAGCATTTCAATTTAAAAAAAGTACCCGGCTACCGTCAAGCCAGCGAATTCTAATGCTGCGAGGTCAGATAGTTTCCACGAAAGTGAAACTGGCTGATGAATCAGGCTAATAAAGTGTATCTTAACAAAAATTGGCACCTATAAATAACAAAAAGGTAACACTTCATAATAACTACACTAAATACAGACTCAAAAAAGCACAAAGAAAGACTCAGTTATTAAGCTTAGTACCTAAAGGGTTGGGGCTGGGAATTATGGTTAGGGTATTACTTTAATAAGGCTGAATCATTCTTGACAAACAGTTTGTTATGAATTAAGTCTTTGTTCAAGCTTTATTAAGGCAAAAAAAAAACCTCTTTGTAATTGTCCTGTGTTAGACATGAAGTAGTCACGCTGCTCTGAGTGAATCTCTTCTAAATGAGCAGTAATGAGATTGTGAGAGACATACAGAGAACAAACAGGGGCCCTGTAAAAGCCCCTGTGTGTCTGTGGGTTTGCCCTCTGCAGCGTGGCTCCATTAGTTTGTAGTTTAGAGGACATTCCACCATGGTAGCACTGGTCTCATCCTGTTTTCTACTAAGTGAGAGTAAATTGGACAAGCACACAGTGAGATCTGTGTGAGGGCCTGAGTGAGGCTTTGTTTTCTAATGGGATGCCAACAGAGAGGAGCTGAAGAGGAGCTGGAGCTGTTTGCAAAAGAATGAAACTGAGACTCCAGAGATGAAGAGAGTTAATGCAGCGAACATCAGGCTTAAGACCTGTTAACCCTGACAAATGAACTCTAATTAAGAGCTTTACTTTATCACCTTACTGAAAAGAATAGTGCAGTGCTGCTGTTTTAAAAAGGAACTACAATCACAAATGAACCTGAGTTATCAGTCCTTAAACCTGCAAATAGGACACATACAAGTTTTTCTCATTCTCAGTGTATGGACAAGTGTTAGGCTTGTCACGATACTTATGGATTTTTCATTCAACAAATGCTTTTTTTGGGGAGTCATTGTTTATTGTGTGTAGAATTTATTTGCTTTAATGTGAAATTTTGGCTATACGATAAGATTTGAGCTTTAAAATGTTGAATTAATAACTTCTATGATGCAAACTAAATACTTAAGTGTTTCATTTGGCTATATACTTATTGTAGCTCATGATTTTTCTTAAACAATATTGTACATTTAGAATAGTTTTTGTGCTTTAAATCTGCTCTTGGGTTATTGTGTCAGTGGCATTAATTAGTTATATTATAATTTACTGTCTATATTTTCTTCATCCATATATTGTACTTCAAAATGTGTTACGGTGACAGGTTCACAAGTCATGTGAAAGCTCAGAACCTCCAGAGTTCCCTCACTGAGCTGCAGAGGCTGCACTAGCACTGAGTAAGGATTGGCTGCTGGTGCTGGAGTTTAGGAAGAGAATGTTCAGGTGTTTTGTCCAACTGGTTTAGTCGTAGTGTGCACATCCTGCTTTCTTACTGACTTTTGACTTGTTATAAAATTATGATAAACCTAATTATAGTAGTCAGCACTTGACTGTCCATCTCTCACAAAACAAAAACTGACATGAAGCTCAATTTTATTTCAGCAAAACTCTGCAAGTTAAACATTTCTTTTCACAGTTGCTGCAAAGAGTGGTTTCATTAAGCAAGGCATGAATCAACAATGACAATATCACCAAAATAGCAGAGATCAGATTACGATTAGACTAAAGTCATTAAACCCACACAACACAGATGCAACAGACTTTCTTTTCTTACTCACTGGTACTTGTTGCAGGTGGAGTTGGCCATGGCCGGGTCCAGAGGGTGGAAAGTGACTGGAGGACTGTGCTGTGCTGACAGGAGGAAGCCGATCGCCAACAGACTCAGGCTCAGACAGGTACCTGATAGAAATAAAACAAAAATTAAATCATATTTTTAACAGCTGAACTGAGCAGGTAGCTCCAGTTTAAGGTATTTTTGAGCAATGAAAGTATGTAAGGAAATAAATGCTAGATTAATGCTATACTGTGGAACCTCCCAGGCAAAACAATGATATTTATATTGATACTTTGCAGTGACATCAAGTGTTCTACATGTATCTCTATGATGGAATGTTCATCAGTTACCATGGTGAGTCTATGCACACAAAAAAGTTTTAATATTGTCTGATTCTGTCATCAGTACAAGCGTTTGTGGTCTTGTTTTTACAGCAAAAATAAAATGAAAATAAACTAAGTAATTCCTTTATGGTCAGATTATGTTAAAACAAAGATCAGATTAAAGTCTAACTTGAGTAACAGATCTTAAAACAAAATAATAATCCATAATATTCTAAATAAATGCCAGTGCTAAAAAAATATATAAAATGATGCGGCTCTAGAGACTGTGTGTGTGTACGTGTGCATGTGTGGGAGGAGATAAAGAGGTATCAGTGAACAGCGGCTGTCTGCTGCTTTTGTCAGTGAAAGACACGGCGCTCACAGTGTCACAATGAGATCAAGGAACCAGTCTAGTCAAGTATTAGAACTGCAAGGCCATGTTCATGATATAACTGTTGTCATTCACTTCTGTTAAAAGGGCCCATGTTACACAAAACTCACTCTTGTGACCTTTAAACCGTGTCATAATCCTGTTACTTAATGCAGTGCAAAACCATACCTGGAGTTTTGTTTCATGTGAGTAAATAATCTTTACAATTATCCAAAGCTTAAAATGCTCTGTTCCACTTTGTAATGTCATGAAGTACCTTTTACCTTTAGTTCAGTAAAAATTGGTAATTCCAGGGCTGAAATTATCCAAATGATTATAGTGAAGGTGTATGGAGTTTAAAAACACAGTGGAGCACTTCATGTACTAGTATTACCACATGACATCACAAGGTGTAACAAAGTGTTTTCTGTTTGAGAGAAGAACTCAGCCTAAATATGCAAGATCTGTGTGAATGAAACAAAACACAACTCCAGGTCTGTTTGTGATGAGGAAACAACATTTTAACAGATCAGAAAATAATGTAATATGGGCCCTTTAAAATATATTTGATCATATTGACAGATTAGTTTGGATTGCCTCTTATTAAACCTTTCAATAATAAGGGTCATCAACATATAAAGGCCCAACAGACTTAAATTAAACTCATCTTGAACACCAAATGAATGCATACCACTTCAGTACCATTTAGCCCAGTTTAACAACACTTAACGCAACACAATTACAACTAATTACTCCAAAGTCTGGACTCTCTCTAAACCAAGTCCTTCACTGGCACAGAGCTGACTCTACACCTGTTTCTAGCCATTAACTGCCATCTTTGGTTAATTAGTCCATGATTCTGTTTAACTGCGGAACAGCATCAGACTTATTTAGCTCGCGATCAAACATCTAAATACTTTATGTTATTAGCCACCTGTATAAAACATCCTTAGAGATGCTTTAGCAAAGGTTAAAACGAAAGAACCAACAAACAACATGATCAGATGGTGGATCACTGCTGCACCACTATGGAACCTACATAGAGATGTCTGAAGAAATACCATATTTTTCAAACTACAAGTCACTCCGGAGTATAAGTCGCACTTTCTGGGGGAAATTAATTTTATAAATACAGAGACCAGGAACCGACATTTCATCTTGAAAGTCAAGTTATAAAACAATAGAATAGAGAACAACAGGCTAACGTCACATATGAACAGTACTTCAGATAACTATAGCATAAACAACAGAAGAGAACTTGTTTACCAAACTCTCCATCTCACTCCAAATCACTAAATCCATTGAATTCTTCATCCTCGGTGTCACTTCTGAGCAACTCTGTGACCTACGAAGGTAAAAAGAGCGCCTCTTCCTCTTCTGCGTGGTTGTCGTCAGACTCAGCATCAGTTCCAGTTAGAATTATTCCGGCCTTTCTGAATCCCAACAGGATGGTTTCAGTTGTCTTTCGTTGTTTAGATTTTAAATATTCAGTGGTACAGAAGTAATGGTGCGATTGACTTACATGATACAGACAGAATAGCGTCTCTTTCTGCAGGAGACATTCGCATTAGAGCACAGTGACAGTGGTGCAGGAGTAATAGGAGCAGCAGATACTGACACACAAACCTAGAGGGCCCTCTCGCGGCTGTCAGTGTGAAAATTTTAAGTCGCACCAGAGTATAAGTCATAGGACCACACAAATGATGAAAAAAGTGTGACTTACAGTCCAAAAAATACGGTAGTGTTTTTTATTATCATTACTGGAATCGTTATTGAGTCTAATCCTTATTATGGAAATCGAGTTTGACATTTTAGTATCATGACAACATGATATGATAACAGCACCAAGGAGCAGTGACACAATCCTGACTTTATAACTTCACTCTTATAAAGGCTATGGAGTCATGACCACAGTGTGAGATTCTTCTTATTAAAACTGTAAATCTCTTACCTATGATACTGCCCAGAGTGAGTTTTCGCCGTCCCACCCTCTCCACCAGCCACACGCCGAGCAGAGTGAACAGGAAGTTGGTGAGCGTGGTGAGTCCAGCGAGCCAGATAGCCAGTCGGTCATCCCTCACCCCTGACATCTGCAGGATAGTTGCGCTGTAGTACCTGCAGGGGGCGCATGGAAGGAAAGGTTATAGAATGAATGAATGTAAATACTTGTAGTTTGTCTTGTTGCTGATTGGCTTTCTGTCTGTTTATTTTGACCTTGGTAATGTGTGTATTGCATTATTGCCAATACTTAAAGGTGCATTACGCAACTTTTCTGGTAGAGGGCCTGTCACCTGCTTGTCTCCATGGAGATGTTATTTCTTTGTCTAGAATGTATCTACATAGTATATCTTTCTCAAGGAGGACCACTATGGAGAGGAAACCATATTCACAGATAATTTTTTATTATAGTTTTTGTTTTTTTTTTATTGCTCATGCTGTTATTTTGTTGGAATTAATTTAAAGACAATAACAACAACAACAACAAAATCTGACAATTAACATAAATACATATTTCTACCATTATTTGCCTTGTCCTTGCTGCATGAACAAAAGGAACAGGAAGAAGATAAATCTTATAAACCCTGCTTCTTTCACAGATCAAAAAATGTTGTATTTTTGAGCAATAGAAATGTATGTAATGAATAAATGCTAGAGATGTGTTTAATGTTACACCATGGAACATTCCAAGCAAAGCAACATCTCTATGGAGACGGACACTCCATAAAAGTTGCCCAGTGCACCTCTAATAAACATATGTGTCAAAAAAGAGTTATAGTATTAGAAAACTGAACATTACAGGATCCATATTACACTATTCTATGATCTAGATCAGGGGTCTCCAACCTTTTTCATCCTGTGAGCTACTTTTCGTAAAATGAAAATGCCAGAGAGCTACTAATTTTAGCGGTTGCCAGAAATTTCATAAACATAAGAGCCATGGTAAGCTGAAGATGAGGTACATTTAGATGTCTATAAAACATAACCCATTATCCAGTTATTACTGCACAAAAATAGGCATCAAAATTATAAATGTACAAAGGAAATCAAAATTAATAATAATCATCAGTTAATAATACAAATTTGAGTTATTCAGTTCAATATGTGTAATTCAGAAATCCCTGGACAAGCTACTTAGAAGAGGGTGGAGAGCTCCCAAGCTACAGGTTGGGGACTCCTGATCTAGATCTGTGTTATAATGTTGTTGCCTCATCACAAACACACTCAGAGTTGTGTTTTGTGTCATTCACACATGTTTTAACACACCAACACTGCATATTTTGTCTTTTTGTCTTTGTTTTTGTTCTTCTCTCAAACAGAAAACACACTGTTCCACCTTGCGATGTCATGTGGTAATACCAGAAGTGCTCCATGAACCTTCACTAGAATCATTTGGGTGATATCAGCTCTGGAATTGCCCATCTCCATTGAACTAAAGGTAAAATGTAGCTGTTAACTTGAAAACTACCACTACATGGAGATATAGACTCAGAGACTAATAATAAAGGATTATTCAAACACGTGTGAATGAAACAAAATACAAGTCCAGGTATGTTTCTGAGAATATAACAGCATTTTAACATGGCTTAAAGCTCACAAGAGTCAATTTTGCGTAATATAGGACCGGTAAGATAAATACGTGAATTGCTTTTTAACAATTTGAGGGACGCTAACAGAATTCGCCGCTGCCTTGAGGCTAACTGATAGAGACATGCGTTCATTCTGAGTCAGTGGTTGCTCTGAGCGCTGCAGGACTGAGGATGCATAACAATGAAATCACAAATGGTTGAAATAAGCAGTTTGCAAAGACAATTTATTATTGCTCCTTGAAAAACCCACATTCTTACAGTGAGCAGGGGCACCTCTCTGCGGATCTGACCTGTAACTTGGCCTGGTTGTGTCACATACTTGTCTCCATGGAGATAAATACATGGAGATGGGTTTTATGAATTGATAACATTCTGTGCAAAGTACTGACATCTCCATGGAGACAAACAAGTTAGAGAACCCTCCAGTATTTTTTTTCCTAGTATGTATTTTAGTTAAACACCCTGTATTACACAAAATTCACACGTTTGCGT
This sequence comes from Boleophthalmus pectinirostris, assembly GCF_026225935.1. Classification (NCBI taxonomy): domain Eukaryota; kingdom Metazoa; phylum Chordata; class Actinopteri; order Gobiiformes; family Gobiidae; genus Boleophthalmus; species Boleophthalmus pectinirostris. The sequence continues at coordinate 9,204,993 of NW_026571133.1, forward strand.
AAACCTTTATTGTTAGTCTGTCTATATATCCAAAGCTCAGAATGCTCTGTTCCACCTTGTGATGTCATGACGCGGTAGTTTATAAGTTAACAACTACCTTCTACTTTTAGTTAGAGACCCCGTTTACACTGAAATGAATCTGCGTATCACCGTATCGGAAGCAATCTGCGTCCACACACGTAATTTCTATGTCTGCAATCCTTCCTTATCCACACAGCTTTGAACATATGTGTTTACATTTTACAGAAACAAAACTTAAAACCACATGGCTAATTTGCATAAACTAAGAGCTCAAAAAACAGCTCGATATCGTGCACTGATGTGGTTCAGCTTCTGTCAGACTAAAGGACACGACTCAGTGGAATGAGTGTTCTTTCTGTGACAGAGGATGTGCTGATGATGGTGAGTCTGTTCTGTGTTTCTATCGTGTTGGAGATGGTTCATGTTAAACTTTTCAGAGATTATACATCTGCAGGTCGTACGCATAGACCTTATATATGAATATTTGCTAGCCTCTTAGCGTTTTGCCGGCGAATTAGCTACTTCGCGGTGCATAGACCTACATCAGCGTATCAAAGTTTTCAGGCGTCCACACGGTGCTGGATCAGATCCATACTCAGATGAATTCGTGGGAGTTGGTGGCACCAGATCGTTCCGTCACTGGAGCCGTTTTCAATCGGATTAGTGTGGACGAACACCGCATCCGCAACAAAAACGATTCGAATACGTACTAGTGTGGACAGAGCTAGAGACTGAAGGTGTATAGAGTTTAAAACCACAAGAGAGCACTTCCTGTATGACCACATCACATTATAAGTTAGAACAGAGAGTTTTCTGTTTGAAGAATTCAGCCTAAATATGCAGGTTCATAACTTAAACATGTGTGAATGAAACAAAAACACAACTCCAGGTATGTCTGTCATGAGTACACAACATTATAACAGAAAATAGCGTAACACGGGCCCTTTAAATAAGAAAAGGCACAGGCCCATATTCTCCCTCTCATTCAGTACAGTCCTACTTCAGAGCTCTTGTGAGATCCAGACGATTACTCCAGTCACTTTCAATAGCTCTTCTATCAGCGCCTCTTAATTACACATGCAATTTTGGCACCAAGCTACTTCATGTGGGCAGATTACAGCCAATTATCATCAACAAGCTTGGAGCCGGTGGTCCACAGTATACACACACACACACCTGCACACGCTCTGTATCCACTTCACAAAAACGCTCGGCCAAGTCAAGTGCAAAAATGTGGCTGAAATTAATATCTATAACGCATGGGTGATTTTCATGTATTTGTATTTGCTGTAGTTAAATGAAGTCTAGCAGCTGATAAACAAAACAGAGCAACTGCCGACAAAAACAAACCTCTCAACTGTTTAATTATCCTAGTGTCAATATTTAGATGATATTACGGAAATTCATTAATGGTCACATTTTTATACAGCGCTTTTCCACCTTCAAGGCACTCAAAACTCTTTTCAACAAGCAACCACTCACCCATTCACACACACATTCATACACCGGTGTACACAGACACCGGAGGAGAGGCGGGTTAAGTGTCTTGCCCAAGGACACAACAACAGGGAGCTGGAATCATACTGCCAACTCCTGGGTCGGTGAATCTGACCGCTCCACATCTCGAAAGAAAGAACATCATTACTTCAAAGTGTGGTTTCATTATCTGTTGTCCGTTGAAAGGAAAATGCTAAAACATACTTCTGTGTTATGGCTGAGGTTCAAGTATTTCACAAAAAGTAAGTGGACTGTAAAATGAACTACAAAAGTGCTGCTTTTTATTTAGCTGTTTTTCAGTTTTTCTAAAATGGATAATATAATTGGCAACAGTTGCTCAAGCTTGGAGGACTGATTCCCACTCAAATTAAGTTCTGTTGTTGTGTCCTCAGGCAGGAGACCACACACCTAACCAAGTAAGAATGTGAAGATTGTGTGAGTGTTGGTGCTGGTCAGAGGAAGCGATGGCACATATTGTCAGCCTCGCTTCTGTCAGTCTGACCCAGGGCAGCTGTGGCTTTAGTAGTATTTTACCACCACTGAGTGTGGAGTGAATGAATAATGACAGTGTAGTGTTTTGAGTGGCTTTGACAAGCCTGTAAAGCGGATTACAAGTGAAGGCATGATTATTAATGCTTTTGCAAATCCCCCAAACAACAATTACAATATTATCCATTTTTCAGTATATTCCCCACCTCAAGCTGTGGTGACAAATGTTTGAAAATGATTCAGAGTAATCCCAAAAAGACCATAACTCATTAGGGAAAGATAGAATAAACGCGCTCTAAATTAGCATTTGACTTTTGTGTCTTCAAAAGCCTCGTTATCTCCTCTCTGAAAAACAAAAGACACTGGATTTGCATATTAATATGCTAAAGTCAATAATAATGAGGAAACAGATAGTACTGAATAAAAGCACATTTAATTAGATACCATTTTGCCTCGGTGCAGTGCTGCTGGGAACAAGTGTCCTCCGAATAAATCATGGTTGTCAAAGGGACAAGAGACCTCTGCCACCACTCCACAGTGTTACTATTATTTTATTTACATTAAGTTGAGCACATAATTTAATTCCTTTATTCAGACTTATATTCTAATTTGAGTGCATACACTTTAGTGTAAGTCTGAATTATTTACTTAGACTTGTTCTTTTTTGTTTTGTTCGAGTGCCAGACGGAGGACCCTCGGGAGACTATCCATGAATCAACAAAGGGGGGAGCACTCTTTAGTTTGTTTTACTAAGTGATGGATTCAACATTTATATTAATCTCACTGTGTATGTAATGGTAATGTAATATTCACTTTTGTTACTTAATCTAATTATAATCAATGTATCAATATGTGCACTTAAACAATTCTGTTTCTGAGTATTGCAGATTTCATGAGTTTGCAGAAGGTCACGAAGTCCTATCAAATTCAATAACAGGAAACATCTTGGGCGACCATTGCTTAAGGAGGATAAACTAAGGAGGATGAAATGAGGAAGGGCAGACTGACCTTAACTCTGGCCTGAATACTGTATTGAAGTGTTATTTTTGTGTTTCCTGTAAGCAAAAGAGGAACTACTCCTTTAATGTTTAATGTTTTGCATGTTCCCCCTCCTGTTCTGAGAGGAGTAGTTCCCATTGTAACTAGGGGTCCTAATATTGAATAAAAGGCGTGGAGAAACGAGAGAAGGCTTTAGAGGGTATTGGGTGAACAACTAAGTTACATGTAACTAGAGTTCTTCTCTCGGTACTCCCTCCACGCATGTAAAAGATATTAATCTCTTGTCTTCTCTCTTGTTATTGAATATTGAGTATAGGTAAAGGTGAACCTATCACTAAGTTTGTTTGTCTAGTTTGTTTTAAGGTCACTTTACTATCACTTATTATTTTCTGTATTATACCTATTTGCCTTCTTGTTATTTGGATTAAGTTAGTAGTTTTAGTTAATTATTTACTGTAGTTCCCCCCTCTTGTGTTCAGTTTTAGTTGATCCTCATGTATTTAAACACATGGTCCTTTGTCTGGTTGGGTTCGTTTTGTTCTGTTCTGTTTGATTTAAGTTAACCCAGTCAGGTCCGGCTTTTTGTTAATGATTTACCAAATTAGAGCCTTTGTTAAACACTTTTTTTAAATTTAAACTTATTTTTATACCTTGTCTTTGCCTTTTTGTTTGGTCCACTACAGGTTCATATTACACTATTTTCTGATCTATGTTATAATGTTGTTTCCTCATCAAAATTATGATGTTGTTAAAAGGTAGCTGTTAACTTGAAATCTACAGCTTCATGGCATCACAATGTCATCGCCCAAAACATACTACACAGGTCTCCAGGAAGAACAGTTGATAGCTAAGTTAAATTAAATACAATGAATCAATGAACCTGCCCAGGGACTTCAGGTGGAAATTAGCACTGGTGCTACAACCTGGTACAATGCATCTCTCCTGTTAAGATTAATGTATATTGTGCACTCTCCTTGTCTCATGAAATAAATAAATAAATAAATAAATAAGTAAATAAATGTGGAATTGAGTAGACTGTAGAAGAATGTAGATAGACTAATAATAAAGGGTCACTCAAACATGTGTAAATGAAACAAAATCACAACTTCAGGTTTGTTTTTGATGAGGTAACAACTTTATAACATGATTTAAAGTCCACAAGAGTCAATTTTGAGTAATATAGGACCTTTAAACTTGAACAGAAGATTCAAAAGTATGCGATAGTATTGTCTCAGCCTGATTCATCAGCCGGCTTCACTTTGTGGAAGCCGTCTGACCTCGCAGCATTAGGATTTGTTCGCTTGACGGTAGAAGGGTACTTTTTTTAATTTAACCAATCGCTGCTATTTGGTCTTGACGTTTGTAATGCGCCGCTATCGAAGCTAACTTGTATATTAAGCTTTTCCCAAATCTTATAAGAGTGGCAATTTCCTCTTGATAAAATTGAAATATTCTCTTTCTTCCGGTTTTAAATCCTTGATCTCGGGAATCGTTGTCAAACAGAATATATGGCTCTTCGCTGATTGGCCTGTGCGGTCTACAACTTCCGGGGTTCTTGTAAACCGTCTAGTGTATTCCGATTCCTGACTTAGTCGCTGGAGAGAAATGAAATTGAGTGGAGGCACTAGGTGGCGCCTGCCTGGCTGATAATGTTGTTTTCTCATCAAAATGATGTTATTAAAAGGTAGTTGTTAAGATAAAAATTACAGCTTCATGACATCACATTGTGGAATTGAGCAGACTGTAGAAAAATGTAGACAGACTAACAAAAAAAGGGTTACTGAAACACGTGTGAATGAAGCAAAACACAACTCCAGGTATGTTTATGAGGAGGTAACAACATTATATTATATTATTCTAAGGAAAATGTACAAATGATCGATTTTGTGTATATCAGTGTTTAGGTTCATGATATCACGTTACTATATTACATCCTTTTCTGCCCCTACTGTACTTTAAAGATGCAGTGTATACATTTTCTCGTGTTTTTTTTTTTTTTTTCCGCCCATGATGATAGATAATTTTAATATTGTACTCTGTAACTTCACAAACAGGTGCCAAACCTTCCACCAAAAATGTTACACACTGCACCTTTAAGCTAAATAACAGTAGAACCAGTAGAACCAGAAGAACAAACGCCCAACTCCTGGTAACAGCAGCTCCAAAACATCTATTTTAACTGTGGAGTTCATAGAAGTAAGAGTTTGATGCATTAGGGGATGGCTCATGTCTGGCTCTGTTAGGACCAGAGTGCAGTTTGAGGCACCAGCGGGAGTAAAAGCACTATTTCAGATCAGAGCTGGAGCCTGCTGAGCGCAATATCAGCCCTGCCTCTCCTCATCACACAAAACACGCACAAAACTACACACAAAACACACACTCAAATAAGAGGAGTAACGCCACAGAACCAAGTGATCTTTTTTCCCTTTGTGAAAAAGTACATCTTGTTCAAACTGTTGAAAGCTTCTTAAAGTCAAGTTGAACCTCGTCCGTCTCTATTTAGAGTTTAAAATAAGACATAGATGTAATGTTCAAAATGCATTCTAGGTCTTTCTCACTCAGCCACACGTCGGTTTATGTAAAAGAGTGTCTGATCTGTGAGTAATTCATGGGCCGGTCTGAACACATGGATCATAATAAGAACTGGATAAGACACTTTCCTTCTGTCCCAGAGTTCTGCTGAAAGGGGCAGGTTTTAACGTTATGGAAACTTAAGGGCGGGTATGTGGGCAGGTAGTGATTACACACGGGCGGGTCAGGACTAAATCAGGACTAAACCAGGACTACACCAGTACTAATCTTGGACTGAAGAGAGAGAGAGAGTGAGAGAACCCTGAGCCTGTGGAGCAGGGTGCCCAAAAAGCGAAATCGGGCAACGGCTGCGCTTACCTCCGTGGGGCAGGGAGCTCTGTGCCGATCCTGTCGCGGTCACCTGACAGTCTATGTGGGGCGTGCCTTTGGGCTCGTCCTGACAGTGAGTCCTGGTTCAGTTCTGCATAAGTCCTGTTTTAGTCCTAGTTCAGTGCTGGTTTGGTCCTCCTTGTTCAGTCCTGGAATCAGTTCTAGGTTAGTCCTGGGTTAGTTCTGGGTTAGTCCTGGTTCAGTCCATGGCGTGTGCAGCACAAAAGTCCAGCATCACGATCAATGTTTCTTCTGCTCAGTAAATAAAGCCTGTGAAGTGATGACACTCGAGTCGATCTGTGAATTCGTATTTGTACTGAAGAAAGTGTAACCATTTCATTTCATTTCGTGTTTGTAATTCTTAAAGACCATCCAATGCGCATTGGAGGCCATCGTATCCTCCAGTGCGCAAGCGGGACACTTTTGGGGTGTTTAAAGTTCACACAAGAGATCACATACAAGTCACATTTAATTGGAAATGTGAATGACCTTGTAAAAACATCAGATTTCACAAAAAATTCTGAATTGAGCATTAAGCCTGCAGTCTGAACGTAGCCTTAGTTGGTGAGTTGCTGATTTGTACAGTTAAAGTCCCTCTCAAAAGACATTAAAATTACAATTAAAGTTAGTATTGATTAAATGCAGTTTTTCAGTTAGTCACACACAACCATTTTGTTAAAACCAACGCTTAAAGATCACAAGCTACTGAAAATGTGAGTTTACTTATCCCCCAGCGAACTCGTTAAGGACAGATCAAATGCAAAGAATAATAGTGCAAAATAACAAGCCACTGCCAAAAGATAAGGTTAAATATTTGATACAGCTGTGCAGCTCACGCCACAGAAGGAAATGTCAGAGATTTGATGTAATATTTGTAAATCCGTTTGATTTGTCAGTGTTTTCTGTGAGAGTTTTCTTGCTACTTACAATAATGAGCATCAGTTTGAGTGACACTGAGTGATTTTCTCAGAAGGAAAAGCTGCTTTAAACCACAAGAAGTCAAACTCTCATCACACTGTTCACAAACATTTGTCTTAATGTTTCTGTGCAGTGGTTTAAACTTCAAACGAAGCACTTCGTGTGGTTAAAGGTCCAATATAACACAAAATAGACTCTTGTGAGCTTTAAGCCGTGTTATAATGCTGCAAACTTATCAAAAACAGACATGTTTGAGTAATCCTTTATATTAGGCCGGGAGCCAGGTTCACCCCTCAGGATGTTTTTTGATACCTTTTTTTTCACTATTATTTCCTGTCATCTTATATCTTGGGCCATCACGAGTTGATAGGGACCAACCCCAACTCAGCCCCGTTTGGTCTCAAGGCCCAAAAAAACACTGTTTTTAAGAAAAGCTATTTGCAAAATTATGTAACTGTAAATATTAAGGTACTGTAACTGCATACATGGTCAAATAACCCTAAAATTTGACATGTTGTATCCTGACACATGGGGGAAACTAGCAGAAAAATATTTTGGGGCTTGTTGCCTTTCTACTGTCAAATATCACCCTCAACATACACCAAAAGACACAAAAAAATCTGTCCGCCTGACAAATTGTCATCAAAAGTGATCATTTTCAAGCATTTTATTGCATATATCACTGCCTCAAATGTACATGAAAAATACTTTCCAAGTTTATAAGCTTCAATTTAAGCCCAAGATGACCTTTGTATCTAGAGGCAAACAGCTGCTATGACCAAAGTTCTTCACTGTACCTCAAATCGAAAGAAAGCAGAACTTTCAGGCATTTCCATTACATATGGGATTAACCTTTTTCATAGAAACAATAGTTTAAAAGAGTTGACTTTATGTACTGCTGTACGGTATGAAGTGAATTACATTAAAAGTGAATAACATTGAAACTCCAGGTGGACAGGGGTCAGGGTCAGAGAAAACTATGGTAACCAGGTTACACACTCAAACACACACAACCCTCACACTAACCAACCAACAGCCTTACCCTTCATGCAACATCCCATCAGAAGTTATTTTCCAAAGACCATTTTGAGAGATGTTGATAGATTTTTCTGGTTATAAAAAGAGTCTATTGGGAGATCCAAATTTCTCGGATTGATATTATCACGATTTGCAACTCACGGTATGATATTTATTGGGATATTTTGAAGAGGCTGATATAATTGTAGATGGAACACATTTTGCTTTTAAAATACCTTGACAAGATTTTGGTGCAAATGATTACTGTCAGAATCTCAAGAAATCCAAGTAAAAAACATATTTCTTCATGTTGTCTGTGCTGAAATGAATGATAGGACACGTAGTTCCCGATGTTTATTAGCTGTTCCTACTAAGGAACAAAGCATTTAAGCAAAGGAACAATATATTGTGGCAGCTCTCACTATTATTTTGAGACTTCTGATATTTTGGTTATTGTTACATCCCTAATAAATACCTTTTACCTTTAGTTCTGATTGGCAATTCCAGGTCTGAAATCATCCAAATAATTCTAGTGAAGGTGTATGGATGTTTAAAAACACAGTGGAGCACTTCCTGTATTACCACATGACAACAAACCACAATTACAGGTATGTTTGTGATGAGAAAACAGCATCATAACATATGGGTTCTTACTGTAGATCCCCACTACAATCACTGATGCATAAAAAGTCAGAACATAACATTTCCTTGAGTTTAGTCCCAGATGTTTTTCTTCTATATTTGTGCTTTCATTAACACCTGTATCCTGGACCCTGACAGCTGTGTGCCCTCTGCTCGCACCTGCCACTCCAAACATCAGCTCAGAATGACAGCGGCAGGTTCAAACAGATGTGTCCAGTAAACAGGGGGAAGAGAAGAGACCACATATGGACTTTTCAGTACAAAAGGAATGAATTTGTAATTGAAGGGCCCATGTTACGCTGTTTTCTGATCTACGATATGTTTCCTCATCAAAAGCATATCTGGAGTTGTGTTTTGTTTCAGTCACAAATGTTTAACACACAAATCCTACATATTTAAGCTGATTTTTTTCTCTCAAACTGAAAACCTTGTGATGTCATGTGGTAATACAGGAAGTGCTCCACTCTGTTTTTAAACTCCATACACCTTCACCTAGTATTTGAATGATTTCAGACCTGGAATTGCCAATCTAAGCTAAACAAATGCTTACACATACCTGCTAACTTGAAAATCGTTTCATGACATCACAAGGTGAAACTGACTATTTTGAGTTTTAGAGTTACAGATAATAATAAAGGATAATAAAGGATTTCTCAAACGTGTGAATGTGTGAAGTATGTTGGTAGTAACGACATTTTAACATCACTTAAAACTCATAGGGCCCGATCTTGCCCCCAATCTTAGCACTAGTGCTGGCGCTAAGGAGGGGGCGTGCCTCCAGTAAATGTAGTGACACTCACTGGAACTTCAGTGGAAAAAATTCTGCTGGGCTGAGAATGGATTTTTCTCATAGAGCGCAATGTAATCGCAAACTGCTCGTGTTCAGCTGACAGGGCACCTACAACTTTCAAAAATGTAGGATTTGTTGGCGATTTTTACCTATTTTCAGATCATAAACTTTTTCTCAGCTCAAAATCCTTCAGTTGTCTCAAGAAATGCTTTATAATCGTTAGTACCGGCTCTGCTCTGGCTCCACTCGCTCTGATTGGTCAAAGCAATCACGTGATACACAAGACCTTGCTCCATGCGTGTGCCCGCGTGTGCCCGCGTGAGAAAATAGCACTTCTGCACATGCTCAATTGGCCCAGAGCCACCAGAAGTACCTAGCCAGGCCAAAGGCGAATCTGGAATCATGCGCCATTGAGCTCGGCCCATTGAATTGAATGGGCAGCCACTTTGAAACCCCGGGGCTTGGCTATGCTCCACCTGATGTTCAGGCATGGCATGCCTCTTGTTTAGAGCTCCACACTTGCGCTAGTGCTGAGACTGGGGGCAAGATCGGGCCCATATAGTTATCGCCAATTTTACATAATACAGGACCTTTAAAAGGGAAGAGTACAGGATGAAAACCCTGCAGTCATACGCACAACTAAACAGAGCCGTTTTGAGCCTGTCTCACATATGTACTGTATGTAGCCCCTCTGCTCTGATTAGGGGTATGGCGTACTTTTAGTGGTTTATAATGTACAAAAAGGTTTTTCATTTAAAACATAAAAATGTATGAGTGAACATTTAATTGTATTTAAGAGCTCCAGGTCTGAAAATGTGTCTAGTGTACACTTAGCTATAGGCTACTGTGTTATTCTTATAAAATGTAGTTTGATGTATGAAGAGGAAAGCATAGAACAAATCAAACTTTCTTTCGTTTGTATCTTTACGTTTGGCCTTGAATCTAAAAAAAACAAACAAACTATATTGTGTAGGCATCTGAAAGTACTTAAGGTACTGTTCCCTGAAAGTTAAAGGTGCACTATGTAACTTTTCAGGTGGAGTCCCCAACATCTCCTTGTCTCCATGTAGATGCGGCTGTGCCTGGAATGCTCCATGGTATGGCATTAAAAGTATCCTTTTTTTTTGCATTTTTACACTACACTTTTTACACTATAATTTGAATTAACTTGCATTCTTTCAAGTAAATCTACATGGAGAAGGCAGCAAAACCCTCCACCAGAAATGTTACATAGTGTATCTTTAAACACAATTCTTGTATACATTTATTTGTAATATTTTTTATTCAAATTTTTCACTGTAAATCACCAACGAGTCTCTTTACTTACCCAAAAACCCTAAAAATTATATATAAGAATTACTCAAAATTTCATGTAGATCACCTTCACTATTCAAAACTTTCCTTCAAAAATATTAAATAGCCATTGTTTGTATTTTTGTCACTAATCTTGCTCGATACTTGACCCTGGTTTAACATGGCTGCCCAGTTCTTGTGCTTTCACGCTTCAATCTGAAAACCTCCCATTCAGCTAATTGAAGAGACAGACTTAGTGGGAGGGAGGACAAAGCTGCAGAAATAATGGAGCTCTGCAAATCCAAACAAAAGCCCCGAGCCGAGAGGAGACGATGAGGACCGGGAAATAAATATGTTCCGAGAGCATTGCAGCACTGCAGATGCTCCCTCATGACATTGTGATATGACAGCAACTTCCCCGGGGGCGTGATGCTAACTGGAGGCACTACTTAAAACGTCTATATTACGCTATTTTCTGATGTTATAATGTCGTTTCCTCATCAAAAACAGACCTGGAGTTGTGTTTTGTTTCATTCACACACGTTTAACACACAAACCCTGCATATTTAGGCTTTCATCTGTCACTTCTGTTGCAGCTTTTGATGTCATGTGGTGATACAGGAAGTGCTTCAATGTGTTTTTAAACTCCATACACCTTCACGTAATAGTTTGGATAATTTTATCACAGGAATTGCCATTTTTGACTGAACAAAAGGTGTGTGAATGAAACAAAACGCAACTCCAGTTATGTTTTTAGGGAGATAACAACATTTTAACATGGCTCAAAGTTCATAAGAGTCAATTTTGTGTAATATAGGACCTTTAGTCTCTGTCACTCAAATTAGACTTTATTCTGATTTTTATTTTAGCACAACCTGACCATAAAGAACTTACTTACAAGTTTCTCTCACATAAAATTATACTGACAAGTTAGCCATCAGTTTTTCAGTTAGTCACTCTCACCTTTTTATTGAAACTCAAACACATAAAGAGCATCATGAGCGCTTGTATTGATCACCAGATGGAGGTGACGACACTGTTGTGACGATGTTAACTGTGATGTCCATCGTTTTAGCTGATTATTGCTGGTTTTCAGATGACGTCATGTTGAAGCCACCAAAAGCAGATGGGGTCAGGAAGTAAAGACAAAACCCTTTTTACCTCCATTGACTCAGCGCCAAAATGCCTAAATTCTGTGCAGTCTATAGCTGCTGCAACCGCTCTAATCCAGAGAAAGACAAAGGTTTTTATTTCCTGTACTGAAAGTGGTGTGTCACAAGGGAGTTAGTTTTAAAAAACTTACAGAAAAAAGACGACAAAAGTGGACCAACAATCTCTAAAAACAGGAGGTGGAAACAGACGATGCTAGAGTTTGCAGCAACTACTTTGTAACAGGTAAGGATTGTGTAATTTATTAATTAATATTTTTTTAAGTTTTTTTTTTTGACAATTATTTTGAAAGAGAAGCATTGTAAGTGACAGGTAAACTGTTGCGTTATAGGTCCTAACTTGTCACGCAAAAAACTTTATATAGTGCTATTATTTTAGATTATCCTAGTGCAGCAAGTGATTTTAATTCTAAAGAGTTGAACGCCTCCAGGTTTTTAAAGGCTTTCATTTGTCTCGCAGTGTAATACGAGGTCTGCAGCACCAGATAATTATCCATCACCTCAACACTGGGAAATTCGTCCACATTCTTTGAAAAGTCCGACTTCTCCAGATCGCACAGGTTATAACCTATATTCAGACTTATTTTTTCGCGATAGCAGGTCTGTGCCGGCTCGTTTAAACTTTTCGCGTACTTGCTGTCACCCATCGTGCTGTGTTATGAAGCAGAGCAAAACACTTCCTGCTCCCAAATGTGAATTTTGAGTGAAACCCAGAAACTGCGATTTAAAATGTCCAAATGATAACACAATGATTATAACTACAGAGCAGACACAAGGGCAATATGTGTTCTTTAAACTCAAACCAGATTACAAAGCAGGTATTTTCTAAGCACTAGTCTCTCTAATGAAAAGTACCAAGGCTTATACTTTCTCCCCGTGTCCATCAGACTCCTCCTCTGTGTCTCTGCGTCTGTGGTCCATGTTTCTGTGTGGCGGAGACCAGCTGACTCATGGCTGACATTATGACAGGCTGCTGGACTGTCTGGTTCTTTGGAGATTTGGAGCTGCTCCTAAAGCACTTTACACAGCCAGATCAGACCCATCACTGACTCACACATTTGGGACATTTAGAGCACTTTGTTCCATTTTAGTGCCATTTATTCAAACTGTAATTTGGCTCCTATTGTCGTGATTTATGTATGGTCAATTCTAGGGTCATTTGGAGCTACTATAGTTACATCTTAGCATTTTTAAAGATCAAGTGCATATCTTTCATCCATATGGTTTTTATGTGTTCTGTAAATTTCCAATAAATGTCAAAGTCAGTAGCTTATGCCAGGTTTTATATGGGACTACGCCATCGTCACTGTAGTTCTAACTAAAACACGATTAACAGATATAAACAAATACAAAACATTTTGATACAATGTACTCTGAAAATGGTAAAATTGTAGTCGGTGTCGCCCATGTTTTCAGACCATTTCCTGCTCACGTGCCAAAATGATCTAGTATCACGTGACACCAAGGCTTTCACTTCACTAAAGTACTGAATTATACTATTTATACTGCTTATTTAACAGCTTTCCGTTTAGCGACCATGTTTTTCTCCAACTTGGACACATAAAACATAATAAAACGGTGACGTCATATCCGAGATCCGAGTTCGAGGAGGATGGATAAACAAACGCAGCATTAAAACCACACTTCGGAACATTCTCCATGGAGATCAATCAAAAACAGTCAAGGCCAAATAAGAGTCAGGTTTGTGGAGAGGCAAGCTTGCTCACAGTAAGGAAGCATGTTTATTTTATGTTAGTCTATCTTTTGGCTAATAAGTAACATACTGTGGTTATAACACACTTGGGAGAATAAATTGCGCGGTTAGCAGGAGGTGTTTGGTTTGCATGACCTGTGACACTGTATGAAAAACAGTAGGAAACAGTAGGAACAGTAGGCTGGAATGAGTTTGGACAATTGGATACATCCCAAGTAAGGCATATATGTGTAATGTAAGGGTGAAAACCGGAACAAATGAGCAGACAGAAGGAGAGAGAGACTGCAATATGGTTATGGATGGAGAGAGTGAGTGAGAGAGACAAAGAAAGAGAGGGAAGAGGGAGAGACAAAGAGAGCGAGAGACAAATATAGATAGTTATAGAAAGGGAGAGCGAGAGATCCTGGGGGAACTGGCCTATTTTTCAAATGAATGCAGCGAACACGGAGCCACGTCACAACTGCAAAAACACACACGCCAACAGGTACAGACCTCTCACTCCACGCTCGGGTCAAATCTTTACTCTACCAACTATTTCTTCAGTCCATTACAGTCTCATAGGGCTATTGTGTCAGTCATATAAAGTGGATTTCAGCATATATTTTCTGTAACAAAAAATAATATCTCAACTCAAAATCGTCACGGGCGCAGCAAGAACAGGAGATTCAAATTAAATTAAAGGTCCTGTATTATGCAAATTTGACTCTTGTGTGCTTTAAGACACCTCGGTACCTCCTCAAAAATCATACTTGGAGTTGTTTTGTTTCATTCACACATGTTTGAGTAACACTTGATTATTTGTCAAAGCTCAAAATGCTCTTCTACTTTTCATTAAAGGCACTGTACCAAATGTTTACAGTCTTAAAGTTCATTTTGATCAGTTTGCAGTGCTCCAAGTCATTTCTAACTACAACTAGCATGCTAAGCCAACACTTTCTGATTAACAAACACCTCATAACACTTTATAATTCGCAGACAGTACACCCTGAACTTGTTTTGACCTCAAGAGCTGCTTATGAAATATATCTGTACTTGGGCATGACATTATTATTTCCTCAAATACACGGGAAAAACACTGGGTACAGGACCTTTTGAAGTAAAAGTTATAATTACACTCCCAATTAAAAAAAGATGATGGTGTGAGAAATTGCTGAACTAGTTATGCCTTTTGAAACAAACTAGTTTCATAATTTTGCGTTTCAGCTTCCTGTTTATAAGCTACATTCTGAGGACTTTTCGATTTATTTTTGTACAGCCCAAAACAGCAGTCGCCTCACAGGGCTTTGGAACATTGTTAATCGCTATGGCAACTATGATAATTTTTCATTACTCAAAAACCCACTGGATGGCTTATTTTTTTTATCAAAGAAAGTGGTTGGTCATACCTTTGTTAGGGTTTAATTTGCTGGATCAGATATCGGCTTTCAAATATCGGTTCAGTCGATATTCAGGTTGAACATATAAATTGATTTAATAAAACAATTTACTGGCTGTAATCACATAATGTTTGAACTTTTATTTATTATTATATATTTTTCTGTGGTTACTCAAGATAAATAAGAGCTACATAACACATTTGAATCAGTTCTGTCTTATTTAATTCCTTAAAACAAAAATAAAATGTCTAAAAAATTCGAAACTGGAATCTGTTGATATCGGAAGTGCGTCTGACAGGTTTCCATGATTCTCTAATATAAATTTAAATTGGTGAGAGTATACCTGTTGTAAATATAAATGATAGTTTTACACAAATTGTCAAAATTAGGCACTTTTTTGGCAAGAAAGGTGTCAAAATGTTGTTGAAAATGACAAAAAGTAGAGAGAGTTTTATTTTAGAGAGTCCTATACTGAACTATTTGGGAAGGTTCTGTCCAAAACATTGGCATTATTTACACATAAACACATTTTTCTGATACTTTAAACATTATTTCAACAACATAAAGGTGTTTTCTTTTAATTTTATTAGTCAAATTGTAATTTATAAGTGTAAATCAGAGGAGTCTTGGCCCAGTGTACAATATGTTTGACCACAGTTGTGGAAATGACAAGTGCGATGTCATGATTTCCAAACAGGAAGTAAAATTTTAAGCCTTAAAACTGGTCAAAGTGGGCAAATAAATACATAAATAAAACTGTAAATCTTGAAATGTAATGTTTTGTCAGATTTTTAAACATTGCACACTGACTTCCTGCTCCAGCTGCCACTCTACCTTGCTATTTTACTTGTACTTGTCTATTGGAACTGCTAAATGCTCTTAATGTACTTATTAATATTGCTTATTTATTATTGTTCTTATCTCTTTTAATCACTGGGCCTTGAGGAACAAATTTTGTAGTCCTGTCGTGTGTTATTGGCACATACTTGAATGACAAATAAAGAGCCTTGAAACTGTGTTTTAGTAAAACAAGGGACAGACTGAAATTTTGGACACAGGACCTCATTTCTTAAATAGGCAGAGTGTTGGAGACGTGTGGAGACACTTTTTTAAATTTTCCATCCAGTCGTAAATTGAAAAAGCTGTATCTGTGCATCCCTCACCTTTGTAGTTAATAAAAAGCCAACTGTGTGTAACATATGCACTGAAACTAAACTAAAACTGGACATTGTGGTGTTCTCTTTGACAGTGACACAGGGCCACTGTAGTGTGAGGCTGACAGCTCAGCTCCATGTAAAAAAATAATGTATTGTGACATTTTCTGCCTGACATTTGTCTATGAGACCATCTGTGAAACCAACTGGTCAACAAACCTTCAGCTGCCCACTGCAAAAACACACTGGTCACACCAATTTAAAGCATTTAAATGGGAAAAAGACTCAGTAGTGTAATTTGCACTGTAAAGGTCCTATATTAAACAAAATGAATTCTTGTGAGCTTTAAGGAATGTTATATTACTGTTACCTCCTCAAAAACATACTTGCTGTTGAGTTTCATTTCATTCACACAATGAATAACCCTGGTTTATTTGTCTGTTTATATCTCCAAGACTCCAAATGCACTTTGTGATGTCCAGTGTTGGAAGTAACGCATTACTGCTGTAATACAGTAATGTAAGGCATTACAGGGGAAAAAAAATTATAAAAATATATAAATATTTTACTTGGTACAAATGTTGGTTACAATGCATTTTTAACCTGGACTGAAGTGGTGGGTTTTTTGTTTTTCTTCATACAAATTTGCTAAAATCACTGCGATATCAGCAGCACTGAAATGCCATCGATATGTTTCCGAGTGTCGGGATGGGCCTGGAGGTGAGCCCGTGTAGACTGTTGGGTAACCACGGGCGAAAGGACCAGCACAGAGCTCCGCGCTGCACGGGGCTAATCGCAGCTGACGCCCGATCGAGCTTTGCGGACACACTGCTCCATGGGCTCGGGGTTGTCTCAGGAGCGATCCTAGATTCCAAGTCCTAGTCCAAGATTAGTCCTGGTTCAAGTCCATATAAGGTGCAAAAGTCCGGCATCTTCGCTCGCTGATTGTTATTTGGCGACAGTTATTTGGGTAAGAGTAACTTAAAGTGCTGCAATAGTCGTGTAATGTCTTACATTTTAAACACAGTAATATTGTAAAGTAACAAATTACTTTGAAATGACAGTAACAAGTCATAATAACACATTACAATTTTGAAGTAACTTGCCCAACAGTGTTGATGTCATGTAGTGGTAGTGGCAATTCCACAACTGAAATGATTCCAATCATTCTAGTTGAAGTGTATGGACTTTAAAATAATCTAATATAATATAATATAAATGATCATCAGAAGATATAGTAATATGGACCCTTTAAAGCTGCACTGTGTAACTTTTCTAGTGAAGGATATGTCATCTACTTGTTCTCTATGAAGACTTTATTGCTTTGTCTTGAATGGTGCTATGATATATGATATATGATACTGAACTGATCTGTCTTGCATTTATTCAATTCCATGTGTGTTATTATTGCTTAAAAAAACTATCTTCTTAGTGTGAGTGGGTTTGCCTTTCCACAGATCTGACCTGTAATAATCTCTGTGCTACAGGTCTAGAGATTGAAAGTTTAGTGCCATACTGTGGGATATCTCAGGCAAGGAAACAACATCTCCATGAGGACGAGGAGGTAACAGACCATCCACCAAAGCCCAGTGCACCTTTAATATTACTACTGGAACTTTATTTATCAATTTATTTTGCTCAGATTCAACCAAACCCAATATTTGTTGAAATATAGAGGCAGAGGCGGGGGAATAACCCGTTTTCAAAATTTTATTCCAACTGATTTATTAAACTTGCTTGTATGAGTCATCTGAAAACCTACCAGCTCTGGGATTAGCAAGAAGCAACCAAGATACTTATTTTTGTTTTGAGTCTGATCCTATGAAAATGCCATAGGGTTCAAGCAAAAACTGTATACTGTATTTTTCAGACTATAAGACACACCAGCCAAAAAATGCGTAATGATGACAAAAAAAAAACATATATAAGTTGCACCGGACTATAAACTGACCTTTTTTGAGCTTTTTAGAATGTTATATGTGGTCCTCTTATCAAAAAATATACCTGAGTTGTATTTTACAAATTTCACAGTACCGTATTTTTTGGACTATAAGTTGCTCCGGACTATAAGTTGCATCAGCCAAAAAATACGTGTTGAAGAAGAAAAAAACATATATAAGTTGGACCGGACTATACAGTAGAGCATAAACAACAGAACAGAACAAGTTTACCAAACTCTCAATCTCGCTCCAAATCACTAAATCCATTGAAATCTTCATCCTCGGTGTCAATTCTGAGCAAATCCGTGACCTCTGGAGGTAAACGGAGTGCCACTTCCTCTTCTATGTCGCTGTCGCTGTCATCAGACTCAGCATCAGTTCCAGTTAGAATTATTGCGGCATTTCTGAATCCCGACAGGATGGTTTTGGGTGTCTTTATGTTTGTTTAAATTTTAAATTGCCAGATGACATACACAGTAGAGCAAGAAGTGACAGTGGTACAGGAGTAAAAGGAGTAGCAGATACTGGCACACTGGCGCCATCTCACGGCTGTGGCTTTAACATATAAGTCACACCAGAGTATAAGTTGCAGGACCACCCAAATCATGAAAAAAGTGTAACTTATAGTCCAAAAAATACGGTATATATATAAGTCAACTAACCTTCTTGCCTCAGGATTCTAAATAGTGAGCATGGCAGCACTTCCGGCTCCATCAACTTTGGATCCAATTCACTTTGTTTTGAAAAAAATGCCCCCCCTCTCTCTGTAACTGCAACTGTCAGGTTCTTCATTTTGGTTTTAAAATGTTTGTATTAACCCTCCATACATGATCCTGGTGTTTTATTTCGCTATTGTGTCCCTAAATAAATTCTTATTCCTAACATGGAAGTCAGCTCCAAATTCGCCCTGTAACTTCTGGCCTTGGTGAGCTTCATTTGACTGAAGTTGAACGCTATAGGTGACTTCACGCTCCCTTAGTCCACTTTTTTATACAGCCTATGGGTTTAAGACGTATAGAATAGCTACACGTGGCTCGTAATTTAGTGACAAACAAGACAAAGTGCCGCCTACTGAGAAAATTGCGGACATCTTAATTGCAATCATGACAACACAGAATTTCAAACTGGTTTCTAATCACAGTACTTTCTTGTAATATATTCATAATTTAATCTAGAAATTGTTTTGAGATTTGTGGTTTGATATGATGCTGCCAGACACTTGTTTCCATGGAGATGTTTGCCCGGTGTGAATCCAAATATGGTCATCGTCACACTTCAGATAGGAACATATGTCTCACACAGGAAATAATTTACCATGTAATGTACACAGCCAAGTGAGGAACACAGTAGGAGGATGATCTTTAAGAGAAAAATCGAATTGCATTGAATCAGTGAAATTGCTTTTAGATATGTTTGAATAGTGAAAATACCTTCAAACCCCGATATTGTCATGCAGGTTGTCAAAATTCAAAACTAATTCATAGTAAAAGTAGTATCAAAAGTAGATACTCAATTAAAAAAGTATACTGAGAACAGAAATGCATTTTTATATTTTCCTACTTTCCTTAATATATCAGACTGCATGGTAAAAATAAAGAAAATCACCTTATGTTGTGTTGAATACATTATTTGAAGAAACTACTGCACAACTACTACGCACCAGTCAGGTTTATTAAGTTGCTGAGTACATTTTTGTGTCATGTTTTTGTATATTTATAGAGAATTGTTGAGTGGGAGCATGAATGACGTAGGCTTGTGGACTGAGCACTGGACAAAATCTAAAGCTAAACATAAGAAGGGTTCAAAGAGAGAGAGATCGCTGATTTCTGTTTGATTTTGGTTTACTGCAAAACAAATCTTATATTAAAGATCCTACATTATGCAAAATTGACTCCTGTGAGCTTTAAGCCGTGTTAAAACGCTGATACCTCCTCAAAAATATACCTGGAGTTGTGTTTTGTTTCATTCACATGTTTATGATTAGTCTGTAGAGATTGTCAATTCCAGGGCTGTAATTATCCAAATGATTCAACTGAAACTGTCTGGGGTTTAAAAAAACAGTGGAACACTTTGTATTACCACATGACATCATGAGGTGGAACTGAGTTTTTTCAGTTTGAGAAAAGAATTCACTCTAAATATGCAGGGTTTGTGTGTTAAACATGTGTGAATGAAACAAAACAACTCTGTTTTAGGACTGGTTGATTTTAAGAAAAAAATGAATTGCGATTTTTTTCAAATCAAGTTTTAGTGCACATGAACATTTGCAAACATCACAGAAACTTACATCACACCAGAGTCCTGCACCGACGATTTGACGCTGGACCGTTTGTGCACATTTGTTTATGTTTTACATAAACTAAACTTAAAACCACATGGCTCCTTTGCATAAATTATAAGTGTTGGAAAAAAACCAGCTCGCTCCTGCACTGACGTGGTCAAATTCTGTCGGACTAAAGGACACGACTGAGTGGAATATAAGTGTTCTTTCTGTAACAGAGAATGTGCTGATGATGATGAGTCTGTTCTGTGTTTCTATTGCGTTGGAGATGGTTCATGTTAAACTTTACACGAACGCCAGGTATAAATCCTCGACTCCTAGCTTTGTGGCAGTTAATTACTTCATGGCGCATAGACCTATAAATCAAAAATGACGGCAACAGATGTGCAGTTGTGTTGAGTTGACGCTGAACTATACTTTGCTCTTAAAATTAGGCTTTAGGAGCCTTGAAAAAGACACGGCTTTGACGCTCCCAAAAAACTGCTGTCTGAGATCTCCATTTTCAGTCCAAAACAATTGATCATTCAGCCCTGTTCTGTGCTTGTTTGTGATGAGGAAACAACATTATAACAAAGATCAGAATCACAGATCAAAAAAATAAAATATTCTTAAGGGGAAAAAAAAAGTAATTTTAACTTCAGATATTACATTTTGCAGAAGAATCTTTTGAAAGAGACACGTGTGATGGCTGTAATCAGCTCCTGCAGCTGGGACAGACTCCAGACATCTGCAGCTCCACTGAACAGCACAAAATGAATCAATCAAGTTCATTCATTCTTTGGGATGTAGAAAGCTGCACTTCAGATCAGACAGAAATCAGGCCCAGATAGAGTCCTGTTTATGAAGCAAAAATGAGAGAGGAATGTGGAGGAAGTCAGGCTATAGACATATGATGATAGTGTAAGACAGTCACAAAGGAGGTCATAGAGGCTTGATGTAAACTTTCAAAATTATATAATGTGTTATTTATATTTTTAGTTTAAAGGTCTCATATTACACAAAATGACTCTTGTGAGCTTTAAGTCATGTTATAATGCCATTACCTCATCAAAAACATACCTGGAGTTTTGTTTTGTTTCATTCACACATGTCTGAGTAACCCTTTATTATCAGTCTGTCTACATCTCCAAAGCTTAAAATACTCTGTTCCACATTGTGATGTCATAAAGTGGTAGTTTTCAAGTTAAAAGGACAGTTCGGAATTTTGGACATAGGACCTCATTTCCTAGTGAGCCAGAGTGTTGGAGACGTGTGGAGACACTTTTAAAAATATTCCATCCAGTCCTTGTATTTGCAGAGGTCACTGGTGCTAGGCTAGTGCATGTCAATGGTCATAGTTATCGTGCCACTAAAAACAGTCTTACCCACTCCACAAAACACCCGAAGCAAATCTATTATTACGCCAATCTGATGTAAATGATCTGTGTTGATAGAATAATGTTTGAAATAAAACTAACCTTGCATCACATGAATCTTTGCATGTTGAGGGACTATTTTCTCATATATCAATCCGCCGCTGCCAAGCTTTCTATCAGGAAGTACAACTCACTGCTGCTGCTCAGACATAAATCCTTCAAATCCAAGGTTGGTTTTACTTCTACAATTATTCTATCGACACAGACATTTACATCGACAGTCTGGTGTTATAATAGATTTGCTTTGGGTGTTTTGTGGAGTGGGTAAGACTGTTTTTAGTAGCAGGATAACTATGGCCATTGACATGCACTAGCCTAGCACCAGTGACCTCTGCAAATACAAGGACTGGATGGAATATTTAAAAAAGTGTCTCTACACGTCTCCAACACTCTGGCTTACTAGGAAATGAGGATCTATGTCCAAAATTCTGGATTGTCCCTTTAACAGCTACCTTTTACCTTTTGTTCAGTAGAGTTTGGCGAATCCAGCGCTGAAATGATCCAAATTATTCTAGTGAAGGTGTCTGTGGTTTAAAAACACAGTGGAGCATTTCCTGCATTACCACATGAATTCAAAGTGGAACAGAGTGTTTCCTGTTTGAGAGAAGAACTCAGCCTAAATGTGCAGAGTTTGAATGAAGCAAAACACAACTCCAGGTATGTTTGTGATGAAGAAACAACATTATAACATAGATCAGAAAATGGCGTAATACGGGGCGTTTAAATGAGTTTTAAATTAGTTACTGACTTGATGACGAGCATAAATCCGCCAACCTGTTTTTGCAGTCTAAAAAAAAAAAAAAAAGATGTGTTTATTTTGCTGCCTCATTAAAATTAATGGGATAGAACTTTATATTGGTCCCAGTCTGTGAGCGCAGCAATTCTAAACACATCACATAACGGGGGTTTTCAAAATGATGAGAAATTAGGGCAGTAACGATAGTGATTAACTATTTCAGACAAAACATTAACTTTTCTAGCTTTAGAATGAGAAAACCTCCTCTCAATAGTAGATAAAAAAAAGCTGAAATGCATGAATACATTTTAATAAAACACAACATCTCTCCATCCCCTCTAAATATTTAAAAGGTCCATATTACGCTATTTTTTGGTCTATGTTATAACGTTTTCTCATCACAAACAGGTCTGGAGTTGTGTTTTGTTTCATTTACACAAGTTTAACACACAAACCCTGCATATTTACGCTCAAACACTCTGGTAATACAGGAAGTGCTCCACTGTGTTTTTAAACTCCACACACCTTCAATAGAATCATGTGGATGATTTCAGACCTGAAATTGCAGATCTATGCTTCACTAAAGGTAATTTAAAAGTCTTTCCTCTCCTCTCTCCTTTTTCCTCTCATCCTTCCTTTCCTCTCCTCTCCTCTACTGCTCCCTCTCTCCTTTCTCCTTCTCTCTCATCTCATCTATACTCTCCTCTACTCTCTCCTCATTTCTCTGCTCTCCCCTCTTTTTTTCTGTCATCCTTCCTCTCCTCTTGTTTCCTCTAGTGCTCCCTCTCTCCTTTCTCCTCCTCTCTCATCTCATCTCTTCTCCCCTGTACTCTCTCCTTGTCTCTCTCTTCTCCTGCTCCCTCTCTCCTCTCCCCTCTCTCTTCTCCCCTCCTCTGTCCTTTTTTCTCTCATCCTTCCTCTCCTCTCCTTTCCTCTCCTCTCCTCCCCTCTGTCCTTTCTCCCCCTCCCTCATCTCATCTATACTCTCCTCTACTCGCTCCTCGTCTCTCTCCTCTCCCTCTCTCCTCCTCTCCTTTCTCATTTTTTCTCTCATCCTTCCTCTCCTCTCGTTTCCTCTCCTCTCTCCTCCCTCTCTCCTTTCTCCTCTTCTCTCTTGCTCCCTCTCTATTTCCCCAATCTTTTCTCTTCTCCTCTCCTCTCCTGCTCCCTCTCTCCTTTCCCCTCTCTCTTCTATTCTCCTCTCCTCTCGTCGCTTTCCTCTCCCCCTCCTGCTCCCTCTCCCTTCTCCTCTCATCTCTCTCGTCTTCTCCCTTCTCTCCTCTCTTCTCTCCCCTCTCCTGCTCCCTCTCCCTTTTCTTCTCTCGTCTCTCCTGTCTTCTCCTCTCCTCTTTGTCTCTCTCATCGTCTCTCTCCTCTTCCCCCTCCCGCTCCCTGTCTTCTCTTCTACTCTCCTCTCCTTGTCCCTCCTGTCTTTCTGTCTCAGTCGATTTGTCAATACCTGGTCTAACTCTGACAAACACACAGTAGAGACGGCGGCCCCGCGTACACATGTGCGTGACCTTTACGAGTGAGATTACACTGCTAATCCAATCAAAATTACCCGGCCAGTCTAATGGAAAGGAAAAGTCTAATTTGATTGGTGCACATCACATTGTTCTGTACAGTTTGAAGAACACAAAACAAATCCTACTGACAGAAAAAAAGACACGTAGATGCATTATGTGTGAGTTTTCAGGTGGAGGGTCTGTCTCCATGGAGATGTTATTGCATTTCACATTTTATTTCCATTAAACATCAACACTATCCCCACAGAGACATAACCAGGTCAAGAACAAGTCACATCCGCGGAGAGGTGACCCAGCGCTCAGTAACAATGAAGGTATTTTTCAGCCACAAATACCAGACCAGGACTTAGACCGGGACTGAGACTGGGACCGAGACCAGGACCAGAGCGGGACAAAGACCGGGACCAGACTAGGACCAAACCGGGACCAGACCGGGACTGAGACCAGGATTGAGACCAGGAATGAGACTGGGACCGAGACCAGGACCAGATTGGGACTGAGACCAGGACAGAGACTGGGACCAGAGTGGGACAAAGACCGGGATTAGACCAGAACCAAAGAACAAGTCACATCCGGGAAGAGGTGACCCAGCGCTCAGTAACAATGAAGGTATTTTTCAGCCACAAAACCACACCGGGATCAAACCGGGACTGAGACCAGGACTAAGACCGGGACCAGACTGGGAATGAGACCAGAACTGCGACCGGGACCAGAGTGGGACAAAGACTGGGACCAGACCAGGACCAAATCAGAACCAGATCGAGACTGAGATCAGGACTGAGACCGGGACTAAGATCAGGACCAGACTGGGACTGAGACCAGGACCAGACCGG
The DNA here is from genome assembly GCF_026225935.1 of Boleophthalmus pectinirostris. Taxonomy (NCBI): domain Eukaryota; kingdom Metazoa; phylum Chordata; class Actinopteri; order Gobiiformes; family Gobiidae; genus Boleophthalmus; species Boleophthalmus pectinirostris. The sequence continues at coordinate 9,229,704 of NW_026571133.1, forward strand.
GACTGAGACCAGGACTGAGACCACAACCAGACCGAGACTGAGACCGGGACTGAGACCGGGACTGAGACCAGATCTGAGACCAGGTCTGAGACCAGGACTGAGACCAGGTCTGAGACCAGGACCAGAGCAGGATGGAGACCAGGACTGAGACCAGAACCAGGCCAGGAACAGACCAGAACTGAGACCGGGACTGAGACCGAACTGAAACCGGGACCAGACCGGGACTGAGACTGGGACCAGGGCGGAACTGAGACCGGGACCAGACTGGGGCACCAGGACTGAGACTGGTTTAGTCCTGGTTTAGTCCTGGTTTAGACCTGGTTTAGACCTGGTTCAGTCATGGTTCAGTCCTGGTTCAGACCTGTTTTAGTCCTGGTTTAGTCCTGGTTCAGTCCGTATGCGGCGCAAAAGTCCGGCATCCCAGTTTAAGTCACAAAAATGGGTTATCCGTTTTTTTCCAATATTAATTTAAACACAAAATCAAAAACTGAAAAAACAAACCATTATCCATTTTTTCATTTTGGTCTTGGAGACACATAATGAAGAAAACAGCTGTTTTATTTTGAAAAATGAATGAACAAATGATACACAGATTGTAGAAGATTATTATTTTTGTTGGGATTAGGTCCAAAATCAGTATGGAGTGAAACGAGCGTGAAGAGTGGAGAAGACATTCACTCGACTATCAGACTGCACACACATTTTCTATTTGAGTGACACCATTTTAATTCTTCCATCATTATCTAGAAACACCTCTCTCCCTCTCACCCCCCCCCCCCCCATCCTCTCTCTCCCTCCCCCCGCCCCTGCCTGCCCCCCTCCCTCTTTCCGTCCCCCACTCTCTCTCACTCTATCTCCCTCTCTCTACCCCCGCTCTCTCACTCTCTTTCTCTTCTCCTCCCCCTCCCTCTCTCACCCCCCTCTCTCACTCTCTTCACCCCCTCTCTCTCTTTCTCCTCCCTTTCCCTCTCTCACCACCCCTTCCCTCTCTCCTCCCTCTCTCTCCCTTTTTCCGCCCCCCCTTCCCCCTCTCCCTCTGTCTCTCTTCCCCCCTCTACCCTCTCTCTCCCCCTCTCTCTCTCTTCCTGCCCCCCCCCTCCCTCTTTCTTTCCCCCCACTCTCTCACTCTCTCTACCCCCCTCTCCTCCTCCCTTCCCTCTCTCACCACCCCTTCCCTCTCTCCTCCCTCTCTCTCCCTTTTTCCGCCCCCTTCCCCTCTCCTTCCCCCCTCTCTCTCTCTCTCCTGTCCCCCCCTCTCCCCTTTCTTTCCCCCCACTCTCTCACTCTCTCTACCCCCTCTCTCTCTTCTCCTTCCTTTCCCTCTCTCACCCCCCTTCCCCCTCTCCCTCTGTCTCTCTTCCCCTCTCTCTACCCTCTCTGCCTCCCCCTCTCTCTCTCTCCCTCTTTCTTTCCCCCCACTCTCTCACTCTCTTTACCACCTCTCTCTTTTCTCCTCTCTTTCCCTCTTCCCCCCCTTCCCTCTCTCCTCCCTCTCTCTCCCTTTTTCAATCCCCCCTCTCTTACCCTCCCTCTCCTCTCTCTCTCTCTCTCCCCCCTTTCTCTTCCCCCCTCCCTCCCTCTTTCCGTCCCCCCACTCTCTCCCTCTCCTCCTTCTCTCTCTCTTTCATATAAAGGTCTGTAACTCGTCACTCTGCCGCCCGTGTTCACAGCGCAGTACAGGTTTCTGACAGACTACAGCCAATTTGTGACCTCTCACTCACTCGCTCCCTTCTTTCCTTCTCTCTTTCTCTCTATTTTTTTATTTTTTATTTCTCACTCCCACCTTTTCCCTCTCTCTCTCTCCATAAGCCAACAGACACTAGTCAACTGTTTCCAGACTCACCAAATCTCTCTCTCCCTTACGCCCCTCTGTCACCTTTCCAAGTTTGGTAACAAAGGCATCTCTCTCCTCTCTTTCTCCTCCTCCTCCCTCTCTCGCTCTCTCTCGCTCTCACCTTATTCACCAATCATCTCTCTCTCCTCATCCTCTATTTTTTTTTATCTCCCTCCCACCATTTCTCCCTCTGTAAGCCTGTTATGTTTGAGCATGTTTTTTCCTCATGTTTTTTTGTGTTCTGTTTTTTCTGAGGTCCCTTTTGTCACATCCGCCCAGAGCCCTTAAAACAAGCGAGCCCTTCTCTCTCTCTCTCCCTCTTCTCCTCCTCCTCCTCCTGCTTCACCCCATTTCCCGGTCCTGCCACGGCACAGCGCCACCGTGACCATTAAATATCATGTTTTTATAATTAATGCCTGAACACGAGTTAAACATTTGCCGCTGTTGTGTCCCTCTCTCGCGCGCTTTTACTTTTTGATTTAAGATTTTTATGCAAAGTCTGTAGCTGTGTTTACAGACTTCTCCTCCTCCACTCTCTCTTTCTCTCTCTCTCTCTCTCCTGAATCTCCACTCAGTGACATCTCTCTCTCTCCTTCACCTGAGTCCTAAATCAAAGGCATCGCTCTCTCCTCTAGTTCTCCCTTGATTTCCCACCCGTTTTCTCTCTCTTTCTCTCTCTCCCCTTTGTCTTTACTGTCTGTCTCTCTCACCTGAGTCTCCAATCAAGGGCATTTCTCTTCTCCTTTCCTCCTCTCTCCCCTCATTTTCTCTCATCCCTTCTTTGTCTCTCCCGGCACCCTCCAAATAAAGGCATATCTCTCTCCTCCTCTTGTTCCCTCTCTCTCAGCCCCTTCTCCGTCTCTCCTCTCTCACTTGAGTCAATTAAAGAAATCCCTCTTTCTTCCTCCTCTCCTCTCCCCTCTCTATCTCCTCCTTTCTCTCCGTCTCTCACCTTAGTCTCAAATCAAAGGCATATCTCTATTCTTTTCTTGTTCTTTCTTCCTCCCATCCTCTCTCTCTCTCTCAGTCTTTTATCCGTCTCTCCTCTCTCGCTTGAGTCAATTAAAGAAATCCCTTTTTCCTCCTCCTCCTCTCTCTCTCTCCTCCCTTCTCTCTCTCTGTCTCTCACCTGAGTCTGCAAGCAAAGGTATTTCTCTCTATTTTTCTCCTCTCCTCTCTCTCTCTCCATCTATCAGGCACAAACTCTCCTCTCTCTCTTTCCCTCCCTCCTCTCTCTCTTCCCTTCTCTCTCTCTGTCTCTCACTTGAGTCTGCAAGCAAAGGCATTTCTCTCTATTTTTCTCCTCTTCTCTCTCGCTCTCCATCTGTCAGACACAAACTCTCTCTCCTCTCTCTCTTTTCCTCCCTCCTCTCTCTCTCTCTCTCCTCTCTGTCTCTCACCTGAGTCTCCAATTAAGCCTTGTCTGACCCGGTGCTGAGAGGTGCCAGTGGAACACAGTGAATCAGTGACAGCCTGAAGTGCCCCAGGCTCCTGAGGCTCAGACCTGAGTTTTGGTCCGGTCCTGCTCTGTCTGGACTCACACTGGAGACACACACATTCAGAACAGACTGAAGAAATCCCTCTCAACTTAATTAATTTATTCTTAGTAGCTGGAGTATTTTTCAGACACCCACATGCTGTGTTTCCGTTACAAGATCTTTTTTGTGTTTAAAGAAATTTGTACTTTTTATTATCCAATATGTTGTGTTGGAACGCTTTAACGCCACAACTGACAGTAAATATTAGGGGAGTTCCTCTGGTAGTGAGTCCAACTATGAGCTGGAAATAAGCCCTAGTGCTGGATGGTACAATGCATCTCTCTGGTTAACATTATTATTAGGGCCTGACCGATATATAGGTTGGCTGATCTGGGCTGATAGTCCATGTGGGCATGTTATACCTCATTATAAAGCTTAGATTCTCTATATTATGTCCATTTAATCCAATTTACAGACAAATAAATGTCCTAATATGTGGCGCCGCATCAGTATTTATCTGTGGAGTAATTTGTCTATGTCTGTGACGCTGTACTGCCCCTGAACGCACCCGCAGTGTCACGTCACTCATGTGTATTTGTTTACAAGACCCATGTGTGCAACACTGCTTCAAATGCACCAGTGTCTCATCCACAATACTGACTAACTATAAATAAATTTAACTTCAGCTCAGTTTAGGCCACCAACAAAACTACTGCTTGTTTTTATCAAATTTATTTGTGAAGACTTATGATCTGAGAGGAGCCTGTTTGAGCGCTGAGTGTTGCAAATGTGTTGGTTTTGAAGCTACTTTTGGTTCTTTCTCATTGTTTAGCTGCTGTAGCTCTCACACATAAACAGCTTGTTTTCTCTGACACTGGCCTAGTGTAAAGTGACCGTACTAGCTGTACACACGTTACTGGACCTGCATTGAGTGAATGATCTGCATTTACACATATAATTAATTATCGCGGCATGCACGCATTTAGTTATTATAAATTGTGCCTTGTCCCTGTCTCTTTGCCTGGGATCCAGAATATACACTTCTTCAGTACTTACCGAAGATGTACATTTAAATGCTCCATATTATACAACATTGAGTCTTGTGAGTTTTAAGCAATGTTATAATGTTGTGTTCAGTTTGAGAGCAAAACTCAGTCTAAACATGCAGGGTTTGCGAGTTAAACATGTGCAAATGAAACAAAACACAACTCCATGTCTGTATTTGGTGAGGAAACATTATAACATAGATCAGAAAATAACATAATATGGGCTATTTAAGGAGCTGTGACACTTCCTTCTTTGTCCATAGACTTACTTTAAAATCCACATTTCAAAGTTGGACTTGGACTCGCTTGAACCCACACAGACTGACTGACAGAAGGCTCACATAAAAAGACAATGTGCTAATGCAGTCTCCAAATCCTGTGAAGTGAACCAACTTGACTTGCAAAATCAAACTCTCCACCACCAATCTGCTCGTCCGTCAAGTTCACAGGCAAAAAGTGGAGAGATAACGTCACACTGGAATGGAGAAAATGTGTCTAAGGATTTGCATGTTATTCTGGTTTTCCATTGGTCGGTTCCGTGCCCCCTCAGTGCCAGGGCAGAGGTGTAATCATGGGGAGCAGCTGGGCACCGTCCTGCCTTATTTACGGTGGGCGTCACAAACCTTTTCATATCAGAGTCGCTAATAGGCACAGTCCTGGAAGTTGTCATGAAGATTTGGTAAAATGGAGCCAGTCACACTCTGAGTGACAGGTAAAAAATAGTGTAGTGAAGTCAGGAGACGAGCTAAGGTGTTACTTTTTTATCTAAAATGTTCCAAAGTGTGTTATTAAACCGTATCTCTGTGACAGGCAAGCTACAGTCAGATCTACAGGTCAAACCTAATTATGCACTATAGGCAAAATCATAAAGCTAAGGTAGTCCTAATTTAGCCAGGCTGGCACCACCTAGTGCCTCCACTCAATTTAATTTCTCTCCAGCGACTAGGTCAGGAATCAGAATACACGGTTTCCAAGAACCCCAGAAGTTGTACACCGTGCACCGGCCAATCAGTGAAGAGTCGTGAAGCCATGACGTCAAACTCAAGTGCCTGTCTGGGTCCCTTTTGTGATACAGCACAACAGTAAAAAAAGCGGTCGAGATGGAGGTAGAAGAAGCCAGATATTCTGTGTGGGCAACGATTCCCGAGATAGAGGATTTAAAGCCGGAACAAAGAGAATGTTTGGTGAATTTTATCAAGGGGAAATATGTTATTGTCCTTGTCTTACAAGGTTTGGCACATTACATATGACACAACCAAATAAAGCGATTGGTTAAATAAAAAAAGTACCTGCCTTCCATCGAGTGAACGAATCCTTATGCTGCGAGGTCAGACGGTTTCCACGAAGTGAAACCGGCTGATGAATCAGACTAACAACTCGCTGCTGCTGTTGCTCATAAATCTTTCAAATGCAAGGTTGTTTTTTCTTCTAAAATGATTCTACTGACACAGACATTTACATCGATAATAATAGATTTGCTTCGGGTGTTTTGTGGAGTGGGTAAGACTGTTTTTAGTGGCAGGATAACTATGGCCATTGACCAGCGATCTCTGCAAATAAAAGGACCGGATGGGATATTTTAAAAAGTGTCTCCACATGTCTCCAAAACTCTGGCTCACTAGAAAATGAGGTCCTCTGTCCAAAATTCCGGACTGTCCCTTTAAGTCAGGCTTCTGTATAATCTCCCACAGATGTTACAATAAATAAACTGTCCATATAAATCCATCTCACTACAGTATAGAGATAGAGACATTTTGGCATTATCTAATCCCCTGCTGGACACACTTCTGGTCCCAAACACCTGTGTCCCTTTGTCCCGACCCGGGTTCACTTCACACCTGCACCCCGTCAGATCTCACCCTCACGCTCCTCTGAGGCTCTCCCTGTGGGTGACTCACTGCAGCACCTGTGGGAGTCATCTACTCAAGACATGAATGACAAACTCCTCGCATGTTATTGTGCCTTTGACGAACTGTCAACGCGCCATATGGTTCAGTGAAATCTAAATATACAAAGCGGCTGTACTCAGAATATCCAGATGGTGATGTATTGTGATGGGTTTGACAAACACGTAGAGAAACAAAAGGCTGCAAGATGCTGTAAAGTAAAATAAATCCTTAAAGATTTAAAGCATAGACTTAAATTAGACCTATTCTGCACAATTAACTTTCAGAGCTTTTACGTTATAGTTGTTTCCTCTACACTTACTCACCTAAAATTGTATTTGAAGTGATTCATACATGTTTGAGCAATCTTTAATCTTTTATTTTCAAAACGCCATATTACCAATCAACACCCACTGCTCTGTACTTAAGTCATTCTTCAATTTAATTTTCTTAATTGGCGATACACGCTGGATTCTGCAGCATTGCGTAGTCATTTTTGCACAAATGGAAAAAAAAAAAGTGTGAGATCTGAAGCTATCCAGATGCCGTCTCTTTGTTTTGATGTTCTTTCGATGGCGTCAGCTCACATTGGGCACCAGTTTTCTGAAGCGAAAGTCAGTGAATTTGCTTCTTTTATTAAGTTGTTTTAGAAGAATATTGTGATTTAAAACATAATAACAATGATTCACGGGTGTCATAGATTACAGGTATACCAGACACAAGCATGATAGGTCTTCTATAGTCTGTGTATCATTCGTTCATTCGTTTTTCAATATAAAACCAAAAATTTGAAAAAGAAAAAACTACTTTTTTTTTTTTTTTCATTATTTGTCTCCAAAACCAAAATGAAAAAATCGATAATGATTCATTTTTTTTCCGATTTTGTGTTTAAATGAATAATGGAAAAAAAAAGAGATAAAGATAACCTGTTTCCATGACTTAAACTGCGATGCTGGACTTTTGAGCCACACACGGACTGAACCAGGACTGAGTGTCGGTACGGGCCCGGAGGTGCGTCTGCGTAGACTGTTGAGTGATCAGGACTGAGACCAGGACCAGACCAGAACTAAGACTGGGACCATACCGGGACTGAGACCAGGACTGGGACCAGAACCAGACCAGGACTGAGACCGGGACTGAGACCGGGACCAGACCAGGACTGAGACCAGGACTGAGACCAGGACTGAGACTGAAACCAGACCAGGACTGAGAGTGGGACCAGCCCGGGACCAGAACAGGACTGAGACCAAGACTGGGACCAGAACCAGACCAGGACTGAGACCAGACTGAGACCAGACTGAGACCAGACTGAGACCAGACTGAGACCGAGACTGAGACCGGAACTGAGACCGGAACCAGACCGGGACTGAGACCAGTTTAGTCCTGGTTTAGACCTGGTTTAGACCTGGTTCAGTCCTAGTTCAATCCTGTTTTAGTCCTGGTTCAGTCCATATATGGCGCATCCGGAATTGCAGTTTAAGTCATGTATTATTCATTTAAACACAAAATCGAAAACTGAAAAAACAAATCATTATCCATTTTTTCGTTTTGGTTTTGGAGACAAATAATGAAGAAAACTTGTTTTTTTCTTTAACTGAAAATGTCTGACTTCCACATTAAAGCTGAGGAATGTGTTGAGCTGAAAAAATGACTTATTCATAAATCAGTCATATTCTGATATTAAAGATATTGTGAAAATGAAATGCATCTTGTTATTCTGTATAATACAAACACAATTATAGTAAACTTTTAAGACTTTTAGGATATATGTCATGATAAGTATTATATGTGTACATTCAGATAATATAAAATTGCGTATAATGTAAAAAGAGTCCAGTTTTTATACATTCCATGAGTAAAATAAATTATGGGATGGGACTTCTTTGTGTCCTTCTATCTCAATGCAAAATTTGTTACATAATATATGAAGTAATGAATCAAAAATGTACGTTATCCACTGTAAAAAGTAAACAAGTTACATATATATTCTAATGTAGTTCTTTTCATTTCTAACATAATGTAACAAGGCTATTCTGGGTCTTGTAACTAAAACTTGAATTGCACTCATTTTCTTCTGGGTGCTGCTGTTTTTGTCTAGAAGAACCACCCGAAGAAAATGATTTGTTAATTTTAGACAAACTGCCACTTCAAACGGGGACATTATTGGTTTAAATTGATTTCTTCCACAATGAGCTCCGCACTGTCAGCGGTGAAGGATGTCATTATCACAGAGGTTTTTCACAAATCAAAGGCCAAAGATGTCGATCTGCAAACAGGAGACATGTTTTATGGCACGAGTAAACAAAAGAACTCCTCAACATTTAAATCACGAAATCATGCTCTGCACAAACTATATGGTTCAGTTAAAGGGACAGTTCGGAATTTTGGACATAGGACGTCATTTCCTAGTGAGCCAGAGTGTTGGAGACGTGTGGAGACACTTTGTTAAATATTCCATCCAGTCCTTGTATTTGCAGAGGTCGTTGGTGATAGGCTAGTGCATGTCAATGGCCTTAGTTATCCTGCCACTAAAAACAGTCATACCCACTCCACAAAACACCCGAAGCAAAACTATTATTACAACAGACTGTTGATGTAAATGTCTGTGTTGACAGAATAATGTTTAAAATAAAACTAACCTTCCATCGCATGAATTGTCGCATGTTGAGGGACTATTTTCTCATATATCAGTCCGCCGCTGCCAAGCTTTATATCAGGAAGTACAAGTACAACGCGCTGCTGCTGCTCAGACATAAATCCTTCAAATGCAAGGTTAGTTTTACTTCTGAAATTATTCTATCAACACAGACATTCACATCGATTGTCTGGCGTTATAATAGATTTGCTTCGGGTGTTTTGTGGAGTGGGTAAGACAGTTTTTATTGGCAGGCTAACTATGGCCATTTACATGCACTAGCTTAGCACCAGTGACCTCTGCAAATACAAGGACTGGATGGAATATTTAAAAAAGTGTCTCCACACGTCTCCAACACTCTGGCTCACTAGGAACTATGTGCAAAATTCTGAACTGTCCCTTTAAGTACAACAGGCACAATGTATTTATTCACTGAAAAGCATAAAGTAAATAATTGAGTCTTGGGTTTCAACCACCTGTTTATAATATTTTGAACATTTTATGAAGCTATACAGCAAGTTTAATTGTTAATTGCTATGGAAACATTAACATCCCTATGGAGACTTCCTTAATTTTAATTTTACCTTAAGAAAGTAAAATTTGACAAAGTATGTGCAGAATAGTGGCGTATACCGATAGTGAAAACACAGGTTGATCGGAGAATCAGCTAGAAGTTTGAGAGGGTAAAAAATTATAACACGGTTAAAAAGTTGATTCTGCACAATAGTTCTGTTTTTTCACATCCCTGTTCACATTGTAATATCCAACTGTATTTCACCAGAGCCACAGAGTAACAGTGGTGTTTGTAGTGTCACATTTTCTCTTATTAAACCTGCACATGATCTACACACACACACACACGCACAAACAGACACACACACACACACATGCAGATACACACTTCACTCCCTGGTCCTGTCACCTCTCTGGTTGCCTGGAAACAGCACACATCAGTTTGTTTACTCAGAGAGACAGAGTAAAACGGTTCAGACTCAAGACCGATGGCACAATCTCAAACCATAGATCGAAAATATAAAGCCTCAAGACAAGACAGAGGGACAGTGATGTGTGTGCTGACTTGGACTGGGCTGGGCAGAAGAAAATTGTAGAAAAATTGTTATATATAATAGAATTGTTGAAATGTTAAACATGCATTGTGTAATTTTTCTGGTAGAGGGTATGGAGATGTCATTGCTCTGCCTGGAATGTTCCACAGTATGACATTAACCAGTTTTATATTACGTTTATTAAATTATAGGGGATTTTACAGTTCAAAAATACCTAGAACAACGGCATTCTGACTGTGAGCCTCTCCGCAGATCTGACCTGTAACTCCGTCTGTTTTTGTCTCCATGAAGAGCAAAAGGTTTAATGCCATACAGTGAAACATTCCACTCAAATCAATAACATCTTCATGGAGAAAAGCATTTGATGGACCCCCCACCAAAAAAGTTACATAATGCACCTTTAAAAAGACAATAAATTAGTACAGAATTTAACAGTGAACGACTTTAGTAAATAAAAGAGCAAAGGAAGTTCACTCTCTGCATTTATTTATTAGTGCAGATCAGTTTTTGACAGATTCAGTATTGTCTTTTATTTAATCAATGTTCATTCCTGGGGTTTGGTAAAGTCCCAGAAGTGTTTTCATGAAGAATTATTTAGGCTCACTTTGCATTTTGCATGAGAGTGAATGAGGCACCCAGCCCTCACTGTGTAATCGTATCCTTGTGATTTTTTTTTTTTTTTTTTTTTTTTTACTCTTGTAGTGTTTGATCTCCGACTTTCCATGAAAATTTAATCAAGTCTGAAGCAGCTTCTAAAATGGATTGAATCAAACTGATCTAATTTAACTCAAATGTCAGATTACCACCTCTGCTCTGCATAAAACAGAGGGCGGGCACTGCTGCTTTTCTTTTTAATACAAAAACTGTGAAAATAAACTATGTGCAAAATCTAAGAAAATGCGGAGCGTACTGTACACTAACTAAAGATATGCTGTGGAACTTTTCTGGTGGGAGGCCTGCCACCTAATAGTACACAGATGTTGTCTTTGCGTATACATTATGGTATTAAAGGTATTTTTTGGACTATAAGTCACACTTTTTTTCATCATTTTGGTGGTCCTGCGTCTCATATTCTGGTGCGAATTTTCACACTGACAGTCATGAGAGGCTCTAGGCTTATGTGCCAGTGTCTGCTACTCCTATTACTCTTGTAACACTGTCACTGCAAATGTCTCCTGCAGAAAAAGCCGCTGTCCTGCTGCAAGTAGTGAAATATTCAGCTGAAAATGGTAATTGAGCAGCAGAAAGAAAGTTCGGAGTGAGCAAGAAACTTGTGAAGGACTGGCAGAAAGCAGGAATGGAGAACACAGCTTCATGGTAACTGGGAGGATGCACCAGGCAACTTTCCCGGAAGTCATTGGATGGATCGACAAAGCCTGGACTTCAGTGACAACAGAAACCATCCTGTCGGGATTCAGAAAGGCTGGAATAATTCTGACTGGAACTGATGCTGAATATGACGACAGCTACACAGAAGAGAAAGCAGAACTTCATTTAGCTCTGGAGGTCGCGGAATTGTGCAGAAGTGACACCGAGGATGAAGAATTCAATGGATTTAGTGATTTGGAGTGAGATAGAGAGTTTGGTAAACTTGTTCTGTTCTGTTGTTTATGCTCTAGTTATCTGAAGAACTGTTCATATGTGACGTTAACAATCTGTTGTTCTCTGTTCTATTGTTATTATTATAATCTGCCTTTCGAGATGAAACGTCGGTTCCTGGTCTCTGAGTTTATAAAATAAATTTCCCCCCAAAAGGTGACTTATTGTCCATTGCGACTTATATATGTTTTTTTTCTTCTTCATTATGCATTTTTTTGGCTGGTGTGACTTCGTACGCAAATTTAACTTATAAGTTTTAATCCATGTTATAATGTTGTTTTTGCCCTATAAACATTTCCGGAGTTGTTTTTTTGGTTTTATTCACACATATTCAGAGGAGTAATCCTTTATTATTATTAGTCAGTTTGCATCTCCAAAGCTCTAATTACTCTATTCCATCTTGTGATGATGTGTGAATTAAACAAAACATAACTCCAGGTATGTTTATGAAGAGAAAACATAAATGGGCTCTTTAATACATCTCGCTTGCATTTATTTAATTACATTCATTCCTATGGCAAAAAGAACTTGAAAAACCTGCACTCTTATTATAATCAGGTTAACCTCTCCATCACAGAGATTACATAGTGCACCTTCAAAGCGAGGGTAGCTGTAATAGCCCAAGGAATGACCAAATGACTCAAATAACTGCTCGTATCCAATATAAAGTAAAAATATCACTAGTACTACTCACTCACCTCTAGCAGCAGGAGAGGCTATATTCTATATCAGGCTCACATAATGGGGTTATGTAAAGCCTGTAATGGACATAAATTACACCTTTGTCACATGTCAAGACAATTATCATGATCATACAGCCTACTACTGCAAATGCCCATCAAATTACCTTCTCTAAAAACAACAGTTACACAACATTTAATTTAAAAGGGCCCATATTATTTTATTTTCTGATCTGATTTCCTCATCAAAAACATTCACACATGTTTAAACACACAAATCCTGCATATTTAAATTGTTCTTCTCTCTCAACTTGAAAACTAGCACTTCGTGACATCACAAGGTGAAACTGAGCATTTTGAGCTTTAGAGATGTAGTTAGACTAATAAACCAGGATTACTCAAACATGTGTGAATGAAACAAAACACAACTCCAGGTACGTTTTTGAGGAGGTAACAACATTCTAATTTGGCTCAAAGCTCAAAAGTGTCAATTTTGAGTAACATAGAAGCTTAAATAATTCCAGTATTTGTAATTTATATATACAAATAGCCTTCCTAACCTTCCAAATGTGATTTCGATTCAGTTGTGATTAATCTTGGAAGAAAGCAGGTCTCTAGAAATGAAGCCTGAGTGCCGATCATCACAATTTGTCACATGTCAAACTCACTCAACATCACATCTTCACTTCACATCAGAGCCGATAATGTTCTGCTTGATTTGCGATCCAGAGCCAGCCCTGCCATGTTGTCACACTTAAAATAGCCATGTTGAGGTAAAACGTCCCCAGGCTCCTCTCTCATGGTGTGTGAAATCTGGTCCCACAGAGCAGCCCAGTGTTATTTAGAGAGACCAATTAGTGACGTGTCAAGTCAGAAGCTCCAAACCTCATCAACATTAAGTATAAAAACCAGGCAGAGCAATAAACAGACTAAATAAACAGGACACATAATATGCAAATCAGATTTTTTGAGCTTTTTAGAATGTTATATGTGGTCCTCTTATCATAAATGTACCTGGAGTTGTATTTTACTACTTTCACAATAAGTTGCTGTGGAGTATAAGTTGCACCAGCCAAAAAATTTGTAATGAAGAAAAAAACATATATAAGTTACACCGGACTATAAGTCACACTTTTTGGGTGAAATTTATTTTATAAAATCAGAGACCAGGAACCGACATTTCATCTTGAAAGGCAAGTTATTGTAATAACAGTAGAACAGAGAACAACAAACTGTTAACGTCACATATGAACAGTTCTTCAGATAACTACAGCATAAACAACAGAACAAGTTTACCAAAGTCTCCATCTCACTCCAGATCACTAAATCCATTGAATTCTTCATCCTCAGTGTCACTTCTGAGCAACTCTGTGACCTCAGGTGAAAAATAGAGCGCCGCTTCCTCTTCTGTGTAGCTGTCGTCAGACTCAGCATCAGTTCCAGTTAGAATTATTCTGTTTTTTCTGAATCCCAACAGGATGGTTTCAGTGTCACTGAAGTCCAATGACTTACAGGAAAGTTGCATGTTGCACTTGTTGTCACAAGTTTCTCACTCTCTCCAAACTTTCTTTCTGCTGCTTGATAACTGTTTTCAGCTGCAGATTTTGCTACTTGCATCTTGTAATCTGCAGAATATGCTTTTCTTTTTGGGGGCATTTGTGTTCAGTGGCTCTTTCTGCAGGAGACATGCACAGTGACAGTGGTACAGGAGTAACAGGAGCAGCAGATGCTGATACACATACCTAGAGTGCTCTCTCGCGGCTGTCAGTCTGAAAATTTTTATATATATGTCTCACTGGAGTATAAATTGCAGGAAACACCCAAACTATGAAAAAAAGTGCGACTTATAGTCTGAAAAATATGGGATTTCATTAATCCATTCATCTGAAATCAAAAAATACTCAATATGATACAATACTCAAATACAAATGTTTGTATTTTACCTAGATTGTGTTGTCATAGGTAAAAATCTGGAATTCCCCTATACAATTTTTAAAACCAAAAACCATCACCACATTCATTCTACAATGGATGGCTCTATTAGCACAGCATTCACCATGTTTAAGGGCTTCATTTGTTTATTTCTCATTGTTAATTCCCATTGCTGACAGCAGAGGGAGCTCACTTTAAATAGAGGTGTAGTTCATAAAGTGTAAAAATGTGGACATTATTTTAACTTAGAAAATGTGAAATGCTTGACCAAAAGCATGTTTAAAATGGAATGAACAAGAATGCAAACAGTATATGTGCTCTTTAATGTTAGTACTTACATGACTGTGTTGATTCCTGAAAGCTGCTGGAACATCTGAAGTCCACAACCCACGATGAGAGCGCGTCGTGTTGGAGGATAGGTCAGCATTCTCCAAATCACCGGGCCCTCTGCACAGACACAGACAGAGAGAGAGGGGTCAGGAAGTGATCTTCGACAAAATGGGAAAGACAGTATACAACCACTCTTATGTCAACTCACACTGACTGAATGTATAAGGATTTAAAACAAGATAAAATCCAAGCAGACTTTTTTAAATTTCTGATTTATTTTTATTCTAATTAAAGTCCTTGTTCAGTTGCAGTTTATTAGTCCTTTGTTCAATCCTGGTTCAGTCCTGCTTTAATCCTGTTTTTGTCCTGTTTTAGTCCTGGTTCAGACAAAGAAAGTGAAATTGTTTACTGCAAAATGGGAAATACACACAACCAGTCACAATGGAAACTCACACTGACTAAATACATAATATTTAACAATTTTACAAGAAACTAAAGGAGGAATGATATGAAAAGGGCATTATTCACACAGTACCGGTGAACACAAGCATATTAGACCTTTACATGTACGCTGAATTACCCCCTAATGATGTCAGAAGGTGAAGCTGGGTGTTTTGACCCAGCTATGTTTTGGAACAGGAAACAGAAAGCAGTTTTGAGAAATAATACTGGTAGATAGAGACATGCACATCCAATTAAAGTTCTGACTGCATGCTGGGTCAAAACACCAAATTGTGCAACTGAAGCAACAGATGCGCACATGACTTTGGAGCTCCCTAACCTTTATTTTAGGCTACATTTATATGATGATGGTCTGAAGAGAAGATGCAAAAGTGGCATTGCGCCTTCACTTTTTATTCCACATTTAGACGAGTGTTTTCGGGAGGAAATCTGCGTGCATACGGTGACGCAAAAGTGTGTGGGAATTTGATTGGGTATGCATACCGTCTGGCTTCGCCTTTGACGAACTGGCGCATCCAGAATTTGACAGAGGTAATTGCAGATCCTTCTCTGTTCACTAATAGTATCTCTGCATATTCTGTACATTTGTTGGGATGCCTCATGTAAGTTTATTAGAGCTACTGTTTCTGTGTACTGTATGTATGTGATGTAAACGTGAATGCAACATGATCAGAGTTTTGCATCTTGGGCAGTGTAGACGGAAATGCTACAGCGGAGCATATTTAACTTTCCCACTCTGGAGGGTGGCTTCAGATTTTTGCATTTTTAGGCCCCCAAAACGCCGTCACCATCTAAACAAAAGGCATTTCTGATAAAATATTTAGATGTTTTTTACCCGCAATCGTTCTTGTGTAAACAGGCCCTTAATGACACCGCAATATGACGTTTGGGAAATAATTAAGTTTTGAGAAAATAAACATTAAGAATTTGAAGCACTTAATGAATGCAAAACAGATGTAATACTATTGTGGTTTCCTATATGGAACTACGGTAAATGTTATGCTATATGGTAAAGTTTAAGTGGGTAAACAGGTCAAATAGGTCAAGTTATGTTCAATGTTCATGGTAAAAGCAATCGAAAGCAAAGCAACGTAAATGTTAAATGTCATGAAGCAAGTCATGTTATTTTATTTTATTATTTCATAAGGTTATAGCATGTTGAGAGACCAGAAATCTTTGTATTACATAAAGCCTATTTTAAATTAGCCATCAAAACACCTAAATAGTACAAGAGATGCAGTGACATTTTCCAGCTCTGGACTTTTATGGCCCTATCTTTTTCTGTCTTTAACCTTTTAAAAGTTCAGTAAAAGTGTAAAATCATCTGTCCGGTTTCATTTTGTGATGGTGGAGGGAGAGGAGGGATCAGGGTCTGAGATGGGAGTTATATTTGTGGGTTGCTGGCTTTAGCCTCGTATGGCTCAGCTGTGATCCTCCTTCACAAACATAGCGTACACACATGGTTCCCCCGGGAGAGTCCTAATAGGATGAGCGAGAGGAGACAGAGGAAGAGGAGGGGGGCTGAGGGAGCATTTGGGATGAAGGTGGAGATCAGAGCAACAAGCACTTTAAATGGGCAGTGCAAGCAAGCCTCCTGAATGCATTGAGATTAAAAGTGATGGGTGAGCAGCTGTTGAGTCTTGGTTTAGTCCCAGTGTGGTTCAAAAAGGCAGCGATTTAGGTCTGTTTTAGTCCTGACATTAGTTTAGTCTTGGTTTAATCCTCGTACACACACAGTTCACTGGCACTGGTCCATCTGGGCCTTTTAACAGGAGTCTAAGAGCATCTTTGTGTGCCCCTCTCAGTCTCAGTAAGCAGGACTTTTCATAGTTCAGATGTGCAGTGTAGAGAGAGGTGCAGTGTGCTCAAAATAAAGTGACTAACTCAAACAGAACTGGAGCCAAATGTCTGTCTGACAGCATCAGCCTGTGAGTACAACATGAGACACTGACGATACATGTTCTCATCATATGACAGGCATCTGTCAGCACACAGGACATGGCTCACCTAGCTGTGTATAAATCTCAAGTGTGAGTGAGTGATTGGTGGTTGGATGAGGCAATGGGGTGGATTGGAAGCCTTTCTTCCATCAGTCCAGCCCAGGGCCAGCCTGATTCATCAGGCGGTTTCTTGGAATCGTTGCCAACACAGAATGACAATG
The DNA here is from genome assembly GCF_026225935.1 of Boleophthalmus pectinirostris. Lineage (NCBI taxonomy): Eukaryota > Metazoa > Chordata > Actinopteri > Gobiiformes > Gobiidae > Boleophthalmus > Boleophthalmus pectinirostris. Next base: position 9,246,814 of record NW_026571133.1, read on the forward strand.
ATTCCAATGGCTCTTCGCTAATTGTCTGGTGCCCGGACTGGCACTTACAGGGTTCTTGCAAACCGTTAGTGTATTCTGATTCCTGACCTAGTCACTGGAGAGAAATTAAATTGAGTGGAGACACTAGGTGGAGCCAGCCTGGCTGCCCCAGGGCAGCTGTGACTACAGAAGACACCACCAAATACGAAGTGAATAAATAATGCAAAGTGCAAAGAGTCTTTGTGTGTACAGACAAGCGCTGTATAAATAATATTCATAATTTATATTATTTTGAGGCTAGCACAGTTTCATCCGTCCTGCTTTCTCTATGTACAAAATCCAGTACTAAATGCAAATAATTAGAACTACTCAAATCCAGATTAATATTTCCAAGTAATTTAGTCATTTAGTTGACTGGTTAAATCTTGGCTCAGTCCCGGTTTAGTCCTGCTTAAATCCTGGATTCGTCCTGGTTTAATTGTGATTGAGTCCTTGTTTAGATCTGGTTCAGTCCTGGTTCAGTCCTGGCTGAGTCCTGATTTAGTCTTGGTTCAGTCCTAGTTTAGTCCTGCTTTAGTCCTGGTTTAGTCCGGATTTAGTCCTAGTTCAGTGCTGGTTCAGTCCTGGTTTAATCTTGGTTTAGCCCTGGTTTAGTCCCCGTTCAGTCCTGGCTGAGTCCTTGTTTAGTCCTAGTTCAGTCCTGGTTTAGTATTGGTATAGCCCTGGTTTAGTCCTGGTTCAGTGTTGGTTCAGTCCTGGTTCAGTATTGATTTAGACCTGGTTCAGTCCTGTTTTAGTGCTGGTTCAGTTCTGGTTTCCTCCACACTGGTGAACAGACATGATGGGGAGCAGCTGTGTGTGGGTGTTTGGACAGAAAACATCTCCAGTTTCACTTTGCAAAGGGAAGCCTCTGATGACACAAACACTTCAGACTTTACTTTGATTTGAGCCTCAAAAACCTGGCAGAAAAACACCACTGCATTACTTTAAAAACATATTTACTTCCTGCAGTACAAAATATCACTGTAAACAAGGCCACACTGAGCACTTATCACTCATAAACCAGTTGTTTTCATCTTCAATAATATTTCAAGACAAACAAATCCTTCTGATGTAAAGTTATAAAGGCTTCCCATTTCATAGAATTGTGGAATTTTAATGTTGTCACGACACTAAAATATTATTTAATTTTCAACACAAAATGAGGTTTTTCTAGTTCCATTATCTTACTGATGCTTTGCAGTGACGCTCGGACTGTTCCATTCTCCATGTAGATCTTATTGCTTTGGCTTGAATGTCCCACAGTATAGCATTAAACTGATCTACCTAGCATTTACATAAATTTAAAGGGCCCCTATTACGCTATTTTCTGATCTCTAATAACGTTTTTTCCTCATAACAAACATATCTGAAGTTGTGCTTTGTTTCATTAACACACAAATCCACACTCTGTTCCACCTTGTGATGTCATGTGGTAATACAGGAAGTGCTCCACTGTGTTTTTATTCACCTTCACAAGAATTATTTGGATGACTTCAGCCCTGGAATTTCCCATCGCTACTGAACAAAAGGTAAAAAGTATCTGTTAACTTGAAACCTACCACTTCATGACATCACAAGGTAGAACAGAGCATTTTGTGCCAGACTAATAATAAAGGATTACTTAAACGTGTGAATGAAACAAAACACAACTCCAGGTATGTTTTTAATGAGAAAACAAAGAGTCAATTCTGCGTAATATACAGTGTTGGGGAGTAACGGATTACATGTACTGGAGTTACGTAATCAGAGTACAAATTATGAGTAACAGTATTCAGTTACAGTTACTGTTTCAGTGAGTGGTAATTGGATTACAGTTACTTTGTTGAAATAAATGGATTACATGGTGGTATTTTTCTGTTTTCCTGTTTTCACTTTTTTTTTTTTTTTCAGTAATTCCACTCAGTGTCGGAAACTAAACTAGATCTAAACTAGATCTAAACCAGATCTAAACCAGGACTAAAACCAGGTCTAAACCAGGACTAAAACCAGGTCTAAATCTAAACCAGGTCTAAACCAGATCTGAACCAGGACTAAAACCAGGACAAAAACCAGGTCTAAACCACATCTAAACTACATCTAAACTAGAGCTAAACCAAGACTAAGACCAGGACTAAGACCAGATCTAAACTATTTTTAAACTAGATCTAAACCAGGTCTAAACCAGGACTAAAACCAGGTCTAAACTAGATCTAAACCAGGTCTAAACCAGGTCTAAAACCAGGACTAAAACCAGGACAAAAACCAGGTCTAAACTACATCTAAACTACATCTAAACTAGAGCTAAACCAAGACTAAGACCAGGACTAAGACCAGGTCTAAACTACTTTTAAACTAGATCTAAACCAGGTCTAAACCAGGACTAAAACCAGGTCTAAACTAGATCTAAACCAGGTCTAAACCAGGTCTAAACCAGGACTAAACCATCTTAGCCTTTGCTACTCTACAGCAGATCAAGTAATCCAAAGTATCCTCCACCTTAAATAACTTCATGGATTACGTTACAAACTACATTTTGAGGTATGTAATCTGTAATCTGTAGGGGAATACATTTTAAAAGTAACTTTCCCAACACTGGTAATATACAACCTTTAAAGGGACAGTGTGGTATTTTGGACACAGGACCTCATTTCCTAGTTAGTCGAGTGTTGGAGACGTGTGGAGACAATGAAACTACCACCTATCTGACAACGATGCCTCTGACGTGGACTAGGGACTGGGTTTTTGAGTACAAGACCTTTACGCAATGTTATTTTAGCTCACTTGCGATTCAGTCTTTTTCAGGAAACCCAAACAGTGTCATTGTTTTAGCTGCACAAGAATGAATGTTGCTTTTAGTGTATTAAAACCTGAATTGAGAGTGAGCTAATTCCTAAAGTGGATGTTTATTTAAAAAAGTATTGCACAAACAACAGTAAATGAAACTCTGTGTGTTTATGTAGTGGAAAAGGGACTGTTGAGCGAATACTGACTGGTTAGTGCTATATAGTCAGCTCCGGAGGGACTCTACTGATGACTCAACCCCGAACCTTAAATATAACCTGCTTGCTGAGCTTACTCCTAACCATAGACTGTATGTATAAATGGGCATAGCTAACCTGCAAGCCACCAGAGGGAAGTGAACATGAGGCTCCATCGACTGGCTCCAATTCACTTCGTATTAAAGGGACAGTCCAGTATTTTGGACATAGGACCTCATTTCTTAGTTAGTCAGAGTGTTGGAGACATGTGGAGATGCTTTTTAAAAATATATTCCATCCAGTTCTTGTATTTGCAGACGTCGCTGGTGCTAGACTAGTGCATGTCAATGTCCATAGATATCCTGTCACTAAAACAGTCTTACCCACTCCACAAAACACCCGAAGCAAAACAATTATTACGCCAGACTGTTGATGTGAATGTCTGTGTTGACAGAATAATTTTAGAAGTAAAACCAATCTTGCATTTGAAGGATTTATGTCTGAGCAGCAGCAGTGAGTTGTACTTCCTGATAGAAAGCTTGGCAGCGGCGGACTGATATATGAGAAAATAGTCCCTCAACATGCAACGATTCATGCGATGCAAGATTAGTTTTCTTTCAAACATTATTCTATCAACACAAACATTTACATTGACAGTCTAGTGTAATAATAGATTTGCTTCGGGTGTTTTGTGGAGTGGGTAAGGTGTTTTTAGTGTCAGGCTAACTATGGCCATTGACATGCATTAGCCTAGCACAAGCGACCTCTGCAAATACAAGGACTGGATAGAATATTTTAAGTGTCTCCACACGTCTCCAACACTCTGGCTCAAAAGGAAATGAGGTCCTACATCCAAAATTCCAGACTGTCTCTTTAAAAATATATTTTGTAGAGCCTTGATATTGATACCTCTACCTACGTTTGACTGATTTCTTAATAAAAACACTATTACTGTTTAAAATCTAGAGCTCAATATAAGCAGTCACCAAAGAGGATGTACTGCGCTGATACGAGGAGTCATTTTCACCGGTCTAACCCAATGCGCTCTGATTGGCAGATCTCCAGAGAGCAAAGCAGGAAGTGGTTATCATATTAACGCAAGACAAAATGAGGATTCACGAGCTCCCATATCTCAACATTGAATAAAAGGGTTGAAAACTAACTATTATTTACTGTAATATATGACACTCTAAATCTACAGTTGCATTTGCTATTTCCTGTGGCCTTACTTGGACTCTGAATAGCATCAATCACACAAACAATTGATTCAAATTTGGTGTGTGTGTGCCTTCATTTCCTCTCTGAATACAGCCCAGATGTAATTGAATCAGATGAGATATTGAAAACAAGCTGGACAAAGCTGCAGGCAGTGATCACAGAGGGGCTAAATGCATGCAAGTCTGTCTTTGTGAGTCAGGACTGCTTTGGCAAATATTAAACTGTGCCCTAGTTTAATTAAAATGATGAAAGTACTGAATGATACTGAATACTGAACGTACACTGTGTAACTTTTCTGGTGCTTCAGTTGATTCTCGCTAATCCCTGTTGAAGTTTCAGATATTATAGACTTCTACTAGAATGAAATTGAATGTACCGTTACCATTTATATACTTTTTCTCTTTGTTATTATATTATATTGTGATGTGTGAGCTACTGTGTCCAAATAATTTCCCTTGGGGATCAATAAAGTTTGTCTAAGGCTAAGAAATGTGTTTATATTTGGAAAATGTGTTACTCACTAGCCTCTTTAGTTCGGGTTTGGTTGAATTCAAGGTCTCAGTGGTAATATTAAAGGTCTTATAAAATGCAAAATTGACTCTTGTGAGCTTTAAGCCAGTTAGAATGTTGTTACCTCCTCAAAAACAGACCTGGAGTTGTGTTTTGTTTCATTCACACGTTTGAGTAACCCTGAATTATTTGGCTGTGTTCATCTCCAAAGCTCAAAGTTCTCTATTCCACCTTGTGATTTCAAAAAGCGATAGTTTTCAAGTTAAGAGCTACCGTAATTTCCGGACTATAGCCACTACTTTTTTCCTCACACTTTGAACTAATAAAACGATGCGGCTAAAATATGGACAGATTCTTTGTTTGGCACATTGTTCATTCATATATACGGTCTCTGGTTTGGAAACAGAGGATACACGCAGCCAAAGTCTAGAAAACGCCACTGTCTGTGCGGTTACACATGGATCTAGGGTTCACATGAAGTTGCCACACTAGCTATTGATATTGTCAGCACACTCTTATAGTTTTCTCTCAGTGTGAAATAAGTTATGATGATAAATGAACATTAGTGAGGGGGATACGTCTTACCCGTATGCGTAAATGACGAGAAGAAACGTCTCAAACTTCAGAAAGCTGGACATCCACTTATACCTGATTGATTGAACTAGCCCCACCCCCGAGAGAACCTGAAATCTGCTGAAATTCTCCAAGATACTGACATGATACAGACAGGACAGAGGCTCTTCCTGCAGGAGACATGCGTGGGGAGAGACGGCCAAGGAAGATGCTCGTTTGATTGTGTTTTGAGCAGCTGTTTTGCGCTTCATACACACTTCACTTCACACACTACACTTCATGCAGCTTTTAAGTTAATGGAAATTGATGTGGCTGTGGAAGAAGGAAACAGAGCTGCTGCGCGTGAGCTCGGCATCAATGAGTCGATGACAAACTGACTCGGTGCAAAAAGACGAGAAAACCTTTCAAAAGTGATAAAAGCAGACGGCCCGAACTTGAAAACATTCTTGAAGACGTGGGCACCTGCGGCTTATATTCAGGTGCGGCCTATATATGTACAATTTTAATTTTGTTAAAATTTTGTTGATGTGGCTTATATTCAGGTACGCTCCATAGTCTGGAAATTACGGTGCCTTTTACCTTAAGCTCAGTAGAGATTGGCAGTTCCAGGGCTGAAACCATCCAAATGATTCTAGTAAAGGTGTATGAATGTTATAAACAAAGTGGAGCTCTTTCTGTATCACCACATGACATCACAAGGTGGAACAGTGGTGTGTTTTCTGTTTGAGAGGAGAACTCGGCCTTAATATGCAGGGTTTGTGCGTTAAACGTGTGTTAATGAAACAAAGAGTTGGGCTCCAGATATCAGAAAATAGTTTAACATGGGCCCTTTACTATTCAAATGTTGTGTGTGCAAAGTCAGTATATTTGATTTGCCCCACTTTAATATGAGCTGAAGAAATCCCCAATTACTGTAGCTCCTCTACTGGGCAAAACATATATTACACCGTATTCACCGGAACCCCACACAGCCAATTAAAATGTCACGTTAGACTTTAGCTGCGCTGGTGTTGACAGATCCTTCGTTATCCACACTTCAAACACGTGCAACCGCTTCGCCCTAATGAATGCTGGGTAAAATCTGAGAAGGCTAAGATAGCTCAGGAGGACTTTGAAAGAAATACATTCACACGGCACTAATGAGGGTAACAGATTGATTTCTAAAACATCATAAATCAGGGGAAAGGTGCTGCTCATGTGAATGTATGGGTCACTGCATGGTCACCGGTATCAAAGAGGAAACAACATGAGAGATGGTTAATGAGGATTATAATGGGGAAATCAATGGACTAAGTAGGATTTATGTTAGTAAAGTGACCACAAGCGTTTTCATGTATATTTAGTTTTAGCCTATCACAAATGTAGATGGTTATTTTATAATACTGTTAATTTTAAACTCCAATATTGGTCTAAATTGACTTGATAACAGGAACAGATGTTTTTATCTTCGACAAAATTAAGAATGATTTCGCAAAATTAAACACTGGATTTATATAGCACCTTTCCAGACGCTCAAAACGCTTTACAGTAGGGATGTGACAGTAGCCAAATCTCTCGGTACGATATTATCACGATATGCATCTCACGGTACGATATTTATTGCTGATTTATTGATATTGCTGATTTATTATTGATTTTGCTGTGAATTATTTCCGTCATAATCCCAAGAATTAAAGTAAAAAACATATTTCTTCATAGCCTGATTCATCAGCCGGTTTCACTTCGTGGAAGCCGTCTGACCTAGCAGCATTAGGATTCATTCGCTCGGTGGTAAGCGTGTACTTTTATATTTAACCAACCACTGCTATTTGGTCATGATGTATGTAATGTGCCAAATCCCGTAGGAAGAAGGGCAATAATATCTTTCCCTTGAAATGGCTCTTCGCTGATTTGCTGGTGCCCAAACTCGCACTTCCAGGGTTCTTGCAAACAGTCTAGTGTATTCCGATTCCTGACCTAGTCGCTGGAGAGAAATGAAATTTCTTCATGTTGTTTGCACTGAAATGAATCATGGGATGTGTAGTTCCCCTTGTTTATAAGTTGTTGATACTATAAAACCATGCATTTAAGCAAAGAAACTTGTAATTTGATCAGTCCAGGATATTATTGAGACTTCTGATGATACGATTATAGTGCACTATTCATTCACGGTGGTGGTAATATACTATTGTAGCCACAGCTGCCCTGGGGTAGACTGATGAAAATGAGGCTGCCAATCTGTGCCATCTGCCTCTCCGACCACCACCAACACTCACACAGACACCCACAACTCACACACACACACACACACACACACCACTTTAATACTAGGCAATGTGAGTAAAGTGTCTTGCCTAAGAACACAACAACGTTTATTTGCGACTAGTACCTCCCTGTGGCACCTGATTTTCCCAGAAGTCTCCCATCCAAGTACTAACCAGGCCCAACACTTCTGAGATGAGCCGAGATCAGCCTTTGACAAGATGGAAATGTGTTAAGACAATGGGGATGAAAGACAAACACTGACACAACGACCCTAAATCAGAAATATACATTGAACCACTAAAATAGTTTTTCCATCTATAATATACTGAACAATAAGTCGATATAGTAAGGCCTAATTTGTAGTACTTGCAAGAAGAGAATCCTGTGTTACTTCTGTCCACACCTAAACAGCCTGTGTGCCTCTGGACAAACACAGCTGCTCCTCGGATTAGATCTGCTCCACTTAAACTCTGTTTCTGATGGGACTGGACCACAGGGATTCACGAAGAGGCGCCACAAAATGTTTTTACTTTACAATGAAACCACCCAAAAACCAGAGGAGCACTTCTTTTATTAAGCCATTTTAGAGGAATAGTGATTTAAATTGTGCACATTTTAACATACTGTATTTTTTGGACTATAAGTCACCTTTTTTCATGGTTGGGTGTTTCCTGCAACTTATACTCAGGTGCGACTTATATATTAAAATTTTCACACTGACAGCCGTGAAAGGCTCTAGGCTTGTGTGCCAGTATCTGCTGCTCCTGTTACTCCTGTACCACTGTCACTTGGCTCTACTGTGCATGTCTCCTGCAGAAAGAGCCTCTGTCCTGCTGCAGGTAGTGAAATATTCAGCCAAAAATGGTAATAGAGCAGCAGAAAGAAAGTTTGGAGTGAGTGAGAAACTTGTGAGGGACTGGCGGAAAGTGGGGATTGAGAACACAGCTTCATGGTAACTGGGAGGGTGCACCATGTAACTTTCCTGGAAGTCACTGGATGGATCGACAAAGCCTGGACTTCAGTGACAACAGAAACCATCCTGTCGGGATTCAGAAAGGCCGGAATAATTCTAGCTGGAAATGAAGCTGAGTCTGACGACAGCTATGCAGAAGAGGAAGCGGCGCTCCGTTTACCTCCAGAGGTCACGGAGTTGCTCAGAAGTGACACTGAGGATGAAGAATTAGATTTAGCGATTTAGTGATTTGGAGTGAGTTGGAGAGTTTGGTAAACTTTTTCTGTTCTGATGTTTATGCTATAATTATCTGAATAACTGTTCTTAACAGACTGTTGTTCTCTGTTCTGTTGTTATTACTATAATTTGCCTTTCAAGATGAAACGTCGGTTCCTGGTCACTGAGTTTATAAAATAAATTTCCCCCAAAAGTGTTACTTATATATCCTTTTTTTTTTCTTCTTCATTGCACATTTTTGGCTGGTGCGACTTATACTCCAGAGCAACTTGTAGACTGAAAAATACAGTAATGATCCACGGGTGTCGTCGATTATAATTACAGAGCAGACAAAGGTATAATAGGTCTTCTTTAAAGGTACACTGCGTAACATTTCTGATGTTACATTACATTTCAGATCTGTGGAGAGTCGCACCTAGTCACAATATTTTTGAGCCATAGACAATACAAAAATACGCAAGTAGTAAATAAATGCTAGATGAATATGTTTAAAGTCATACCACGGAACATTCCAAATAAAGCAATAACATCCCTATGCAGATAATATGTAACGGACCCTGCATCAGAAAGGATGTGCAGTGCACCTTTCATTAAAAATCTTAAATTAGCCCCAGTTATGACTTGATTTCAGATTTGTTCTGATTACCTCTTCAGTATCAGATAAACAGGCTGCATCTCTGAACCACAGACTTCCCATTATCTGCACAAAGGTCGTGTCATATCCTGCCTGCATTAGCCCTGACCTTCTCCGGCTCTTCACTGTCACACGTCTCTATGAGGAGCTAGAGGGACATAATTAGCCCAGGACGGAGAGCCGAGGTTGGGCTGAGGGCTGCAGATTGGCCTGGTCCAGTCTCTGATTGCAGACCCCCACTGGAGCTCCTCTTAGATCTCCACACCGCTCATGATTGAACGGGCAAAAAGATATTTAAGGAAACAAGAAATATAAGAAGAAATATCTAGATTCTACCTCATACATCAGTGTTACAGGTAGAGTTTTGTTTTGTCAGAAAACATAAATTAAAAATACATGAATTTCACATCATGTATTTAGGGCATCAACAGTTATTACGACTACTACTAACTACTACGAACTGCTGCTACTACTACTGCTACTACTTGTTGCTGCTATAACTACTACTACTTCTACTTCTACTACTACTACTACTACTACTACTGCTACTACTTGCTGCTGCTGCTACTATTACTACTACTACCTGCTGCTACTACTACTACTACTATTACTACCTGCTGCTGCTGCTACTACTACTACTACCTGCTGCTGCTACTACTACTACTACTGCTGCTGCTGCTACTACTACTACTACTACTGCTGCTGCTACTACTACTACTACTGCTGCTGCTGCTACTACTACTACTACCTGCTGCTGCTGCTACTACTACTACTACCTGCTGCTGCTGCTACTACTACTACTACTGCTGCTACTACTACTACTACTGCTGCTGCTGCTACTACTACTACTACTACTACTGCTGCTGCTGCTACTACTACTACTACTACTACTACTACTACTACTACTGCTACTACTACTACTACTACTACTACTACTACTACTACTACTACTACTACTACCTGCTGCTGCTGCTACTACTACTACTACTACTTGTTGCTGCTGCTTCTTGCTACTGCTACTACTACTATTACTATTACCTGCTGCTACTGCTACTACTGCTGCTACTACTAAACACTACTACTACTACTACTACCTGCTACTGCTACTACTACTACTACCAAATATATTCTACTACTAACTACTACTACCTGCTGCTGCTGCTGCTGCTACTACTACTACTACTACTACTACCTACTACTATTACTACTAACTGCTGCTAGTGCTACAACTACTAGTAATTTCAAACAGAAATGTGTGTTTTCACCCAACCCCTGTCTCCGCCCACAGTTCTAAACGTATTTATTGTTTTTAACAAAATCACTGAAATACCAGAAGAAAGCATCAAACATCAGGACATCTGCTGTACCAGGACACGGGGAGAGGAAGAGTGAAGTGCTTTTGTAACTTATGCCTTAAGAGCTTCAAAGATAAATCACATTTGAAAATATTGATTAAAATCCAGACACCTCTTTGTGAAAAAAGCGCAGCCCAGTGAACAACAGACAGCAGGCTGAGGTGAGGCAGGAGGTGAAAATAAAATGTCAGACAAGAGTCAACAAAACACAATGTCTATAGTCTGGGTCTGATCAGCGACCGTGTGTCTAAAATTGAACATGAAGGCATCGTTGCATTACAAAAATCAACTAATACTGTCTTTTAAAAGTCACAAAAATGACTCTTGTGTGCTATAATGTTGTTACTTCATCAAAACATGCTCAAAGTTGTGTTTTATTTCATTCACACATGTTTGAGTAATCCTGCATTATCAGTCTTTGTACATCTCCAAAGCTCAAATTGCTCTGTTCCACCTTGTGATATCATGCAGTGGTAGTTTTCAAGTTAAAGGCACATGGAATTTTGGACATAGGACATAGCACCTCATTTCCTAGTTAGCCGTCCTGAATCATGGAGAGTCACGCCTCGTCTTTTCATCCCAGGGAGACATCTTTGACTGACGCCCAATATTACAATGACATCTACATTGTACAGGAAAAAGACTAAAACATGAAGGAAACATCTGAAAAGAAAACTCACTCAAAGACGCAATGTCCTTAAAGATGCACTGTGTAACTTCTAAGGTGGAGGGTCTGCTGTTTGCTTGTCTCCACGGAGATGTTATTTCGTTATCCGAGGCAAACCTACTATTACACCAGACTGTCGATGTAAATGTCTGTGTTGATAGTATAATTTTAGAAGTAAAACTAACCTTGCATCGCATGAATCGTCGCATGTTGAGGGACTATTTTTTCAGCAGCAGTGGAATTTTACTTTGCTGGTAAGATGGGTGCTAGGTGATGTCAGTCCGCCGCTGCCAAGCTTTCTATCAGGAAGTACAACTCACTGCTGCTCAGACATAAATCCTTCAAATGCAAGGTTGGTTTTACTTACATCAACACAGACATTCACATCGACAGTCTGGTGTAATAATTTTTTTGATTTGGGTGTTTTGTGGAGTGGGTAAGACTGTTTTTAGTGGCAGGATAACTATGGCCATTGACATGCACTAGCATAGCACCAGCGACCTCTGCAAATACAAGGACTGGATGGAATATTTTATAAAGTGTCTCCACACGTCTCCAACACTCTGGCTCACTAGGAAATGAGGTCCTATATCCAAAATTCTGAACTGTCCCTTTAACAGCTACCTTTTGCCTTTTGTTCTATAGAGATTGTCAATTCCAGGGCTGAAATTATCCAAATGATTCTAGTGAAGGTGTATGGAGTTTAAAAACAGAGTGGTGCAGTTTCTGTATTACCACATGACATCACAAGGTGAAACAGAGTGTTTTTGGTTTGAGAGAAGGACTCAGCCAAAATATGCAGTGTGTTAAACATGTGTGAATGAAACAAAACACAACTCCAGGTCTGTTTGTGATGATGAAACAATAATATAACGTTAAAGAGAGTAAAACAAAGGGGGAGGGAAGGAGGGGGTATCACACTTCTCTGGGGTACTAATTAGAATTAGACTTAGACTTAGAAAATCTTTATTGATCCACAAGGGAAATTACTTGGACACAGAAACTCGCACATCACAATATATTATAATAACAAAGAATAAATAATATAAATGGCAATAATACATTCTAAATAAGTAGCAAAAATGTGTTAATTAGTTTCTGTTCACTCCCCTTCAGAGCACTATCACAACCAAGGTTCTAATGAAACTACGGCCCATCACATCAGGGTTGTGAAGTTGTAGTGTAATGTTTTGCATAGGGCTGGGCAAAAATTTAAAAATTTAATCGCATGAGTTTGAGCGATTAATCGCGATTAATCGCATGTTATACGCAAAACCAATTAATGAATTAAAAAGTAGAGTATAGCGCTCTTTTATTGGAAATGTAAATGAAAGAGCCATACATTTGTTGTGCAAACAGCATTTCTTTCACAGAGGAACCCTCAGAGCCTTCAAGGTGTTCAGGGAAGGCTCAAGAAAAAATATTGAATGGACGTTTGTACTACTAATATATTTATTGAATATTTTTTATGCTGTGAGTAATGAACACTACACTAGTAATAATTTCTAGATCAGTGTTATAAACTTGGACTGACATTTCTTAGGAAACAAAGGGTTAATATAATGAAATGGAATTGGACCAATCACATTTTTTCTTCCAATGGTATCTGGGTAAATCAGTTACTCCAGCACTGAACTAAACAAATAAGCTCAGCTCAGAGCGCACGGCTGGTCTGGCCAGAGCTGGAGCCCGCGGCCGAACTCGCCGCCGGAGCAGCGGCTCGCGGAGGCTCGGGCACGTTGCATCTCACGTGGTCAGAAAAAAGTGAAAAAAAGTGTAAAGAAAAGACGTCAAACTTAAAGAAACACTCGCGGTGGACTTTTTCAAAATAAAAGCCAGTGAGAAACAGACGTTTACAATAAAATAAATAAATAAATAATAAAAACTGCGTTAAAGGCGTTAAAATAATTGTCGGCGTTAATGACTTAATTAGTTAATGCAAAGTTAACGCGTTAACGTGTCCGGCCCTAGGTTTGCACTCTGTTTTTGTACATTTATGAAAAAATCTGGTTACATAGCCTTGCACAAGAGGTGAGGGCTTTTACTGCTAACCAGAGGTGGGACCAAGTTGTTGTTTTGCAAGTCTCAAGTAAGTCTCAAGTCTTTGACCTCAAGTCCGAGTCAAGTCTCAAGTCAAATACAGGAATTTGAACCTACATTGTACTTAAAAAAGTCATGGAATATTTATATATGAGCATTTGTAGAGTATGTAAGAGTTGTATAAATTAATTTAGTAAATTTTTCCTTTTTAAATGTCTTGACAAGTTCTTAGTGTGAATCATTATGGTCAGAATAGAAAAAAATCAAATTTAAAAGTACTTCCCAAGTCTTCTGAAGTCACAGGCCTCAAGTCCGAGTCAAGTCCCAAGTCAATGACCTTCAAGTCTAAGTCTGATATCAAAAACCAAGATATCTCTGGAAAGGGGAAATCATAAGGAATCCAAATCTACATCGGCCTTGGCATTATTTTGAGATGAATTGCCTTTTGACCTATATTTTGCCCTTGAAATTGACAATAAGGGACACGCCCGTCCTCAATGACACCAACAGAAAAAATTTTGCCCTATACATCAACCTAGAAGTTGACTTACCTTCATCTTAAGACATGCCAGGTATCCATTCCGTCATGCCAAATATCAATTCAGTTGACCCATTCAAGATTTTGGCTTTCTTGGCTATGACTTACCCATACACCAATTTTCTTTGCAAATGGACAATGTGAGGGTTCAATTTGCAGTTGTTTTTTTTTTGGGTGAATTGAGGTGGAATAATCCAGTACCAGCTTTTAACAGCGCTGTACAATTCTCAAAAACTGAAGTTGCATTTTGCCTCTTTCGTAAAAGGTTCGAGCTATTCAAATTAGGTCTTCAATGGACAAAAGATGAAATAAATGCAGAAAAAACCTTTGGAAGAATTTTGCCTTGATTTTGACTATCCTTTTCATAAACTGGTCCAAAGAACTGATGGAGCACTTTCAGGTTTCAAAAGAGGCTTGATTCGTGCACGAAACAGCGATAACATACAAAATGCTGTGAATAGCACTGAGGTTTTGTGTCACCGTGAACAAAAGCAGGAACAAAGGCCTGTCTCCTCTGCTTCTATAATCTACTTATTAATAATTGAATGAGGTGAGTTTCACATCTGTCCTGATCAGTGCGGGCTTCATATAGCACAAGATTTCAACGCCTCTGCTGTATTTTTACACTGTTACAGATGTGATAATGAATTTTTGTGTAATTGGCTCTTCATTATTAAACATACTGGGGTGAATGTGTAAGAAAATACATATAAATATAATGTGGGGGTCTGTAATTAACTTAAATGTACAATATGTAACTTAACTTGACACCTGCTTGTCTCCAGGGAAATGTTGCTGATACTTGCAGGGATATTCTGGGGATGGGGGTGTTCTACATGTATCTCTACAGACCTTTTTCACAACGGCTGGAAATGTTGCGATGTATGATAAACGCCACTTACGTTAATGTTTTTCTATGATAAAATATCTGTGTAAATGTCTCGTGTATTTTCCATAAATCTGCCCCATCACCAAATCTTCATCCAACAAGGTCGACAAAGGAAATATTCTGTCCATGAAGAATTTATCCACAACTATCAAGGCAAGAAAGACGAAAACGTAAAGGCGAACAACGGCGAGCATTAGTGAACTGCTCCTGAGCAAAACTAATGTTATAGTCATGAATAAAAGATAAGTAATAAGTAATTCGCTAATAAGTAACTTGTGAACTCAGACTGATTCTACAAATAAAATTAAAAATCTATTTCATGATGATTTGTGCGGTTCAAAGATTACATGTCTCGCATTTAAACTGCACAAATCCCTCTGTCTAATCTTTACATCATGAAATATTATTATTATTTTTTTATGTTTTATTCGTGACCATGATGTTAGTTTTGCTCAGGAGTAGTTCACTTTTATGTTTTTGTCATGAAGGTCTGCAAAACACACTTCTGACACATGAGAGAGATGGTGACCCTTTTGTCCCAGTATTGCTGGTTCAATTGAATGTTGAAAAGAAAAAGAAATTACATTTAATGTCCAAATAGGTGAAATTATGGATTTGTTTAATTGCTGGTTTATTTAATTATTGTTTTTCATTGTTTAAAACTTGACTCATACTAATTGTTCAGAGAGACACGATCACACAACAATAAAATATCCTCATTAATGTTCAATAAAGGTTAAATCCACCTTTATTTTGTGATTTACGAATAATGTCTATTGACTTGGGTCGCGAAGGTTTGTGACTTTTAAAATATGGGTCCCTAGAAAAAAAGTTTGGGAAATACTGCTTCCTTAGGGCACCTACATGTGTAGAACTGATCATACTTTTAAGGTTAAATATTAGATGTTAACACTTTCCACTCACCTTATGGTTTGGTATTATAGTTTTTTAACATTCAAAATACTGTCTGTGCATTTACTGTCGTCTCTTTCAAACAAAAGCCACATATGTTCGGAAATAATCATAATAGCCTAACGATAACTTAATAGAACTCTAGAGATGCGTCAAAAAGATACTAAAATTCCATGACTTTTCCAAAACTTTCATTGAATTTACAAAATGCCATGACTTTTCCAGGCCTGGGAAATTACATTTTCAATTTCCATGAATAGGAGAGCTGATTTGTGCTTTTACACAAGTCTCTCCGACATAAAATTACAGTCACAAACTACTGATCATTAGTCAACTGTTAGCCACTCTCACATTTATATTGAAAATCAAATTCCTAGAAACATCTCGTATTGATTCTGGGCTCTTGGAAATGTGTTGTTTAAATGTTTTTTTTTTGAGTTTTCAGACGATTTCTTTGCTAATGTGTGCATTATGTCACCATGGTAACTGTTACATGTCTTTCTAAAGGTGGACTGTACTTTTGATTTCACATAAGTCGACTTGATGGGTGGATTTTCTGAGCAAAGTAACTGAAATAGTGATAACATACTTCCTTTGCTGACTCCTTGAATGGCTGTCCTTGTCTCTTGAATGAGTGAGTCTGTGTTGTGAATAATAGACGATCTATGTTGGAAAATCTGTTGTTTTAAAAATGCATGTGCTTCTGCTGTGTCCTCCTGTAAACCTGTGAGCTCCTGCCATGATCTCATTCACACTTATGTAACCGGACAGGAGACACTTTTAAAACCTTAAGATTGAAAACATGAAAGGTGATTTTGTCTTTCATTCTCACTTCTTATTTTAGTAACATATATTTTATAACGACACAGATACCGGTTGGCAGATATAGTGCTCAGGTAATGAAAGGGTTAACGCTACTGACCCTTCACAAATGCAAGAAGAAAAGAGCTCCGTGGACAGAGCTGGGATCTGGGATAGAGATGTGCTGCTGTTGTATTCTAACAGAGCAAAATGTCTTTATTTTAAGTTAAAATATCCAGTAAGTACAAAGTTATAGTCTTTTAAAGGTCCTGTATTACGCAAAATTCACTCTTGTCAGCTGTGTGTTGTTAGAATGTTGTTACCTCATCAAAAACATACCTGGAGTTGTGGTTTGTTTCATTCACACAAGTTTGAGTAACTCTTTATTATTAGTCTGTCTACATCTCCAAAACTCAAAATGGTCTGTTCTACCTTGTCATGAAGCAGTAGTTTTCTAGATAACAGCTGCCTTTTACCTTTTGTTCAGTTGAGATTGGTACTTCCAGGGCTTAAATTATTCAAAAGATTCCAGTGAAGGTGTATGGAGTTTAAAAACCCAGTGGAGCACTTCCTGTATTACCACATGACATCCCAAGGCGGAACAGCAGTGCTTTCAATTTGAGAGAACTTAGCCTAAATGTGCAGGGTTTGTGTAATATGTGCCCCTTTAAAGGCTCTAGAAAAGTTATTGTTTTTCATACTTCATAAGAACATTGTTCGTTTTGGGCTCTGACATTTCATACTTCAAAAGATGTTCTGCTGTTGAACTGCCCCGTCCCCTCGCTCCAGCTCTATAACGAGAGTATTTCTTTTTGTCCTCCAGCTTCACCGCTCTTTTATTTGGTGACCTGCCTTTTGGCTTTCACAAACTTGTTACACAGATTACCCCAGACTTTTCTACACTGATTTTCATCCGAGCCTAAAATGTCTGCGATCTCCCTCCATGAATTTCTTGTCATTTGGCTGTCTTTATAGTCATGAGCGTTGTGTCGTATAGATGATTCTGTGTGACTCAACACCATCGATCTTTTTTCTTACTCTGCACTGGCAAGGAAACAGCTGTTGGATCTCACGTGCCCATTGGCTGCAGAAAATAAACCACATCCACATAAACAACCAATCAGAGCGAAGATGTCGGACAGCGCTGCGGAACTAAATGCACAAATTATTCACTCACTTTATTTGACTTGTTTGTCTTGTTAGTTTCTGAGATCTTTTATTCACTTTCATTCACTGTTAGATCAGTGCTCTGATGGTATGTGACCCTATGTTTTATTAACTCAAATTTTCTGGATGACGGAGTAAAATTCTTATGACATTAACACTCATATTAGAAAAAGCTTGACCTTAAAGTGTGGTTTCTTCAGGGAATGATAAAACTCAAAGTGCTTTAATATCAAAGGTTCTATAATGCTCAAAATGGACGGCTAGTTTTAACCCATGTGGATGTTCCTGTGTAACCACATGAAATCACAAGGTGGAACTGAGCGTTTTCAGTTTGAGAGAAGAGCTCAGCCTAAATGTGCAGAGTTTGTGTGTTAAACGTGTGTGAATGAAACAAAACACAACTCCGGGTATGTTTTTAATGAAAAAACAACATTAATATCCACTCTCCCCTTTTGAGACACGCTCGCCTCTGCACAATGAGAGCTCTTTTGTTGTGGAGGGCGCGTGTCTGCCTCTGACTCATGTTTGATGTGTTTCATTCACACAGGTGGGCTGGCAGGTTTAAGGTACTAGGCTCCGTCTGAAGTACTCACCATTAGCCTGATTGACTCATGGTCTGTGAACTCAATCAATCCACTCTCCTCTGCGAAACATCAAGAGTGTTCCTAGATCTATTCTTGGGCCATGTGATTCAAAGGGTCAGAGGTCATTACACAGCTTTTTGGTGGATGAGGAAAATGTACTTAAAAGGTTCTCAAAAGGCGAAATTCATTCTTGTGAGATTTTAGCCATGTTAGGATGCTGGTATCTTCTCAAAAACATATCTGGAGTTGTGTTTTATTTCATTCACACATGCTTGGGTAATTATTAGGCTCATAGCCTGATTCATCAGCCGGTTTCACTTCATTAGGATTTGTTCACTCGACAGTAGGCGGGTACTTTTTTATTTAACCAATCGCTTCTATTTGGTCATGGCGTATGTGATGCACCGGAACGCTCTGTGGTGTCCAAGTAATTCCCGGCACAACAGCAAACAAAGCAGAGCGTGAATATGTCTGTCAACGATTATTGATGTTTCTGTGAGGTGAACTTGCAAATTAAAGGTGCAGTAAAAAAAATGAGAAGTTTGTATTTGACAAAGGAAATCCAAAGGAGTATAGCGTATGCAGTCTGATATCGCAACTCGGGTTAGTTCAGCTGTTCTCTGATTGGCCGGTGCGCGGTCTACAAATTCCGGGGTTCTTGCAAACCGTCTAGTGTATTCTGATTCCTGAACTAGTCGCTAGAGAGAAATGAAACTGAGCGAAGGCAGTAGGTGGCGCCAGCCTGGTTAGCTGTCTCCAACTTCAAAGCTCAAAATGCTCTACCTTGTGATGTTACAAAGCAGTAGTTTTCATTTTAACCTTTTACTTTTAGGTCACTAGAGATTGTAAATTCCAGGGCTTATCCAAATGATTCTAGTGAAGGTGTGTGGAGTTTAAAAACACAGTGAAGCACTTCCTGTGTTACCATATAACATCACAAGGAGTGTTTTCATTTTAAGAGAAGAACTCTAAATATGCAGGGTTTGTTTGTTAAACTAAGTCCAAGTATGTTTTTGATGAGGAAACAACATTATATCATAGATCACAAAAAAGTGTATTATAGGCCCTTTAGAGCGTGTACCTATCTAATTTTTTTCCATGGATTTGAGCAAAAATGCAGTTATATCGTATAAGCAGCTCTTAAGGGAAATATAAGAGCACTGCATGCACCTAATCAGAAAGTGCATTAGTAGCATACTAAATGTTGCTAACTTTACTGTCAGTAAACTCTACTCTTGAAACACACAAAAACTATGTTTCATAATACCTCCATTCTAATAATTATGCAGTTTTTGGTCATGCTGTCAATAATTGTAATAATTATGTATGTGTAATAAATGTGATATTATAAGAAGGCCTGATTTGGGAGAAAAACTAAATTTACTCTTTAAAGGGCGCAAATTACGCATTATTCATTACTTAAATTATGTTTTCTGAGTGTTGTGGAGTCGTGTTTTTGTTTCATTCACAAATTCATTCATTCATGTTTAACAAACAAATCCTGCTTATTAAGGATGTGTTCTTCTCTCAAACAGAAAACGCTGTTGCACTTTGTGATGTCATGTGGTAATACAAGAAGTGCTCCATTGTGTTTTTAAACTTACACCTGCACTACAATCATTTGGATCATTGCAGTCCTGGAATTGCCCATCTTTACTGAACAAAAGGTAAAAGACAGATGTTCATGTGAAAACTACCACTCTGTGACATCACAAGGTAGAACAGAGCATTTTGAGAGATGTTTGGAGATGTAGACAGATTAATAGGGCTGGGTATCATTAAGAAGTCACCAATACCTCGATACATAGGCCACGGTACGATGCATATCTGGATACAGTGAGCTTTCGATTTGATACGATATATTTCAAATCGATTCGAAACAGTTCAATCAAAAATAAAGGCTAAATCATGGCTGTGATACTAAAAGTCTTTGTTAAACCACTTCTTGTGCAAAGTTCATATAAAACACAAACATTTTAATCCTCAAAACAGTGAAAATGTCAAATGTGTTGCGTAAATGAGTTTCCTTCCTTTAAACAAACAACAAAACTGTTGCACTGTAAGAAAATAAGAGTTAAATATACCAAAACAATACTCTTGGCAACATATCGATACAGCCGCCCACGATATTGATACCGTACCATCACATTAAATGATACGATATATTGATATTTATATATTTTTGCACACCCCTACAGATTAATAATGTGTGAATGAAACAAAACAGAACTCCATGTATGTTTTTGAGGAGGTAACAACATTATGACACGGCTTAAAGCTCACAAGAGTCAGTTTTGTGTAATATAGGACCTTTAACAAGAAAATGGTTGTGTATTTTACCCCAATTGTTGTTTACTAAGATTTCTGTGTATGTTTTATTATATCACGACATCATTGCTCCGGCGTCTGTGGCCATGGAGACAGATTGGTTTGGGTTTGGGCCTCATCAATAATGCTTTGCTTTTGTGCCTGTAAACACAATAATCAGAGCCACATTCATTTCAAAGTGAGCACAACAAAAGACATCCATCAAGTCTTACATGCTCCAGCAAAAGTAAGAACAGGTCTATTTATAAATCTGCTCTGGATACCTCTTAAAGTTTTCACTCACAAATATATGATGAGTTTTTATACTGTATATATTTTGGAAAATTTGGAAAGTATTGATACTTTGCAGCCGATGTCAGCCTGGTGTGCTAAATATAGGCAGGTGCTCTGTCTGAGGCTTTGTTAAGACTTTAATCTGGGCTTGGTTTTAAAGGGACAGTCTGGAATTTTCGGACATAGGACCTCATTTCCTAGTGAGCCAGAGTGTTGGAGACGTGTGGAGACACTTTTGAAAATATTCCATCCAGTTCTTGTATTTGCAGAGGTCACTGGTGCTAGGCTAGTGCATGTGTATGGTCATAGTTATCCTGCCAGTAAAAACAGTCTTACTCACTCCACAAAACACCCAAAGCAAATCTAATATTATTACACCAAACTGTTGATATGAATGTCTGTTTTGATAGAATAATTTTAGAAGTAAAGCCAGCCTTGGATTTGAAGGAATTACGTCTGAGCCGAAGCAGTGAGTTGTACTTCCTGATAGAAAGTTTGGCAGTGGCGGACTGATATCACCTAGCACCTATCTTACCGGCAAAGTTTAATTTCACTGCGGCTGAGAAAATAGTCCCTCAACATGCGACGATTCATGCGATGCAAGGTTAGTTTTATTTCAAACATTATTCTATCAACACAGACATTTACATCGACAATCTGGTGTAATAATAGACTTTGCTTCGGGTGCTTTGTGGAGTGGGTAAGACGAAACTTAAAACCACATTGCTAATTTGCATAAACTAAGCGCTTGAAAAACATCTCGCTCCTTGTGTCCTGATGCAGTCAGCTTGTGTTGGATTTAAAAAGGGCATGACTGAATGGAATATCTGTGTTCTTTTGTGACAGAGGGATGTTCTGCTGATGGTGAGTCAGTTCTGTGCATCTATCACGTTGGCGATGGTTCATGTTAAACTTTTCAGAGATTATATGTCTGCACATCATACACATAGACCTATAGAACTATACTTCACCCTTTAACGCAAAACCGCCTGAAACGCTGGTAAGTTGCAGCGGTTGATTTCGAGCCGAGGAAGACGGCAAGTGTAAAAACAGTCTTTTTGTGGACTGTGCAAGTAGTTCTAGCTGCACTGTTTCCCATTTGTCTATAGTTTGTTTAAACTGTTTTCCGCAATAGTGTCACATGACCGATGTCACAAACCCAGCGAATCAGAAAGGCACAAGTCACAGTGATGTGGTCCAATAAGGACGCAACTATAGCTCCTACGTCAGCGTATCAGTGTTTTCAGGTGTCCACACAGTGCTGGATCAGATCTGTACTCAGATGAATTTGTATAGTGTAGATGAATACTGCATCCGCAACGAATATGACTTGAATATGTACTAGTGTGGATGGGGCCTTCTGTCTGTGCTTCAATAGTCAAAATGCTCTGTTCCACCTTGTGATGCCATGAAGCGGTAGTTTTCAAGTTAATAGCTACCATTTACCTTTAGTTCAGTAGAGAATTAGTTTAGTTTAGTTCAGAGAATCGGAAATTCCAAATCTGAAATTATACATATAATTCGAGTGAAGATGTATGGAGTTTAAAAACACAGTGGAACACTTACATGCATCACAAGGTGGAGCAGAGTGTATTCAGTTCGAGAGAAGAACTCAGCCTAAATATACCGGATTTGCGTCTTAAGCATAATGAATGAAACAAAACACAACTCCAGGTTTCTTTGTGATGAGAAAACAACAAGATGATGCAAATCAGAAAACAGCGTAATATCAGCCCTTTAAATAGTAACTCTACGTAACAGGCAGTAAATTAAAGCAATCTAATAAGAATGACCTCAGTGGGTGGCCTCTGTACAAACAAAAATGACTCTTTCCGTTTGTGTTTGCAGTTTCTCATCCAAATCCCGAGAGGCATTCTCGCTGGTCATCAATTAGAAGAGTTATTTAGATTCATTATTCTCCTATTCTCTTCTATCTGCTCAGCGGCCCCAATGCAGATGACTGGTGTTCTTAAGAGCATCCATTTAAACAGATTTGAATTAAGGTCTGAGTCATACAGAGAAAACATAGACCAATTTTACCTATGTTAAAGGTCCTATATGATGCAAAATTGACTCTCGAGAGCTTTAAGTCGTGTTATAATGTTGTTACCTCCTCAGAAACATACCTGGAGTTGTTTTGTTTCATTCACACATGTTTGAGTAAATGTTTAGTATCAGTCTGTTTACATCTTCAAAGCTCAGAGTGCTTTGTTCTGACTTGTGATGTCATGAAGTGGTAGTTTTCAAGTTAACAGTGACTTTTTACCTTTAGTTTAGTAGAGTTTGGTCTGAGGCTACATTTATATGATGACGGCCTGAACAGAAAATGCAAAAGTGGCGTCGCGGCTTCACTTTTTATTCCGTGTTTAGACAAGCGTTTTCTGGAGGAAATCTTCATCCATACAGTGATGCAAAAGTGTGTGGAATTCGATTGGGTATGCACGCCAGATTTCAGTGTACTGTATGAGACGTAAATGCGTACGCGACGTGACCAAAGCTGACCAGACTTTTGCGTCTTGGGCAGTGTAGACGGGAACAATATGGCGGAGCGTATTCAACTTTTTCACTCTGGAGGCTGGTTTAAGATTTTTGTGTTTTTAAGCCCTAAAAACGCCGTCACCGTCTAAATGAAAGGCACTTCTGATCAAATATTTTGTTGTTTTTACCTGCAAATGTTCTCGTGTAAACAGGCCCTTAAATTATCCAAATGATTCTAGTGATGGTGTGTGGAGTTTGAAAACACAGTGGTGCACCTTCTTTACCACATGACATCATAAGGTGGAGTGTTTTTAGTTTGAGAGAAGAACTCAATATGTAGGGTTTGTGTGTGAAACAAAACACAACTCCAGGTTTGTTTGTGATGAGGAAACAAGACTATAACATAGGTTAGTAAAAAGCGTAATATGGGCTTTCAGAATTAGTTATTATCAAAAATGCACTATGTAACTCTTCTTTTAGAGCAGGGGTGTCAAACTCAAATTCACAGAGGGCCAAAATTAAAAACTGGGACTAAGTCGTGGGCCAAACAAAATATATATTTTTTTATCATTCATTTTTTATTAAGAATATTACAACATATACATTCCATTGTACATATCATGTGTTTTTTCTTATTTTCCATTAACCCAACTTCCCCTCCCTCCCCTCCCTCTTCCCTCCCTCTCCTCCCCTCCTCTCTTCCCTCCCTCTTCTCCCTCATCCCCTTCCTCTCCACCCTTTCCTCCCTCCCTCTCTTCCCCCCCATCCCTCCTCTTCCCTCTCCTCCCCTCCCTCCCTCCTCCTCCTCCCTCCTCCCCTCCTCCCTCTTCCTTTCTCATCCCCCTTCCTCCCCCTCCCTTCCCTTTCTCTTCCTCCCCAACCCCCCCCCATTCCCTTGCCACCAACCAGCTCTATAATGACACAAATATATCTTATATTAACAGAGTGAGTTCAGTATCATTTTGACATAATTGTTTCCAGTTCTCTTATTAGTTGAGTCCATAATTCAGTTGTATTCAGTGCTGCATTGTTAATCCGTGCTGAAAATAGTTCCATGTAAGCAATGTCCATAAAACAATGAAGCCAATGAGTAAATGACACATCATTACTTTTCCATCTTTGGGCAGTAATCTTCTTCGCTGCTGTGAGACCTGCCAGCCAAACTTTGCGTGTCTTATTCTGGAGAGATATTTCTGAGTCATCGTCCAAAATGTGAACTGTTGGATCTATTGGTAGATTGACTCCTGTTAATGTGCTAAGGTAATTCACCACTTTTCCCCAAAGTTCCTGAACTGCTGGGCATTCCCATACAACATGAATAAAGGAACTTACAGTCCCCGGGAGACAATAGGAACAGTAAGGATCAGGTGCTACCCCCATCTTATGCCTCACAATTGGGGTTAGGTATGCTCTATGGCAATACTTCAAATGTATATAACGGTGGTTGGCATTTTTAGATGCTCTCTCAATATTACGCCAAGTTAATTCCCAATCAGGTTCACTTGATATCTCTCCTTCCCATGCTTTCATTCCCATTGATGGCACTGTACATTGATTCAATAACTGGTCTCAAACTAAATATTTATTGAAAAATTTCACCATCTGCATGTTTTCTCTTCTTTCGAGATATGTAATGTTAAACCTTTTCTTGTTAAAATAAATGTTTAATAATAGTTTTGCTTAAACATTGAATCCAGAACAAACATAATATAAAATAATAAAAAAAATTTAAATAAATAATGTCTCTATACCCTATCTGTAGCCGGCGGACCAGCTCTAATACATATTTGATATCATCTCGCAGGCCAAATATAATTATATTGCGGCCCAAATTTGGCACCTGGGCCTGAGTTTCACATGTCTGTTTCATCTTGTCTCTATGCCATTGCTTTGCCCGGAATGTTCCACATTATGGCATTAAACATATATACATCCCAATGGAGACAATCAGCACACACCACACAGCCAAGTACAGGTCAGATCTGTAAAGAGGCGAGATATCATGGTATTTATTTTGCAATAAAAACAGCTGTAATTGAACAAATGCAAGATATGTTTAATGCTATACAGTGGGACATTTCAAGCACAGCAATAATATCTCCATGGAGACGGGCAGGAAAAAGTGCACATTTAAATATATGTGAACATTTGACTTTGCTCTCTAAAAACAAAAGAGCATTTTAATTGAATAAGCCTGAGTGGATGAGTCAGTGGCAGAACGGAGAGTTTCCAAGAAGTTTATTTTTGAAAAAGACAATTTACCTTGAAGTGACTGACAACTGTTCAGAAGGAGAACAATGAAAGACTTTAAGAACAAAGGTGAGTAGAGATTCGCAAAAAAATATACTTTGGTTTGGTATGAAATGCTTTCTCTTTTTTTTGTTTCTTTGTTTGTTTTGTTTCTTTATTTCTGTACTGTAGTTTGGCTTGAAATGTTTGGGGTATTTTTGTTTCGAAGGCACAGTATTTTTTTTGTTTCTAAAGCACAGTATTCTCTAACCAGGACATGTGAACCATTCAAAAGATTTTGCTTTGAAGCATTATTTCTATGACAAGGCTTCTGTTTTGTATCACTTGAAATATGTGGATAAATGGATTGGAGTCCTTGTGCTTTTTGCACATAAATCAATTATAGGCTTTATCTAATAGAGCAAAGTTGATGGATTAAAACACTGATTATAATGATATATTTGATTTAGGGCTGAAGAATTTTAAGAAAAAACAGAATTGTGATTTTTCTGGCAGATATTGCGATTAAAATTTTTTCAACTCGTTTCAGTGTGCATGAACATTTGCAAACGTCACAGAAACTTATATTGTAACAGAGTCCTGCACCGACGATTTGATGCCTGACCGTGAAGCCCAATTTACGCAGACAATAAGGGCTGTGATTGGTCCTCTCTACCACTGCTCTACATACATTTCCTTGCCTTTCTTTCCATATACATTGAGTAATAATGTGTTTAATACAGCTTTGCGCACATTTGTTTACATTTTACAGAAACGAAACTTAAAACTGCATGATTAATTTGCATAAACTATTAGCGCTAAAAAAAATTCAGCTCGCTCGCTTCTGTCGGACTAAACGACATGACTCAATGGAATATGTGTGTTCTTTCTGTGACAGAGGATGTGCTGATGATGGTGAGTCTGTTCTTGCTTCTATCGCGTTGGAGATGGTTCATGTTAAACTTTACACGAACGACAAATTTAAATCCTGGCCTCCTAGCGTTGTGGCGGTGAATTACTTTGCGGTGCATAGACTTCGACGCAGACCCTTAAAACAAAAATGACGGCGACAAGGCTACAGCGTCAGTGTGCGCCGAGTCGACACAGAATGAAACTTCGCCCTTAAATTGGGCTTCAGGAGCACTGCAAAAAAACACGGCTTTGATGCTCCCAAAATCATGTTGTCTGAGGTTGAAATTTTTGGTCCAAAACGATAGATCATACAGCCCTAATTTGAGATTATTGTGTTATTGCTGTTCAATAATATTTGCTGGTTTATTGTTGGTCTGATGACATTGACTGGGATTCTGAATAACGGTGGAACTCTGCATGAAGGAGCACTGTGAAACTTTTTTGGTGGGTTAGGCTTGTCTCCATGGAGATGTCATTACTTTACCTGAAATGTTACACAGTATGACTTTAAACGGACTTTTGTGACACTTTGAAAACTTAAAATAAAAGTAAGCATTATAACTCTGAGGCGGGTCTGTACTCTCCACAGATCAGACCTGTAACTGGACCAGGTAGTGTTACTGCCGACTCCAAGGAGATAGATACGTAAAATGCCATACTACGAAACATTTCAGTCAAAGTAATAACATCTCCATGGAAACAAGCAGATGACAGAACACGTTAGAGAAAAGTTACAAAGTGCGCTTATTTGCAGCTGTTCCAAACTTTCATATTTAACCACTTTGTTCTCTATTTCACCTTTTAAATCATGATATAATTGTTTATTGATCACCGTACAACGTTAATCCTGTCATATGCGGGTCTGCAAAGATTTTCCCAGTGACATTCAAAAACCTTAGATTAGGACATAAGTCTGAGTCCTCTACAGCGATGCCTCATGCAGATACAATGTAAAAGCAATTAGCTGGACACACAGAGATAATTCCCCAGTCTGCAGAGCTTTCATCAGGGCTTTGGTCTTTGGTCTAATGCAGCCTGTATTATGAGTCTCAGAGGGACAGTGGCTACACTCCAGCCTCTACTGCCCCCAGCTCCTCTCTCCAGACCACAGAGCTATGTCCTCGCCAATAGGCTTACACACATATATTTGCATGAATTATTGTATATTGCCAAGATATTTTTTATTACTTATTTCTATTTTACTTGTACATACTTTGTACATTTATATATTTATACCTTATTTGACACCAGTCTCAGATATTTTTGCTATTTATTTAGAATGTATTATTACCATTTATATTTTTGTTATTATTTTATATTGCGATGTGTGAGCTACTGTGTCCAAATAATTTCCCTTGTGGATCAATAAAGTTTGTAGCCAGGATGACGCCACCTAGTGCCTCCGCTCAATTTCATTTCTCTCATGGTGGCTGGGATTCCAGGTTTACTCTGGACTTCTCCTCATCTCCAGTATCCCATTCTGATTCCTGCCACGTTCTCTGTCCAAACAGGAGGACAAAACAACACCCACCTCTGTGTCTGAGTGCGGGGCTGAAGCGGTCCTGGACCAGAAGCAAGATTTAAAACTCAAAGACACAGAAAAAGGTAAGGAAAATTTGTGAAAAAATTGACACTTTGCAGAGACGTCACGTTGCGGGTGTTCTGTGTCTGTGTATTTGCAGAAAGTTACCACGGTATCACAATGCACACATTAGCAAATACTGCCAAAAAAGTTTTAAGGTTGTCTGTGTCAAAACAAACAAAGTGGTTAAGTATAAAGGAAAAGGAAGAAAACACAGAATCTTGAGAAACAGTACAGACTAGTGATAGGCTGAATAAATGCAAAAATCACTAAATGCTGGCAATATGATTTTATATTTTTATTTTAAATGATGCAAGAATATTTGAGCAAAAAATTGTTGGATGTGACTGGATCTCCACAAAATGTTAAATATAAATAATTAGCTGTGAGCACGACCCCAGACCCTCTCACTCTCAGAGATATAGCCAGGCTGATGCCACCTAGTGCCTCCACTCAGTTAAATTTCTCTCCAGCGACTAGGTCAGGAATCAGAATACACTAGACGCTTTGCAAGAACCTGGGAAATTGTAGACCGCGCACTGGCCAATCAGTGAAGAACTGTGAAGCCATGACGTCAAACTCAAGCACCTGTCTGGGTCCCTTTTGTGGTTCAGCACAACAGAAAACAAAGCGATCGAGACGGATGTAGACGAAGACAGACATTCTGTGTTGGCAATGATTCCCGAGATCGAGAATTTAACGTTATTGCCCTTCTTCCTACGGGATTTGAGAAAAGCAGGAAAATAGCAGCGTTGGTTAAATTTTTAAAAAGTACTTAATTTATACTTTAAACTTTGTACTTTACATATTTTTAGGCTCAGTTCTTCTCAGTTCAAATTTGTGCTGTCATGTGGTAATACAGGAAGTGCTCCACTGTGTTTTTAAACTCCACACAACTTCATCAACTTTGACTCACGGGGATAATTTCAGCCCTGGAATCGCCAATCTCTACTGAACAAAAGGTGCAAGGAGCTGTCAACTGGAAAACTGCCACTACATGACAGCTTTACTCATGCGTGTGTGAATGAACCAAAACACAACTTCAGGTGTGTTTTTGATGAGGCAACAACATTATAACATGGTTTAAAACTCACAAGTGTCAATGTTGTGTAATTCAGGACCATTAAGCA
Source organism: Boleophthalmus pectinirostris (assembly GCF_026225935.1). Lineage (NCBI taxonomy): Eukaryota > Metazoa > Chordata > Actinopteri > Gobiiformes > Gobiidae > Boleophthalmus > Boleophthalmus pectinirostris. Next base: position 9,276,045 of record NW_026571133.1, read on the forward strand.
ACAAAAAACAAGGCGCAAGATTAGATATATAACATAGTGTGAAATATCTCATGAAAAGTAATTCCTCCACCGTCTCCAATAAACACACACGCCAACATTTGCCTGTATTAACTCTGAGCGCGTATTGTCAGGGCCAGGTCTGGGTTTGTTAGTACTGGAGCATAAGAAGAGGGAATGAAAAGCAGCCAAGCAGAAAGCTCAGTTATTGAAAAGTAGATTAGAAAAGGAGACAAAGCCTGAAGCATGTTTAGATTCAATTAAGTCGTATTGGAGACTGGAGCATTGAACCAATCCTCTTCTGTAAACAGGGGATGTGAATGGGCCTCTCCAGATGATAGCTGCATGCATAGTAATAGTAGAGTGTTGCAATAATGAGCAAACCCGCGGTAACAAAAAACTCCCCTGGGAACCTCTTCTCTATGCATGTCATACCATTTATAATTGTGCGCATGGGTTTACATCACTATATGTTTCTCTCCACACTGCCTAAAAGGTGCACTGTGTAACTATTTTGTTGAGGGTCCGTCACCTGCTTGTTTCTATGGAGATGTCATTGCTCTGCACAATATGACATTAAACAGCTCTACCTTATATTTATTCAATTACAGCTGGTTTTAAAGCTCAAAAATATCTAGAAAAACAGGATTCTGACTGTGAGTCAGCTCCATAGATCTGATCTGTAACATTGTCTCTTTTGGACTCTGTGAAAATAGAAAGGTTTAATCAGTGGTGTAGTGGGGATTTTTAAGCGGGAGTACGTGGTTCGTGACATCATCAATGTTTTTTTACTCAAACATGATGTAGAATCATGTTGTTAACATTAACACCGTTCATAATCACCTACAGAACATAAATCATAGGCTACAACACATGAACCAGGACTGAACCAGGACTGAACCAGGACTAAACCAGGACTAAACCAGGACTAAACCATATGACTACACCCGGACTAATCTTGGACTTGAGAGCGAGAGGGAGAACCCAGAGTCTGCGGAGCAGGGTGTCCGCAAACTGCGATTGAATGGCAGCTACGCTTAGCCCCGTGTGGTGCGGAGCTCTGCACCGGTCCTTTCTCCTGCGGTCACCCGATGGACAATGCAGGCACACCTCCGGGCCCGTCCCTACACTCCGTCCTGGTTCAATTCTGGTTTAGTCCTGGTTTAGACCTGGTCTCATGTCTCAGGTCACTTTAGGACATTACTGCAGATATCATGAGTCTATGCAGGTTGTTTTCATCAGTAGCTCCGGTGTGACATTTAAGTTGTAGCTATTTTATATTTGTTATTTTTTAATATCTCACGTCGGGAGAAGTGGGTGGATGACGTACCCCTGCATACCATGCCCACTACACCCCTGGGTTTAATGCCATACTGTGAAACATTTCAGACAAAGCAATAACATCTCGGAAAAAAGCTTTGGCGGAAACCTACACCAGAAAAGGTAAAAACAAAGCAGCTTTAACAAATCAAGATAATTACAGTTTCTTCACTTGTTTCCATGCGCTTAGAAATCTGACAAAAATCTCCCATTTCCAATTCAAGCCACCAGGCAATCAAAATTAATTCACTGGATTTCCTCAAAATGAAGGCAATATTATTCAGTAAAGACAGCTTGAATATTTTCAGATGCTTTCTCATACTTTTTCATTTGTGACAATCCTTTCTTTTATCATGTTTTACTCCAGTACCATTAAAAACTACAGTACCAAAAAATGTCATTACTGCGTCCTCTGAATCTGGGAGAGCACTATAAAAAGAACGAGGTTGTGTCATTACAAGTAGGTAATAGGATTTCTTATCATTTTTATTCTGTATTTAATTTAAGATAATGATTAATTTGGGAATAGGTATAGTTCGGGTATCGGTGAGTTCTTCTCTCAATCAGAAAACACTCTGTTCCAACACTCACAGGAGTCAATTTTGCATAACCTAGGACCTTTAAAGAATATCTAAACTTTCTCAGATTATATATTTTTTAATGTTCATTATCTGCATTAAAATAGGTCAGTGTAAAATGTGCAGAGCAGCGTGGTGTTCCCAAACAGATTCTTCTCGGTCTGCTTCTTTCATTATCGTCTCCTCGTGGATTTGATTGGACGCAGAGCAGCCGCCGACTTTCAGAAAATATTGAAACTTGCTGAATAATTCATCGTCAGTGAGAATTCAGACCGAGGCGGAGGTCAGTGAACGCCTCACACAGGAGCATGTATTTTCTGAGCCTATGCAAATGAATACGGAGTGATTACAACTGAACTGAGTGAATCAATGAGCCGTGAGCAGTCAGGCCTTAAACGCACCGTACTTTGTTGTCAATTACCAGGAAACAATTGAGTGAAAATGTCAAACAGAGCAACAGGGAGTCAAAACTGATTTCACATTTAGTTTAGCAAACAAATTATATGCTTACATGCAATTTGAGGCAGACAGTAATTTGCAAAAATAAAATAGGAGTTAAAATATTAGCAAAGTTTAATTATGAAGTCAAGCCAAAAAGTCAGTCCTGACTGCACAAAGAGTATTTCATCACAAAGGACAAAATCACTGCAAGCTTAGACAAAGAACAACTGTGCATAAATAAAAGGATAGACAGATAATACCAGAAAACAGTATTACAAAAAAACATCTATTTTTTACTTATATTTATAGTCAAGTCCTGATCTCCTCAAGTCTCAGAAGCTAAGCAGGGCTGGACCTGGTTAGGACTTGGACGGAAAACCAGGTGCCAGAGTGGGGATTGTTGTGTCTTTAGGAAAGTCACTTCACCCACATTGCCTAGTATGAATGTGGAGTGTGTGTGAGTGTTGATGGTGGTCGAAGCGGTGATGGCACAGATTGGTAGCCAAGCTTTTGTCAGTCAACTGGGTACAATAGTAGGCCTGTAACGATAAAAACTTTGCTGGACGATACACTGACCAAGAAATAATTTCGATAAACAATAATATTGACATGTTATTATGTACTTTTTTCAGACTAAGAGATTGTTTTTATACCTGACACTTTTGACTGTTCACTAGCGATCTTCCTCAGAGTGGTCACGTGATGTTGCTGTGATGTGTCCGGTCAGCTGATTTATACAGGTTTTGGTGCTGTCTTCTTTCCGGTGGAGGCAGTGGAGTAAAAAAGCCCCCTCGTCCCGGTTTATAGTGCCCTGGGCACGTTTCCGTATTTCGATTGCCTCTTTAATCCAGCGAAGGTGATGGGGCTTTTTTACTCTCACACACCTGGGATACCGTCTTGAGGAAGTCGTACTGCAGATGGTGCTGTAATCCTGCCTCCACTGGGAGGAAGACAGTGCCAAAACCTTTATAAATTAGCTGTTGAGACGATCGCTGTTTTGGTGCTCTGATGGCGGCGCTAGTGTTACGGTTTCATGTGAAATGCACACACAGCTGCACTTTCTGCACTCAGGCTGCGAGCGCATCCGCCGTGTTGATGAACAAATAATTCATCTATACTAGACCGTATATGGTCTATACAGTCTAAGCTGACACGTTCATTCAATTGTCATTACATTAAGGAAACGAGAGGAGTCAGTAGAGAGCGAAAGAAGCCTTTTGGCATTCAGTCTCTTTGGTAGAGAGAGTGAGAGAGATGAGGAAAACAAACAAGCATGCAAATATAAACAATCCCGGCTGGAAAAGTTATCAAGCTCATTAAAAGTTATTGTACGATTAATTGATTTATTGATTATCGTTACAGGCTTATACAATAGTGTCTTACCACAACCGAGTGTGCAGTAAATAAATAATGCACCAAATTTTAAAGCAATGGTGCGTGTCTGGAAAAGCCCTATATAAAGACTAAGGCATTATTATTATTATTATTATTATTATTATTATTATTATTATTATTTATTATTATTATATATTTTTTTTTAATTTCTTGAACCTACTGTATACAACACAAACTTGTAATCAGTACAAATTAACATAAAAAATGCTTGAACTTTGCTTCAAAAAAACATCTTTTTTACAGAGGATTGACTGTAGAGCTGACTATTAAAGCTGATCACTGATGATTAGAGATGAGTGAAAATCTTGATTAATATTTGATTAAGTGCACAGCACAAACCTATATTTATATTAGGGATGTAATGATATCAAAATCTCACAGTACGATATTATCACGGTATTCATTTCACAGTACAATATTTATTGCGTATATTTTAATATAATTGTAGAGAGGATACTTTTTTGCATTTGAAACACCTTGACAAGACTTGTGCGAATCAATACTATCATAATCCAAAGAATTAAAGTAAAAAACATATAATTTTCTGTTGTCTGCACTGAAATGAATCTTGGGATATGTAGTTCCCTATGCTTTTTTAGATGTTGCTACAATAAAACCATGCATTTAACCAAAGGAACTTGTGATTCGATATATTGTGACAGCTCTCGATATTATTGTGAGACTTTTGACAATACGATATCACGATATTTTGGTTATTGTGTTTATTAGTAAGTAAGTAAGTAAGTCTTTATTTATGTAGCACTTTCAGACATTTTCTGCCCCCAAAGATGCTTTACAGAGCATTAGTCAGCATTACTCATTCATACAGAATTAATTAATTAAATATTAAGTTACAGTTTCACAGACAGAACCCCACCCATTTTAAACAGTGTGACCACAGACTTCACCATCCTCTGTCTCTCTCAAAAGTATCGACTAAAACAGGATATTGCAGTGAGAAATTCCTCCAAACACACCCAGCCCAGACAGCTCAGACATAGATTATCTGGATGTGTTTATGTCCCATACTATACACTATATACTTATTCCACTTGAACTGCTGAGGTCAGTAGCAGTGTCTATAGAATATAATGGCTAAAGCTACTATCACTCACACATCCTGCGCCACATTCACACAGTTTACGAGGCTGTACGATATAATACGAATGGCCAGCTCTGCACAAAACACACAATCGCTATGGACAAGTGTTCCCAGGAAATCAATACATCCAATGCACAGAGAGATGGAGCTTCTCATAAACGATGGCTGGTATATGGAGGTTATATTGGCTCTCTATCATAATAATTGAATCCACAACAGCGCCATTTTGTTCCTCGACCTATGATCTTTGCTCTTCGTTCCAGTTTTTCGTTTTCCTCACTCCCAAAGTCTCCAAGGATCAAAACAGCATCAGGGTTCATTGACTTGGGGGTAAGTACGTCATAATGGGATCTACAGGGAAAACAGCAACAAGATGAGGCTGGTCATGTAGCACAATAATCTAGAGCGTTGTAAACAAATATATTATGAACTGAATGTCTATTGTAATTAGAGCAAAAATAAAGTAGAATCTATATGTGGCCATTGTCATAATAACCCCTTAACGCCTCAATTTATATAGATGTATATAAAAATGCTTTGGTTTTTGCCTTGAAGTAGATGGTAAATTAAATTGAGATTATTAATTTGACTATAAAAAATAGTTAGAAATTTGGGTATGTTGCAAATTTGCGACAACTAGAAACAAGTGCTTGCCAAAAGTTCCTAGAAAGGTCCTGCATATGCACTAACCAGCATTGAGAGAATGCAGCTGCTATCTTGGCTTATATCTTGATCCAAATGGTTTGTTGGATATTTTTGACAGTGGGCGTTAAAATGTTAAGCATTAAAAAGGTTAAAGGTCCCATATTATACAAAATTGACTCTTGTGAGTTTTAATCCATGTTAGAATGTTGTTACCTCCTCAAAAACATATCTGGAGTTGCGTTTTGTTTCATTCACACATGTTTGAGTAACCATTTATTATTAGTCTGCCTAAATCTCCAAAGATCAAAATGCTCTGTTCCACCTTGTGATGTCATGTAGTGGTGGTTTTAAGTCTGTCTTTTACCCTTTGTTCAGTAGAGATTGTCAAATCCAGGGTTGAAATTATCCAAATGATTCTAGTGAAGGTGCATGAAATTATGAAGCCAGTTTTTTCCCGTCTGGTTAGTAACGACAGATCAGAGACGTTGTTTAAAAGACTGTTAGAAAATGTTTGATATTTCATGATAACGTTTGATAATCATGTAATTGTGGATATTTTCATTATATTTTAATTAATGTTTGAATCAAATTAATTTAATCCAAGGTATAAATATAATTTGTTTTTAAATGCACAGTGATAATGTTCAATGTTTAATGTATTCATAATGTGGAGGCTTTAATATAAACCATTTTGGGAGTTTTGCCTCTTTCAGCACCCACTTTTTTTTATCTAGTGTGTTTTTATTATTTTAAATTATTGTTATGTTATATATGTGCAAAATAAAAAATAAAAATAAAACAACACAGTGGAGCGCTTCCTGTACTACCACATGACATCACAAGGTGGAACAATGTTTTCTGTTTGAAAGAAGAACTCAGTCTAAATATGCAGCATTTGTGTGTTAATAAAAATGCAAATGAAATAAAACACAACTCCAGGTATGTTTTTGTTGAGGAAACAACATTATAACATACTGTAGATCAGAAAATAGTGCAATATGAGTCCTTTAAACTGAACTAATACAATAAAAGAACAAGTTTTAGTTCATTTCTGTTGGACTGTCAAAGTTTAAGAAAAATGTCAAAGTATTTTAGGGCCATTGTTATATTTCCCCAAAAAATCAAGCATTCAGATTAGTCAATATCATCCAACAGTGATTTTCATTTTCTTTTCTTTTTTTTTTCACAAATAAAAGCTGTTAATAAAAATTTCTTGCTCAACCTAGAAATGTCATTACAAAAAGCATTGCTATTTACAAATCATAACATTTTTCCATTAAAGGAATAACTTTGGATTTCATTTTTTACACATTTCAAACTAATCTAACGCAACAATCATTTTGCCTAGGCTTTGTTTTGTACTTGATATTACAAAAGCTTCGCCACAGATCTCCCTATTTCCAACCTAATTACATATTTCATCCATAGCTTTAGTTTGGCCTTTGCCCCTTCGTGAAGAACCTATCTGCAGGAGCCATCCCTGAAGTCGCGGAGGTGAGAGGAAGTGTTTCCATGGTAACGCTCGTGTCAGCTAAAGGCCATATCGCATCTATGTTTCCCCCTGGGACAGATGCGCGGGTAAACATCTACATTCATGCATAAGGAGGCATAAAAACTGCACTACTTATAGGGCAATTACAGAGGAGAGGTTTTCGTTTAGGCGGAGAAAGACGCACTGCAAAAAGTATTATCTGACTAAGCTCCAATTACTCAAATTAAGAACATTTAAAAGTTGCATTGTGTAACTTTTCTGGAGGAGGGTCTGTCAAATTATTTTCTTCATTGAAATATTGTAGCTTTGTCTGGAATGTTTCACAGTACGGCTTTAAACCTTTCTATCTTCTTCTGGGAGACCAAACCAGACAAAGATACAGGTCAGATCTGTGGACAGGCAACCCCACTCACAGTCAGAATGCCTGATTTTCTAAGTATTTTTGAGTTATAAAACCACCTGTAATTGAATAAATGTAAGGTAGAGCTGTTTAATGTCACACTGTGGAACATTCCAGGCAGAGCAATGACATATCGATAGAAACAAGCAGTTAGCGGACCAAGAAAATTGCAGAGTACACCTTTAACTTAATTTGAGCAGATTTCACTTGACTTGAAGTAAATTTGTCTACCAATGGATTAAGTATTTTTTTCCTACTTCAACAAACGATTTAGTTTCTTATTTTAAATATAAAGAGATTTCATGTTTATCTTGTCTTGAGCGTAACTTGTGTATTTGCCTGTTTTAGCTACAAGAAGACCTGTTTCATTGGTACATCATTTTGTGAAATTTACTCAAATCGTTGTTCTTAATTCAAGTCATTAAAAAAATAAAATAAATTGTGTGGAGTTTAGATTTCAACTATGATTCATATTGCTATGACTGGAATATTCCACAACATGGAATTAAATATGGTGTATCTAGAGTTGAGTGTACAAGTGTGAAAAGCATAAAACTACACATTCTTACTGTGAGTGTGTTGCCTCTCCAGAGATCTGACTTAGAACTGGGCCTGTAATCTTTAACACCAAACTGTGGAACATTCCTGCAAATCAATGACCATATCTCCATGTCTCTATGTGGGGGACCCAGGAAAGCATCTTGAGCTTAAGGGAATTTAATTTAAAAAATCTCTTATGATCAACAACAAAGAGTTTCCAGGCAAAATAACCAACACAAATAATCACGTAACAGTAAATAAATAATAATAATTTAAAAACATTTTGTGTGAGAAACCTTACACTTGCAGGTTTCATATCACTGGTGCAATGCTTTTTGGGTAGACTTGTGGTCATGATGATGTTTTTGGCTTCCTTTAAGTACTACTTTAAGTGATGGCTGATGTCCAGACACCGCTTAAACACTTAAACAAATAATTGTAATTAGTCAAGCCTCTTTAATTAGGCACTATTAGCAGCTGCTTTATTGAGAACTGCTGACTCCAAGTCCGACCACATGTGAAGTGGATCTGGAGCGGTAATTCATATTTATTTATTTTAGTTTAGCTTAGTTGCTATTTATTTCACAGTTTTGCATTATATATCTGTAAATTACTTCAATAACGTTGTATGATTGTTTATTATTATTCTTTTATATGGTTGTGATGTGTTGCCCGTGGAGCTCAACAGCGACCATCAGCTCGAAGCAAATTTTCGTTAAAATTTTTCCCCATGATGTAAATATTAAGAAACCATCAAAAATTATGGAAGCTACATGGTAAGTAAAATCCATAACACGGTTGTTTTAAGTCCAAAAAGTATTTGCACTATGTAACTTTTTGCATGGGGGGGGGTCCGTCACATACTTGTTTCTCTGGATGGCCTGGAATGTTCCACAGTATGACATTAAACAGCTCTTACTTACATTTATTAAATTACAGGTGGTTTTATGGCTCAAAAGTACTTAGAATACTATGCAATCTCAGGCCCCATCCACACCAGTACGTATTCAAGTCGTTTTCATTGCAGATGCAGTGTTTGTCCACACTAATCCAATGGAAAACGGCTCCAGAGATGGAACCGCCAGCTCCCACAAATTCATCTGAGTACTGATCTGATCTGGCACTGTGTAGACGCCTGAAAACTTTGATACGCTGACGTAGGAGCTCTGGTTGCATCCCTATTGGACCACGACACTGTGACTTGTGCCTTCATGATTCTCTGCATTCATGACATTGGTCATGTGACACTATTATGGAAAACAGTTTAAAGAAACCATAGACAAACATCTTAAAATCCAGTGTTACATTCAGTAACAACTGACCCTCATTGTCGGTCCACGAAGACTGTTTTCACGCTTGCCACCTTCCTCAGGTCGAAATCGGCTGCATCTTCAGACCCGGTGCTCCACTTCCTTGTTTTTACCGCCCACATGACGTCATGATGCCGTGATGGTAGCCTAGTCATGACTAGCATTTCAGCTGGATTCACGTTACTGTGTAGATAGGGAAGGCTTTGACTGTGAACACAGAAGCGACATGTCTGGTCCCAAATAGTTTCCGATACGGTGATATGGTGATTCATTTCAGTGTAAACGTAATCTAACTGCGTGTGGGGTTGCCCCTCCACAGATCCAACCTGTAACTTGGTCTGGTTTGGTCTCTGTAAAGATCGCACGGTTTAAAATCATACTGTGAAACATTCCAGACAAAGCAATAACATCTCAGTAGAGAAAAGCATTTGACGAACCCTACACCAGAAAAGTTACACAATGCACCTTTAAAACACATGATTGGGCGAAACGTTTTAATAACTTAGACGTTTATAATGTTTCAGAAACAGATTTTAAATTAAATTAGCCATTATGTAGTTGATGTAGTTGTACCTGATTAGCCATGAGCAAGCTTTCAAACTTTTAATTTTTATTTCTTTTTTTTTTAAGTTAATGGAAAAAAAGGATGACGAATTTAGTTCTGGAGCCGGGGGGTGGGTGGTCTCTGTTGAGCTCCATAAAGTGCTTTAGGCTTCATCTCATTTCAAAATCCCAATATAAGTTTTATTGAACAGAATCATGTCATGACCTCACAGAAATTAGTCTGAGTGGTTCTGTCATTTTCAGTGGAAGCAGGTGCACTGAGAATGCCTTAAGGAACGGCAATAATGAGCAAACGCTTTCACTGACAACTAAAATGACTCGATTAAAACCTGAAAAAGAACAAAAGATGAGAAGAAGTGATGCCGGGTGATAAAGAAGCTCAATTTACTCGCCATTGAGATCTCGTCCTGTCATATACACTAACCAGTCAAAGGTTTGGACCCACGTTTTCATTTGGTTCTTCTTTATTTACAAGATTGTAGATTCTCACTGCAAGCATCAAAACTCTGAATGGACACATGTGGAAGAGCAAACAAAAGATAAACTAAAAATAACAAAAGTACATTTAGAGCATCAAACACTGCATAGTTTTGATCTAAAGTGCACTCAAACTTGTTTCAGATTTTAGATTTTTAAAAATAGACGCCCTTACTTTGATCACTGCTTTGTACTCTTTGTATTTCTTAACCCTGTCAAGGCAAAACTGTGAATTGAAAACCATTCCAGGAAATGTCATCAAGAAGATCACTGAGAGAAGGCCGAGGGTTTGCAGCACAAAGCAAAGGGTGACTACTTTAATGATTTGAATATAAAACATTAAAAAGTTGTTAAAAGATGCACTATGTAACTTTTTGGTTGGGGTCCGTCACCTGCTTTTTTCTATGAAGATGTTATTGCTCTGCCAGGAATGTTCCACAGTATGACATTAAACAGCTCTACCTTACATTTATTACATTACAGATGGTTTATTGCTTAAAAATACCTAGAAAAACATATATTCTGACTGTGAGCGGGGTCACCTCTCCAAGGATCTGACCTGTAAGTTGGTCTGGTTTGGTCTCTATGAGGGTAGAAAGGTTTAGACTACATATACACATAGCCGGGTATATTGAGAAACGAATAATATCCTTCCTCCGTTTTCCAAAATGACATCGTGCACACCGCATGGTTTTCAAAAAAGTTTTCGTTTACATCAACCCGCATAAATACACCATCGAGCTCCATCGTAACTACGCTGAGACTCTGGGCCGCGTCTGGATTAGATTTAAACCTGTAGCATTTATTTCATTACAGTTATAAGTATTACTCAAAAATACCTTGAAAAACGTGCATCATGGAGCGGGCTCGCCTCTCCACAGATATGATAAAGTAGTGGCAAAATTACTGACCTCCGAGCCTCATTCATCTCTGGTCATCGATATAATTTATTTATTTTATTCACTCTTTATTTAAGTTGGGCAAGTAAGAAATGTACATTATTTTACAATGGAGCATATAACATTAATGAAATCATAGCAGAAATAACAACAACAAAAAATAAATAAAAATTAAAAATTGGGAAGAAGAAAACTTATTTATACATAATAATACATCAGCTGTGTGTGTAAATGCAAACACATGAAAAGTGTTTGCGCCAGAAGAAAAGCGACTCCTGCTCTGAATGCTCCATGATCATCATCAGAGCAAAAGGGAAACACTGGTTGCACTTTCGGCGCCTCAGCTGCCTAAAATTCCGTTTACCTCACTTTACATGCAAACGCCAAACTGTAGTTTTCCAGAATCTCCGCTCTAGCTTTAGAAAGAATCGTTTTCAGAGGCAAATTCTCCGTTTGCGTGTAAAAGATGGGTGCAAAGAAGGGAAATGACACCTTTTAAAAAAATACCCATGTACGTGTGAACAGGGCCTAAATACCATACTGTGAAACATTCCAGACAAAGCAATAACATCTCCACGAAGATAAGCAGGTGACAGATCCTCCACCAGAAAAGTTACACAATACACCTTTAACTTTTTTACATAATTCCGTATATCCTGCATCATATATTTCAGTGTTCCTCAACCTTTTTAGCTCCAAGGACCATTTTTATGTCTGACAATATTTCAAGGACTGGGGGCTGTGGCGGCATGGTTTAGTCCTGGTTTTAGACCTGCTTTTAGACCTGGTTTAGACCTGGTTTAGACCTGGTTTAGTCCTGCTTTTAGTCCAGGTTTAGTCCAGGCTTAGTCCTGGTTTAGACCTGATTTAGTCCTGGTTTAGACCTGCTTTTAGACCTGGATTAGACCTGGTTTAGACCTGGTTTAGTCCTGGTTTAGTCCTGGTTTAGTCCTGCTTTTAGTCCAGGTTTAGTCCAGGTTTAGTCCAGGTTTAGTCCAGGTTTAGTCCAGGTTTAGTCCTGGTTTAGTCCTGGTTTTAGTCCTGGTTTTAGTCCTGGTTTTAGTCCTGGTTTTAGTCCTGGTTTTAGTCCTGGTTTAGTCCTGGTTTTAGTCCTGGTTTAGACCTAGTTTAATCCTGGTTTTAGTCCTGGTTAAATCCTGTTTTCATCCTGGTTTAGTCCTGGTTTTAGTCCTGATTTTAGTCCTGGTTTAGACCTGGTTTTACACCTGGTTTAGACCTGGTTTGGTCCTGGTTTAGTTCTGTTTTAGTCCTGCTTTTAGTGCTGGTTTAATCCTGCTTTGGTCCTGGTTATATCCTGTTTTAATCCTGGTTTAGTCCTGGTTTTAGTCCTGGTTTTAGTCCTGGTTTAGTCCTGGTTTTAGTCCTGGTTTAGTCCTGGTTTAGTCCTGGTTTTAGTCCTGGTTTAGACCTGGTTTTAGTCCTGGTTTTAGACCTGGTTTAGTCCTGGTTTTGGTCCTGATATATTTGTCATCTTCTGTGTGTATATCAAGTAAAAAGTAGTAAACATAAAGATACTGAAAAAGAAGCTCTGTCCAGTTCTTTTGACTGGTCGTCATGAGACTCTACTGCCAGCAGGTACTCACATCTCACATCATTATCTGGAATATGTTTTATTTTATTTTATTTTATTTTATTTTTTTTACTGCAGATGCCCTTTCAAAACAACTACAAGCTAAAGTTGCATCAGATTTTACAGCGTGTGGCAGCCTAACAAGCAGAGCTGGAGTTGTGGTTGTGTTCTGTGTGACTCTGGGGACAGTTGAGTAACAGTGAAGCAGAGTCACTAAAGACAACGGAGCAAACTCGAAGTGGAAGGAGACTTCTCAAGGGCTTTTTCTGCTCCACTGCCTCACGGTGTTATTCTTACATCACTGTCTACAAGAGTCCAAGAGTATTTCTCTTGAGCGCGATTACAACCCAAAAGTGTGTGAGTTAGTGATACGATGTTAGTGAAAGAGTCAGCTATTTTCAACAGTTGGATCTGGATCTTTCATTGTTAAATAAGTAATGTCTCTTTTGCCAACACGGCAACACGGTATGAGCATTAAACTGACAAGACAAGCAGCCAATAAAAACCAAGCTACAAGTCAGATCTGTGGAGAGGCGACTTCGCTTACAGCAGTGCTTCTCAATTATTTTCTGTCACAGCCCCCCTAAGAAGAAGAAAACATTTCACTGAAACATTTCACTAAACCAGGACCAAACCACTTTCAGTCCTGGTCTCAGTCCCAGTCTGGTCCCAGTCTCAGTCCTGATCATCCAGTAGTTTACGTGGGCGCACCTCTGGGTTAGTCCTGGTTTAGTCCTGGTTTAGTCCTGGTTCAGTCCTGGTTCAATCCTCATTTAGAGCTGGTTCAGTCCTGGATTAGACCTAGTATAGTTCTGTTTTAGTCCTGGTTCAGTCCTGGTTCAACCTTGGTTTAGAGCTGGTTCAGTCCTGGTTTAGACCTGGTTTAGTTCTGTTTTAGTCCTGGTTTAGTACTGGTTCAGTCCTGGTTCAATCCTGGTTTAGACCTGGTTCAGTCCTGTTTTAGTCCTGGTTCAGTCCTGGTTTAGTCCTGTTTTAGTCCTGGTTCAGTCCTGTTTTAGTCCTGTTTTAGTCCTGGTTCAGTCCTGTTTTAGTCCTGTTTTAGACCTGTTTTAGACCTGTTTTAGTCCTGGTTCAGTCCTGGTTTAGTCCTGGTTCAGTCCTGTTTTAGACCTGTTTTAGTCCTGGTTCAGTCCTGGTTCAACCCTGGTTTAGTCCTGGTTCAGTCCTGGTTCAGTCCTGGTTCAGTCCTGGCTTAGTCCTGGTTTAGTCCTGGTTTAGTCCTGGTTCAGTCCTGGTTTAGACCTGGTTTAGTTCTGTTTTAGTCCTGTTTTAGTCCTGGTTCAGTCCTGGTTTAGTCCTGTTTTAGTCCTGGTTCAGTCCTGGTTTAGTCCTGTTTTAGTCCTGTTTTAGTCCTGTTTTAGACCCATTTTAGTCCTGGTTCAATCCTGGTTCAATCCTGGTTCAGTCCTGTTTTAGTCCTGTTTTAGACCTGTTTTAGTCCTAGTTCAGTGGCGCAAAATTCCGGCACTGCAGTTTAAGTCACTGAAACGGGAAACGGCCGTTATCTTTTTTTTCCATTATTCATTTAAGCACAAAATCGAACACTGAAAAAACAAATTGTAATCCTTTTTTTAAAATTTTGGTTTTGGAGACAAATAATGAAGAAAATAATAGTTTTTTCTTTTTCTTATTTTTGGTTTTATATTGAAAAACGAATGAACAAATGATACACAGATTTACTTTAATCCAGACCAAGGGCATTTCGAATCTGATTACAGATAAACTCAACTTTATTTCCTTCAAAAATACTTCCTATAATCTTAACTTTCTTTATCTACAGTGGCTCAAGTAGAAGTAAGATATAGCATTTGTTATCTGTGTATGATTCAGGGAGCTGGACATTAGAGGAGCCGCTGTGTTGAGGAGATAACAGCTTAAAGCCTTGTGCTGTATGTTTTAAGTGCAGCCAGCAAAGTTGAACTCAAACGACCCCGATTCAATTCAAGCCAGGCAGCTATTTTAACTATGCAGCCCTAAACAGCAACTTAACACATAATTAATTAACTTTAAAAAATAAAAAAGGCTGAGAAGAGTTTAATGGTTTTCACACTCATTGCAATGCTTTCAAACTGCTGTTAATGTCACCACTACCACATCAACAGTATCTTTTATTATTCAATACGCCGTAAGTAACTTCTCTTGTTACACAGTACGGCATTAAATCTACAAGATAAAGCAGCCACCAGCAAAACAAGCTACAAGTCAGGTCTGTGGAAAGACGACCTCACTTAAATTTTTGTTGTTTTGTTCAAGTAAGGATGCCGGTTTTCTCAAGGTATTTTGAGCAATAAACACATGAAAAATTAAGTAAATACAATATATATCCACATAATGCCATACTGTGGAACAACCCAGGCAATGCAACAAAATCTCCATGGAGACAAGAAGGTAGCAAATCCTACACAAAGTTATGTAGTGTACCTTTAAAGACACAGTATGTACTTTTCTCAAACGCAAAGTTAAAACCAAACGCAGGATTCTCCATTGACAATTATGGCCAAAGGAAAAAGAAACATTTCCATAGAGACAAGCAAATATGAGTCAGGTTTGTGGATACGTAAGATCACTCAGAGTAAGTACCATCAATTCCGGACTATAAATTGCTGCTTTTTTCCTCACACTTTGATGTGGCTAATATATGGACAGATTCTTTGTTTGGCACATTGTTCATGCTGAGTGCAAAAAGTGCCGCTGTCTGTGTGGTTAAAACACAAGGACCTAGGGTTAATAAGAAGCACTACACTAGCGATATTGTCAGCGCACTCAAATAGTTTATTGCCATGTGATAAAATAAGTTATGATGCTAAATGAACATTAATGAGGGGGATACGTCTTACCCATATGTGTAAATGATGAGAAGAAACGTCTCAAACTTCAGCAGCCGGACATCCGCTCATACCTGATCTATAGAGCTAACTCGATAGATAATCGATAGAACTCCCGAAAAAGCCTGAAATCTGCTGAAATCCTCCAAGACACTGACATGATACAGACAGGACAGCAGCTCTTCCTGCAGGAGACATGCGCAGCGTGGGGAGAGACGGGGGTGATGCGCAGAGGGAGATGCTCGTTTGATTGTGTTTTGAACAGTTATTTTGCACTTCATCCACACACCTTCCTCATGGAAAACACATGAAGAAATGCAGATGATGGAGATTTTAAGTTAATGGCGACTGATGCGGCTGTCGAAGAAGGAAACATCAGTGACTAGATGGTGAGATTTTGGCGATGGCAGTGTGACGAAAAGCTTTCAGAGGCAATAAATGCAAATGGCCCGAACTTGAAAATGTTCTTGAAGATGTGGACACCTGTGGCTTATATTCAGGTGCTCAATAGTCCGGAAAATACGGTATACATGTTTTTATACATTTTTAAGTGTCATAAACTTAACCAAAATGAAAAAAAAAGCTTTTATTTCTGTCTGTTTTACATACTCTGGCTTTATGTAGCAGCGTTGTATTAAAGTTGCATTGTCTAACTTTTCTGGTGGAGGATCCGTCAAATTCTTCTCTCCATGGAGATGTAATTACTTTGTCTGGAATGTTTCACAGTATGGTATCAAACCTTTGTGTCTTCATGGTGACCAAACCAGACCAAGAATGCCTGTTTTTCTAGGTATTTTTGAGCTATAAAACCACCTACTATTGAATAAATGTAAGGTTGAGCTGTTTAATGTCATACTGTGGAACATTCCAGGCAGAGCAATGACATCTCCATAAAAACAAACATGTAATAGACCCTCCACGAGAAAAAGTTACAAAGTGCATGCTTGAAGAAAACAAAACAGACAATTATCTTGAGTTTCCCAGTCTGAAGGCAACAAGCTGTTCTTAAAAACACAGAGAAGAACACTGTTGTGAGGAAAAGGCGTCTAAGGCAAATTAAAGGTTTATCAAGAGATGTGTTCAGATAATAAGAAACAGCTTGGTGTGATTGTGTTGCCGAAGGACACCGAAGATGGCATGTTTTGAATCCAGCTGCTAAAGAATTCAATTTCATTTGTTTACATCTTGAAACAAATGAGTCTGTCTGTGGCTCTGGGCAAGGTTAGAGAACAGCACATCCAAATAAATAGAGGATAATCACGTCACCATCAGGTCACTTGATTTCACTAATATTATCGTGATTTAGTCTATAAAAGTTCCTTCAGATATAGTAAAGAACTAGTATTTTCTGTAGGATACGTATGTTTTTGTTTAGTTTAGAGATGCTGTACAGCTGTCCCTCACTATAACACGGTTCGCCTTTCACGGCCTCGCTGTTTCACAGATTTTTTTTTTGTGCAAGTTTCGCATTGTGTTCCTCCCCCTGCGTCCTGATTGGCTGAAGGACTGTAGACCGCTGTCAATTAATCTCCTCCGTGCCGTGTCTCCTGTACAGTACAGAATGCATTCAGCTTTCCAACTTCACATAAATGTTCGATCTCTAGCAGTGTGATTCTGAAGTGCTGTAT
The DNA here is from genome assembly GCF_026225935.1 of Boleophthalmus pectinirostris. Lineage (NCBI taxonomy): Eukaryota > Metazoa > Chordata > Actinopteri > Gobiiformes > Gobiidae > Boleophthalmus > Boleophthalmus pectinirostris. The sequence continues at coordinate 9,293,270 of NW_026571133.1, forward strand.
GTTTGCAAGTTTTCTCCCCGACAAAACCCACAATGTCGACGAAATGTCCTGCGGTCGCACTCAAAAGGCAGAGGAAGTTGCAAACCATCGCACAAAAAGCTGGACTTCTGGACACGCTGAAGGAAGGTAGAAGTTACACGGCTGTAGGGCGTCATTACGGAATAAATGAATCTTCGGTTCGTTACATAAAGAAGGAGGAAAATAACGCAAGGACGACAGCAGCGATAAGTCTTAAGAAGGATGCAAAAACGGTTGTAACTGTCCTGTCTGAGAAAAGTGTATAAAGTGTGTGGTGAGGGGTTTTATAGCCTTAAAACACATGTATATACATTGCTGTCTATTTTTAGAACGTAACCCCCGCCATAAACGAGAGACCACTGTACCTGATTTTTACTGTTTTAAAAACAGTAAAAACAGAACTACTAACTTCATTTTAAATATTTTTCAGTGGCTCAAAGTAATTCCTCACTCACCTAATGCATTTCAAGGATCCCAGTTATTTACTGTGATAAGTTTGTAAGAGCTTTTCATAACAGTAGAGTTAGCACAGACTTTTACTGCAACTGTAAAACTAACAGCAACTAGCGTGCAAACACACACTTTCTGATAATCAGACAATAAAATACCTTCTAATTAGATGCAGACAGCAAGCTATTTTGACTTGAAGAGCTGCTAATACTAGCCTGAATCATCAGCCAGTTTCACTTTATAGAAACTGAAGTCTGACCTTGCAGCATTAGAATTAATTGCCTGACGGTAGGCGGGCACTTTTTTTATTTAACCAATCGCTGCTATTTGGTCATGACGTATGTAATGCGCCCTTAACGGGGATAACTGGTATATTAAGCTTTTTCCAAATCATGTAGGAAGAAGAGCAATAACGTCTTTCCCCTTGATAAAATTCACCAAACATTTTTTTTTGCTCCGGCTTTAAATCCTCGATCTTGGGAATCGTTGCCAACACAGAATGTATGTTTTCATCTACCTCCATCTCGACCGCTTTGTTTACTGTTGTGCTGTGCCACAAAAGGGACCCAGACAGACGCTTGAGTTTGATGTCATGGCTTCACAGCTCTTTGCTGATTGGCCAGTGCAGGGTCCACAACTTCCAGGGTTCTTGCAAACTGTATTCCGATTCCTGACCTAGTTGCTGGAGAGAAATGAAATTGAGTGGAGGCACTAGGTGGTGCCAGCCTGGCTAGACTAATACAATATATGTGTACTGGGGCAAAAAAAATCATAGATCAAAATTCATGCACTTTAAGTAGCTTTATATTGCTTTTAAGAGGTATCATGTTCTGCTTCTGATAGCTCATACTTCATTGTGACAGGTTACATTCACCTGTCACTCAGAGCCTGTCCTGAACCTGCCCCTCATCTGTATTAATATTGGCCTCAAGAATGTTATGATGCCATCTGAAATAGAGATGGACCGATTTCTATCAGTTGGTCAATACATCAGGCCGAGATTTGGACTTCTTAGCGCATTGGCTCAGCTTTAAATCTCCAGCACAGGCCAATATTTTGTTTTGGTCGATGCGCTGCCTAAAAAAATACACAAGAGATAACTTCTGAAAATGTGACCACACAGCTCGCTTGTAGAATTTTGGTAAAAAAGGGCTGTGGATGAGTTTGTAGTAAATTTTAATTACATAATTTGAGGAAAATAATCCAAATTGCCCATACATATCATTTAAAAATAACAGCAGAGTTTATTGGCCATCGGTTTATCTGGATTCTAAACAATTGTTATCGTCATCGGCCATGACAAACCCATATCGTTGATCTCTAATCTGAAACCCAGCAATTGTTACAGGGATCAGATCACAATTGCTTGACTTTTCTCAACCACCCAGCTCTGCATGATCCACCTCCAGGCTCAAAACACTTCAGCCCCGTCTCTGTAATCCTGTGGTTTGATTGACAGGTCACAGTGGTCACATGACACCAAAGGCTTCTACAGATGTCAGTGGACACGAGTGAAGACACAGCAGGAGGAAAAGAGTTTTGTCCCTGACTCCAGTTATGACAGTGGGAAAATGTCACTGTGGGCTTGAGAAATGGTAGAGAAATATATTAAGTACTTCTTTAAAGGGCTCATATCTCGCTATTTTCAGATTTTTGTTATAATGTTGTTTCCTCATCAAAAACAAACCTAGAGTTGTGTTTTATTTTCACTGACACACAAACCCTACAAATTTAGGCTTCTTTAAAAATGAAAACACTATATTCCACCTTGTGATGTCATGTGGTTAGGGGTGTAACAACATCCAAGTCTCACAATATGATATTGTCACGGTATGATATTTATTGTGATATCGTGGGGAGGCTCACAATTAGGGATGTAACAATATCTAAATGTCTCACTATGATATTTTCACGATATACATATCACGATACGATGCTTGTTGTGATAACTGTTAATATGCTACTTTTTCCTCTTAAAATGCCGTGACAAGACCTAATCCAAAGAACTAAGACTTAAAAGTGCTTAGAACTGTTATTTCTTCTTGTAGTCTACACTGAAATGAAGCAAAGGATCATGGTCTATGTAGTTCCCTCTGTTTTGTTTTTTTTTTGGTTTTTTTTTAGCTATTGCTGCACCATAACTCTTAATTTAAGTAAAGAGACTTGTAATTCAATATATTGTGATGGTCCACGATATTATTATGAGAATTTTGACGATACGATATGACAATATTTTGATTACTGTTACATCCCTACATGTGGTAATACATGAAGTGCTTCACTGTATTTTTAAACTCCATACACCTTCACTAGAAACATTTGGATAATTTCAGGGCTAGAAGTGCCAATCTCTAACTGAACTAAAAGTAAAAGTTAACTTAACTTGAAAACTTCATGACATCACAAGGTGGAGCAGAACATTTTGAGCTTTGGAGATGTAGGCAGACTAATAATAAAGGGTTACTCAAGCATGTGTGAATGAAACAAAACACAACTCCAAGTCTGTTTTTGATGAGGTAACAATATTATAACTTCCCCTAAAACTCACAAGACTCAATTTTATGTAATATCAGACTTTTAAAGCTCATTTGGACAACTTTTTAGCCTAAAATGTTTTTCATGGCATTAAAAGCATCTGTCCTTGCTTGCAAACTCCTTACTAAGTGGTCTTTTCATCTCCACAAAGAGTTCATTAAGCTATAATATAATGTTTAATACAAGACAGCTAAGTTCAAGCCATACTGTAGCATTAAACATCTTCATGAATGGTGGTAGACCCTCAAAAAGAAAAGCTACATAGTGCACTAGGGGGGAAAAAAAACATTTAACTCAGCCATAGAGGATGAATCCATGTTGTTTTCACAGAGTAAATGTGACGGACAGCTTCCACCAATAACCCAGGAGCCATGCACACATCTAAAATTAAACAGAAAGGGTCCATGTTTCTCTGGGCTCAGATGTAACACCAGTAATTGGACAGGGCAGCAGAGCCTAGGCCCAGCTGCTACCTCAATTAAGAAGTATTTATAGGTTTACACATTCATACAGGCAGATGCAGAGGCACTGAGGGAGAGTAATGCTGAGGGTAGGTGTATACTTGCCACACACAGGTACAACATTTAATAACAGGAATTACTATGAGATGTGTAGTTCACTGACGTGGTTAGCCTAATTAAAAGGGTGATGCAACCTTGTCCAATAATTTACCAAATGTGTTATTTTTTGGAAAGTCCTTTTACCTTTAAAATGTCCAATATTGCACCAAATTGACTCTTGTGAGCTTTAAGCCATGTTACAAAGCAATAACCTCATTAAAAACTTACCTGGAGTTGTGTTTTGTTTCATTCACATGTTTGAGTAACCCTTTATTATTAGTCTGTCTACATCTCCAAAGCGCGAAATGCTCTGTTCCACCTTGTGAGGTAATAAAGCAGTAGTTTTCAAGTTAACAGTTTTACGTTTAGTTCAGTAGAAATGGTAGCCTGATTCATCAGCCTTTTTTACTTTGTAAAAACCGTCTGACCTCGCAGCATTAGGATTAGTTCACTCAATGGTAGGCGGGTACTTTTTTAATTTAACCAGTTGCTGTTATTTGGTCGTGACGTATGTAATGCTCCGCTACCAGGCCAAGCTGGTATATTAAGCTTTTCCCAAATCCTGTAGGAAGAAGGGAATAATGTCTTTCCCCTTGATAAAATTTACCAAATATTCTCTTTGTTCTGGTTTTAAATCCTCGATCTTTGGAATCATTGCCAACACAGAATATATGACTCTTTGCTGATTGGCTGATGCCCAGACTCACACTTCTGGGGTTCTTACAAACTGTCTAGTGTATTCTGATTCCTGACTTACTCACTGGAGAAAAATGAAATTGAGCGGAGGCACTAGGTGGGGCCAGGGCTGAAATTATACAAATGATTCTAGTGAAGGTATATGAAGTTTAAAACCACAGTAGAGCACTTCCTGTATTACCACATGACATCACACAGTGGAACAGAGTGTTTTCAGTTCAACTTTCTCAGTCTAAATATGCAAGTTTATGTATTAAACATGTGTGAATAAAACAAAACACAACTCCATGTATGTTTTTGATGAGGAAACAGCATTCTAACAGATCAGAAAATAGTGTCATATGGGCCCTTTAATCCAACTGGATTTCAGCACTGAAACTGGCAGCACACATGAGAGCCTCATGTGAAGCTCATTCTGATTTCTGATTGGATAATCGTCTTGAGAACAACAACAATTGTGTTACCAATTATA
>NW_026571133.1:9300500-9374670 GCF_026225935.1 Boleophthalmus pectinirostris
AGTTTCTAGGAGGAACTTAAAAACAGACAGTGAGTCGGCCAGCCTGATATGTAGGAGGAGCTGATTCCAGTCTTGGAGCAGCCACTGTAAAAGCACAATTTCCTCTCTGTTTTCTCTTGGTCTTTGGGACGTGGAGAAGAGCCTGATCTGCTGACCTGACAACACGAGAGGTTTTTTTTTGTTTCATTCACATGTTCGAGAGGAAGTCTGAGATACGAGCAGGTCAGACAGATACTCACCTGCTCGTACCTCAAACAAAACACAACTCCAGGTATGTTTTGACAGAGATAACAACATTCTAACATGACTTAAAGCTCACAAGAGTCCGTTTTGTGTACCAAAGGACTCTACTTAACACATTACAATTACGTTTTAGCTTTTCCCTTTGCAAATTGTTGTGTAACGGTTTGATTTCGTTTACTTTCCAAACTAAATCAGAACTGCATGAATACTGCATCTGGACGGAAGTTATGATTACAGACGGGGCTTTGAGACTTCTCTCCGAAATACTAATTATCCACAAATAAGAACCAAATTGGAGGGAGGCTACAGAGTGAATTCAAACTGCGCTGGCCACCAGAAACATTAAATGATCACATTAGTGGATATTGCTTTTGCGAGTTCAGATTCTTTTCACATGGACTTTTGTGTTATAAAGTGTATTAAAGCTGGTTCCTCAGACTAATCTCACTAATGTCTGCTAACTATTGACCGTCAAAACAGAAAATGACGCTTGAATGCTATTGACCAAGTGAGAATTGAAAAGGCTTGTACTGGAATGGAATGTACCGCAGTGAAATAAAAGGTTAAGGCTTTGGTGGCAAGAGATTTGAACCAAAAAATAAGGAGAAAATTGGGCTCAAATGGCTTTAGAAATTACCATGACAACTGCTAACAGCACTGAACCACATGAATCTTAATTTTTATTCACTAACTCACACAAACTGGAAGAAATGGGCAAGTGGGAGATAATAACGAAAATTGTTAATAGAGCAAATTTTGTTTTGTAGATATGCTAAATTTGAATCGAGTAAATTATTCATGATTAAAAAAAATATTCCTAAAGGATGCTAAAAGATTTCAAAATAAAAATGGAGTGTAATCTTTCCAACAAGTACTGGATTTAAAGGTCCGACATTATGCAAAATTGACTCTTGTGAGCTTTAAGTCATGTTGTAATGCTGTTACCTCTCGAAAACAAATACACCGTGAGTTGTGTTTTGTTTATCATTTATCCTTTATCATTATTCTTTCTATAAAAATCTGTAAAATATGCCTGAACTGTAGTGGTTGTACTGTTGCACATTTTAAATTGTTCATTTTTAAAGCTGTTTGTAAAGGGCGTCCCATTTGTCATGACCCCTCGATTCCATTTGCAGCCATTTTGATTTCATGATAAGAGCCATAAAAATCTATTTCCTGAGTGGTTTTACTGTTGCACATTTTGACAGTCGCACATTTTTGCTGTTGGACATTTTATACTTTTATACTTTTTTTTAAAAACTGCTTAGTTTGAATGGATGTTCCTCTTGAAAGTAATTGCGGTCTGCACTTATCGTAAGCTTGATTAAAAAGTAAAAACTAATCATAATTTTGATCTGTTTTCTTTTTTGAGCATAAAACGAGAGGGTGCAATAAAAAAATTGATTTTACAATATATTATGTTGTTAATTAAATTGTAAATTTACAGTAAGCTATTGGTTAATAATTGCATTACCTTTAACAGCAATTCAACGTAAATACTTTAACAGCAGTTTACTGTATTTATTTCACAGTTTACAGCTAATTACTGCTATATCACAGTAATTCATTGGGCACGGCAAGTAAAGTGTTGTTGTTTTATCCTAAATTACTGTGAAATAATTATAGTAAAATGCTGTGAAAATTCCTGTGAAAGTAATGCAATTATAACCAATAATTTACTGTAATTTCACAGTGAAAATTGTTACAGTGTACATTTCCAAAGTTCAAAATGTTCTATTCCACCTTGTGATGTCATGAAGTACTTTTTAAGTTAACACACCCCTTTTACCTTTTGTTCAGTAGAAATTGGCAGTTCCAGGGGTGAAATTATCCAAACGATTCTAGTGAAGGTGTATGGAGTTTAAAAACACAATGGAGCACTTCCTGTATTACCACACGACATCACAAGGTGGAACAGAGTAAAATGTGTGAAGGAATTATACCATAGATCAGAAAACATTATATGGGCCCTTTAAACTGTTTACTTAAAGACACATTATGGCACTTTACTGATGGATTGCCACAATATTGTCTCTTATCCCCTCAAAGTGATAATCCATAATACTGAGGCTTTTTTTTTTTTTTTTTTTTGTCATTTTTGTCAATATCACTGACCCTTGGGTAGGCTATTATAAGATATTCTTCCATGTACCATTCTGGCACATACACAGCATAATTAGTAGCTCAGGTCTCTCAAATGAGGAAGACGTCTCCTCTTGAATATCCTCGTGTATCATTCAGAACTCATTATATAACTTCTTTTACCTGAGTCAGTTCGCTTCACTTGTTTATTCTGCAAAAACCTGCTCTGTTTCTCAGTCCTCTGCATTGTTATTTGTATTTATATTTTTTTTTACTCTTAAACCGCCATCTTTGTTTTGACACAAATGGACCATATGTTTCTGTGACGGTTAATCCGCCTGCCAATCACGCCCAACTGAAATCTGGGAGAAAGAATACTGTTCCAGAGTGTAATTATAAAGTATTGTAAAAGTGTGGGGGCTTGGTCGGCCATTATGTAACTACTGTTAGAAACTGAAAAAAGCGCATAGGAATTCATAATGTTCATACTATTCATGAAACATTTTCTGATCTATATTATATAATCAGTGTTGGGGAGTAACAGATTACATGTACCGGAGTTACGTAATCAGAGTACAAATTATGAGTAACTGTATTCAGTTACAGTTACTGTTTCAGTGAGTGGTAATCGGATTACAGTTACTTTGTTGAAATAAATGGATTACACAGCGGTATTTTCCTGTTTTCATATTTTGGGCTAAACCAGGACTAAACCAGGACTAAACCAGGACTAAACCAGGACTAAACCCGGACTAAACCAGGACTAAAAACAGGACTAAACCAGGATTCAAATCAGGACTAAAACCAGGACTAAAATCAGGACTAAATCAGGACTAAAACCAGGACTAAAACCAGAACTAAAACCAGAACTAAAACCAGAACTAAAACCAGAACTAAACCAGGACTAAACCAGAACTAAACCAGGACTAAACCAAGACAAAAAAAACAGGACTAAACCAGGACTAAAATCTGGACTAAATCAGGACTAAAAGCAGTTATAAAACCAGGACTAAACCAGAACTAAACCAGGACAATATCAAGTAATCCAAAGTATTCAGATTACATTACTCACTTTAAGTAATTTACTGGATTACGTTACAAACTACATTTTGGGGTTTGTAATCTGTAATCTGTAGGGGAATACATTTTTAAAGTAACCTTCCCAACACTGTATATAATGTTGTTTCCTCATCACAAACAGACCTGGAGCTGTGTTTTGTTTCATGCACACGTTTAACACACAAACCCTGCGTATTTAGGCTGAGTTCTTCTCTCAGACAGAAAACACTCAGTTCCAGCTTGTTCTGTTCCAGTAGAATCATTTGGAAAATTTTAGCCCTGGATTTGCCAATCTCTCCTGAAGAAAAGTCAAATTTGCGTAACACAGGACCTTTTACAGTCACTCAAAGCACTTTACATCAAGGAATCGTTCACCCATTCACACACACATTATACGCAGACACTAAAGGCAAGGTGGGTTAAGTGCCTGGCCCAAGGGCACAACGGCAGCATTCATCTGTGAGAGCTGGAACCGCGAAGGACGAGCACTCTATCAACTGAGCTACTGCAGCCCAAGTATAGCTAATGATACTATTGCAGTGATGTCATGCTGGGGGTGTCCTACATGTATCTGTATTAGTGGAATGTTCAGCAGTTTCCATGGTGACACAATGCACACATTAGCAAACACAGACAAAACGTTTTAAGACACAGGGTTCCCCACTCACTTTTTCACACTTTAATGTATTGACACCAAACTTGATACCTGGACTCATGAACTCTCACTCTAGACCCTCAAAAAATGTGGTGACCTTTGACCTCTAGGGGGCGCTATTATTAGCAAAAAGGTGTTTTAAGTGATATCTCTTGATGTGTTTGGATTTCCAAGAAAATTCCTGTGCCTGTTAATTTACCTTCTGCATTTGGGGGCCATGTTGAGTTAGTCAGAAATGCTCTTTTTTGGGTATCCCATAGAACGCCTTGGAATAAAGCTATGAAATTTGGCATGTTGATTCAGGCCAGGCCATGATCACTTCTGGGTCTCTACCTCAAGAGCTATAGCGCCACCAGCTGGTCAAAGTTGGACATGCATTCGTATTGACACCAAACTGCATAAATGGTCCTGTGGTGACTTGCCCTGGACTCTCAAAATGTTTTGTGACTTTAACCTCTAGGGAGTGTTTTAATTGGCAAAATTGTTTTAAGGGATATCTATTGATCTGCTTGGATTAAAAACTAAATTTCACTGTGCATGTGCTACCATTCCTGCTCTTGCCTATTCTGCTACCACTGCAAGGCCTCCACGTTGCAGCTATATTTGTAGATAGGACATATTTCTGCTTTTAAAATACCTTGACAAGATTTTAGTGTGAATTATTTCCCAAGAATTCAAGTAAAAACGTATTTCTTCATGTTGTCTGCACTGAAATGAATCATGGAATATGTAGTTCCCTATGTTTATAAGATGTTGCTACTATGAAATCATGTATTTAAGCAAAGGAACTTGTAATTCAATATGTTCTGACAGTCCGCGATATTATTGTGAGACTTTTGACGATACAATATCACAATATTTTGGTTATTGTTACATCTCTACTAATCAGCTCTTTCTGGTCAGATTGCGTTAAAACAAAGCTCAAATTATGTCTAACTTGAGTAACTTCAGACAGAGTAGTGCTACAGTTAGCATCATACTCCCAGGGAATGTTGAGGACATCAGCTGCAAAGTATCAATTTGTGTTTTCTTTTACCTCCTCCGCTGTCCTTCTCCTCCTCCTCGATGCTGTTCTTGATGCTGTCGTATTCCTCATCGATGTTCTGGTTTCCTCTGATCTGACTCAGGACTCGTCTGGCCTTTTGGGTGAGACCGCACTGGATCAGCCACCGAGGACTCTCCGGTAAAAACAGAAACCCCATGAACTGGAGCACAGCTGGAATAACAGACAGACCCAGCATGTACCTGCAAAGAAAGATATCATCAGCTACTCTGGCAAGAATCTCATTGCAAAAATCTATGCAAATTCAAATTACTCAGATTAAACGTCCTATATTACGCAAAAAATGTACTCTTGTCTATCACTTCGCTCTACTGCGCATGTCTCCTGCAGAAAGAGCAGCTGTCCTGTCTGTTTCATGTCAGTGTCTTGTAGAATTTCATGCAGGTTTCAGCCTCTCTCAGGGGTCAGGGCTAGTTGTATCAATCAGGTGGAGTTGATGTCCAGCTACTGAAGTTTGAGACATTTCTTCTTGTTATTTATGCACTCACCTGCATTTAATGCATACGGGTAAACTATTAATCATATTCTGCAGATTACAAGCTGCAAGTAGTGAAATATGCGGCCGAAAACTGTAATCGAGCAGCAGAAAGAAAGTTTGAAGTGAGCGAGAAACTTGTGAGGGACTGGCAAAAAGCGGAGGATACTCTAACAGCAATGAAGAAAACAAAAAAGCTAATCATCGGCTAACAGTTAATATGTTATGTTAACATACCAGACGACTGCTCAGTCTGTTGTTCTCTTTTCTATTGTTATTACTATAACTTGCCTTTGAAGATGAAATGTAGGTTCTTGGTCTTTGATTTTATAAAATAAATTTCCCCCCAAAAATGCGACTTATAGTCCAGTGTGACTTAAGTATGCTTCATTCTTATTTTGGCTAGTGCAATTTATACTCTGGAGTGACTTGTAGTCCGGAAAATACATTAAGTATTTTTTCTTAATTCAAACAACATACAATTTAGTTTCTTATTTTAAGTACAAAGAGTTGTTTTTCTTCTCTTCACTGTAAATAGGTGTATTTTCCTATTTCGACTACAAAAAGACTTGTTCCGTTGGAAGATTGACTAATTTTTCATTTTTTGTAGAGCTCCCAAAAATAAAGTTGATACATATTTATTAAGGTTGTGCTGACCTATTTAGAGAGAGCTCAGCTGGGTTTGTTCATTAAATTTATCGCAAGGAGAAAATGTCAAGGATTCATTTGGCAGGCTTGAAGTATGCAAGAAATGTACCGTACCAGTCGCCAAAAAAATTACAAGAGATATAAATAGGCAAAATCACTGGTAATACTAAAAATCAAGTCACGCTTAAACTTACAGTTGTATTATTTTATTTGAACTGTACTTTCATGATGTGAAGTACATTGAGACATTATTAAATAAGAATGCTTCATTACCTTGATTAGGCATCCCTAACATTGCTGATACTGACAATTTTGCAGGATATTGCTTCGAAATATCAGTTTGGCTTATTATCCTTTTTGGGCCAAGAAATGGATGTAATTAGACAGATTCTCATAATGTTTAAACTTATGTTTACACAAAGCTGCTCAATTACTTGAGGGATAAACAACAGCTTCATAACACATTTGGATTCGTTACTTACAGCTGTAGAATCGGAATCACTATCAGAAGTGCAAAGGTTGAATCAGTGCAGTCCTAGTTTTGACGGAAATAAACTCCTTGTTCAGTCCCTACACTCGTATTGGTTAATAATGAAAATGATCAGAGACCAAAAGTCAAACCATCAAACATTCAGCTTGTGCAAATTATGCAAAATAGCTGAGAAATATATTAATTTCATTTAAAAGATACAAATATGGCTTGCTTAAGGTGACGATTACCAATTACAGGGGGAAAAGTATTTCAAAAGTTGTTATGTAAAACTTCAAAAAGTGACATAAGTCTTCAGACTCCAGACTTATCTTCAAACTTTTTCTCAGCTAAAAGAGATTTTCAGAGATAGAATCTGAGCCTCTCAAACTGTTAATGTCCATGTGATGTAACAGAAAAGGACAGTAGAACAGATAAAGCAGAGCTGCGTGATTATAGGAAAGACGTACACACGCCTGATCATTCCACTGTACGCTGCTCTGAAAATGTTACCGTGCCGACATGAGGAGGAAACATGTGACATTTGAAAACGAGTGACTTTTTGTGGCATTTGAAAACCACAGATGGAACAGATCGGCTGCTTATGGTCCAGATAAGACTCACATGGATTACATACACAGACCTTGGGCACAAGGCAGTTTAAGGGTCTTGCTAAATGATTGTCTTGCTCAACAACAGGATGATCTGATCTATTCTGGGACTGAACTAGCAACCTTTGGGATAGTGGAAAAAAATACCTGTTAATCATTTGTCATTTTGTCAACAGTAAATAAAAATATTTTATTTTTTGCGTAAGCCATCATTTTCTCCTCACAATTCCAACTGAACTGTTATTAGAGGTGTCACAATATTACATTTTAGTGTTAAATTATTTTGAAAAGGAATAGCAGACTGTCAGGATTTTTACAGATTTTATTTTGTGTTGATGGAACTAATAATTCTGGAGAAATCCACTTTTCGGAATGCATTTGTACAATACATTAAGCCTAAAAGCATGCGTGTGTTTGCTATTGGCGGAAACATGTGCGATGTCTGTGCTCTAAATTAAAAAAATAGTCATTTAACTTGGATTATAATGATCAAAAGCACCAGAGGAATGAAAGGAGAGAAAAGGTGAGAAGCTGGATCAGAGCGCAGGAGTGGGAGGAGGACAGACACACACACAGAGGCAAAGAGAAAGAGATGCTGGACTTCTTAATCAGATTGTGCAGATTGAAGTCAAAACTTGTGACACAGAAGGACACGTCAGGAGACATAAATGCACTAGTCCCTGGGCGTATACTCGTCTATGACTATGTGTTTGCTCTGATACAGCTCAAGATCATTCTAAAGCTATTCAGGAAATGTTCACGTCTGTCCTGTGCTTTTTTATTATCAATACCTGCTCAAATGAGTATCTGGTTTTGTATCAAATAGTATGTGATTTACAGTACTGTTGACAACCCTCAGTCTTACCTCCACCCATCACGCTGCAGGTAGCTGAAGGCTCCGTCAATGAGGCTGGCGGTGAACTGTCCTGCTGTGATGAAAAGTGTGTTCACGGTGACGAGCTGCCCCCGAAGGTGAGGAGGAGAAGCTTCGGCGATGTACACAGGCACAGTCATGGACGCAATACCTGCAAAAACAAACATACAAGAGCCTTAAGAAAACAAGATAATACTACAATATTCACCAACTGCATTTGGAGGAGGATAGGAGTGGGCGAAAGGTTTAAAGTTCAAGGAGTCTTAAGTTAAGTTCAAAGTAGCGGTACATAAAATCCGAAGACAACACAAAGCAATTAAAAAATAAATATATATTGAAGCTCAACAGTCTCGCCCACTTCATAGTTGACTTTTGGAAAATTCAAATATTAAAAGTTCAAATGCATTGCGGAGGCTAAACCTTTATTTATTTATTTTAAATTTTTTTTCTGAAAGTCTAAGAGAAAAATGAATGGGAATTTTACTTTGTTGGGCGGTCATTGTCGAGCTCCATAATTAGACAGAATACAGATTAGAGTGACTGCTTTAAAATGTCAGTGGCAGCAGGAATAAGAGTTCTTGTATCTGTTTTTATTTTACATTTGGTTTCTGAGGAGATCTGCTGGGCTTTTTTTAAGAATCTGTGCCCTTTAAATGTCCTGGAGGTCAGAAAAAAAGCAAACAAAGCTCTGCAAGTGCTTCTTGGCTTCTTGTTTTTGTTTTTTTTAAACAAAAGAGCACCATACCAACAAATAAAAGAGAAGGTGAAAACAGACTCAATAAAACATGAATAAAACATTGGTGCACCACTTCAGCAGGATGTGAGCTAAGAGAAGCTGGGGTAAGGGAGTCTCACTGGTCTTTGCAACATTAAGCATTAAACATTAACGAGGGTGTGTTATCCAAAATCTTTTTATTTTTTTAGCTTTCCACCTTGAGATGTCATCCATGCATGTTTCAGTAATTTAGAGATTTCTCCCGAACCCTATCATGGACTGCTGTATATAAAAGGAGTGGACTAAGCGAGTGTGAAGTCACTCACAGCGTTCAGCTCAAATGAGGCTCGCAATGCTCATGGTTACAGGAGTGAATCTGTAGCCAGGTTCTATGTTATGAATAGGATTTTTTTTACTGGACAAATTACGGAAAAAAAAATCAGTATCATGGAGAGAGTAGGCCTGTAAAGATAATCAATAAATCAATTCATCGTACAGTAACTTTTAAGGAGCTTGATAACTTTTCCAGCCGTAATAAATTCTGTTTGCCTGCTTGTTTGTTTTCTTCATCTTTCTCTCTACCAAAGAGAATGAATATCAAAAGGCTTCTTTCGCTCTCTGACTCCTCTCGTCTCCTTTATTTTTAGGGGCAATTTTGTTACAGAAACTTAATAATTAATGATTTACTAATGATTTATTGTTTTGGTTGTGTTTGGTTCAACAATGGTTTATTCCAATGCATTTTTGTTAACAAGTTCTAGCTGTAAGCCAGACTACATTAGGCTATTCTTATGTTAACAAGTCTATTTTTATTTAGACCTATTGTTTTTGGTTGTCTTGCAATTCCTGTGTTACATGTTCTTTAGAAGGTAAGGTTTATTGATCTTTGTGAGGGTGCATTTGCATTTTTATTCCATGGTCATTATATTAGTTGAAACTGGTCTCAAAAATGTCAATATTATTGTTTATCGCAATAAAGTCTTGGTCAGTTACTCGTCCAGCAAGATCTGTTATCATTACAGGCCTATAGAGCAGGTTAATATGAACATGTAAGACCAAAATGACGAGGCTCACAGCAGCTGTTACAGAAAGAGGAGCCACAAGATCCTAATGTGAGTCAATTGGAGCCAGAGTCAGAAGGAGCCAGAAGAGCCTCCTGGAGAACTATGTCCACTCATATATACAGTTTATGGACCCTATTCAAACCTTCTTTACAGTTAGCTTCTGTTCAAGATTCTGTTCAATTCTCAACCCACAAGTTGACATCATCTATGCCCGCTCCATACATATACCAAAACATCGTACAAAACTGCACACAACAACTCAACAGTGCGACATCTTCATTAGCGGACGCACAGAGATTGTGTTGTGATAGTGCTCTGAATGGGGAGTAACTTAGCACAAATGAAAGTCTATATTTTGGGGTCGACTCCACTTCCCTCTCCTCCCCGGTTGCTCGTCTTGCCGATTATGCCTATACTGTGTTTTTGTTGTCTGTGCTAATGTTGCAGAAGGGTTTCTGTTTTCTTTATGAACTGGTTCCAGATAGTTAGTGTCCCAGATTCCAGACAGTTTGTGTAAGTTTCCAAATTGCAGATAGTTGTAAAAAAAAAAAAAAAGATAGCTATGTCAGATTCCAGATAGTTACTAGCAGCAAAAAAAAAAAAAAAAGATAATTATGTCACAGATAGTAATCTCAAGACCAAACTGTTTATCTTAGCTTCGTGGAAGAGAGTGTGGAATGATGTGGGATTGTTTTTAATCACTGTAAAGCGCGTTGTGTTGCATTTTTTTCTATGAAATGAGCCCTATAAATAAAGTTTGATTTGATTGAACTTGTACTTCTACTTCTAACTATGTTTTCAGTGAATACAGCATTTTCAAAACAACAAAAGATAACATGTTGATTTAAATATGTTATGTGTTAGCAGTTAAGGCCCCATAAAAGTAAAATACTCCTACTACTTATTAAATCAACAAAATGCATGTGTTTTAGGAATATTTTTGCCTCTGTGCATGCTTCCATACTACTGTTGTTACTCTACAATGATTTAGGATTGATTTATGATTTCTGCAGTGTTTGGCACAGATCTCTCGTGGTCTCGGAGTGTGGCGGTTCGCTGGTGTTGTCCCACAGTGTCCCTCTGGAGTTCGATGTGATCTGTTTTTAGTGTGTGTACTCATGCATGTTCCCCGTGGGGCTGAAGTCAATATTAATCACAGATTGTTTTTCTGTTTTTAATGGCTGCAATTGGCAAATGACAAAGGTGGCATTTACTTTGGCAAATCACTATGTCTCTTGGTAATTATGTACAAAAGCTGCTGTAGTTTAGTTGCTTCCAGACTGATTCTTTGTGCATTCTTTTTAAAGATCTCTCAGTTTGGTCTCCGTCTCCTCCTCTTTTGTGGCTAAAACCAAACTAAAAACAGCTCCAGTCAGGTCTGTTTATTTCAATGACACAACAGGAGCTCATGGTCTATTATTTAGAGCAAATTTAAACTCTCCTCAGTGTTTTGGTATTCACTCTTGATTCTGACAAAATGTGTGATGTTTTTCAACTGTTTGTGATCATTTATGTCTTTCCTTTTATACATATCAAGTATACATATCAAATCATGCTGATCCAACTCACATCTTCATATTCACTTCATAATTTTTTGTTTTCATTTATGGTCGTACAAACTAATAATAATGACAAAGATGGCACAAAATTCATTGTTTATGATCATATCAAAAGAAAAGGTCAGGGATTTTGGACATAAGACCTAATTTCCTAGTGAGCCAGAGTGTTGGAGACGTGTGGAGACACTTTTTTAAAATATTCCATCCAGTTCTTGTATTTGCAGAGGTCGCTGGTGCTAGGCTAGTGTATGGCAATAGCCATAGTTATCCTGCCACTAAAAACAGTCTTACCCACTCCACAAAACACTCGAAGCAAATTCATTATTATGCCAGACTGTTGATGTAAATGTCTGTGTTGAAAGAATAACTATGGAAGTAAAACCAACCTTGCATTTAAAGGATTTATGTCTGAGCAGCATCAGCGAGTTGTACTTCCTGATAGAAAACTTGGCAGCGGCGGACTGATATATGAGAAAATAGTCCCTCAACATATGACAATTCATGCGATGCAAGGTTAGTAGTTTTATCCATCCACCCATTTTCTTCGGCTTATCCGGGGATGGGTCGTGGGGCAGCAGACTGAGCAGGGTCTCCCAGACTTCCTTCACCCCAGACACTTCCTCCAGCTCCTCCAGGGGCACCCCGAGGCATTCCCAGGCCAGCCGAGAGGCTTCCTGATAGAAAGCTCGGCAGCGGCAGACTGATATCACCTAGCACCTATCTTACCGGCAAAGTAAAATTTCGCTGCTGCTGAGAAAATAGTCCCTCAACATGTGACGATTCATGCGATGCAAGGTTAGTTTTATTTCAAACATTATTCTATCAACACAGACATTTACATCGACAGTCTGGTGTAATAATAGATTTGCTTTGGGTGTTTTGTGGAGTGGGTAAAACTGTTTTTAGTGGCAGAATAACTATGACCATTGACATGCACTAGCCTAGCACCAGCGACCTCTGCAAATACAAGGACTGGATGGAATATTTTAAAAAGTGTCTCCACACGTCTCCAACACTCTGGCTCACTAGGAAATGAGGTCCTATGTCCAAAGTTCTAGTCTGCCCCTTTAATAGTCATGGTCTCCTTGTGAAGAAAATTTATCTAGTCTTCTAGGTATTTGTGTGAGATTGTTTTTTAGATTGTTTTTTGAAGTGCACCAAGTTAGTAAAAGCTGGTAACACACGTTTTTGAGAGAGGTTCAAGAGAAATGTTTTTTAAAATTAATTTGACCTCTCAGGGTGTGTTTGAATTCATTTATGAAGAACAGTATTGAATGTTATCTGGGAGCTGGTTGACATCTTATTTAAAGCGAAACTCAACCTGCTTAATCTGAATCCTTGCATAAAAATTGCAAATATCCTACATTGTCCTGCCCTATAGTCCCAACGATCGTGATGTCTTTCTATCTTGGGACTTCTCAGCAGCTGGTTCTAAATATAGAAGTACCCCCCCCCTGCTCTGACCCCCACACACCCCCTCTCCCCGCAGCCTCCGCCCCCCCTTTCCCCGCAGCCTCCGCCCCCCTCATCGCCACCGTCTCACATAGCGACCTGTTGCTATAGTAACCGGTCTCCTCTCCATCCCTTCTCTGCTCCTCTCTGTGGCATCAGGGAGGATGAATCAATAACCAGGACAGATGTAGTTTTGGAGTTTTTTTGTTTTGTTTTTCAAGTTTTTTTGTTTTTTTTTGAGAGGTTTGGGGGGAAGAAAAGCAATATTTTTTACCATTTCTTTTCATGTGATTGTCCTTGTAAGCGTTTTTAGCTTTTAAGGCAAAAAAAAAAAAAAAAAAAATCATCATTTTTATTCAGAAAAACACTGCTCCATATTTCAAAATAAGTTTCAGACAAAGCTAAAAATACAGCTGGAGAACTTCTCAACTTTATGAATAATGCATAGATTTTTAGTAACCTTGAAACATGCGGTTTCAGAACTAATGTTTTTATATTTTAGTTCTGGCAATATTATAGCATACACCTACTGATCTTAAAAAATTATAGATTTTTTTTTTTTTATGTATTTATTGTAATTTTCTATCCCTAAAATGATCATTGACAATTAAAAACAACTGAACCGATCTGGATTAAAATTTCATTAATTACACAATATCCTCAATTAAAAAAAAAAAAAAAACAGATAAAAAAAAAAAAAAAAAAAAACACAAAAAGACAAAAAGTCATCTTCCACACAGGACTTGTACTCCATTTTTTCCCCATGTATTTGAGCAAAATTGGTCTTGCCCCATTACAAAACTGAATTCAAGGCAAGTGAGAAATAACTTTGGATCACAAAATTTTAAATAATCAGTTTTTTCTTCTTTTGTTTTGTTTTTTTTAGGTGCACTGTGTAATTTGTGGTGGAGGTTTAATTCTAATGTAATGACTTAATTACATTTCTTCTTCATGTCATTAAGGGAGATAATTCCTGGAATGTTCCACAGTATGACATTACACTTCTTTATCTCTACAAAGACTGCAACTGACACCACAGAGCCAAGTTACATGTCAGATCTTCGGCGAGGTGAGTCCACTCATAGTATGAATGGAAGTTTTGAAGTCAATAAAAACTCATGTTACTGTGTAAATGCAAGATGGACAGGTTTAATGCCACACCAGGACATCCCAGACAAAGCAACAACATTTCCTTGGAGACAAGCAGGAACCAGCTGGGAAGTCCCTCTGAATTGTACCCTTTATGAAACTAAGGTAGTTAATCTATATACATACAGTATAAATAATAATAAAAATTAAAAAAACACACACAAAAGTTACAATATATCTCAGCACATTTGTTCATACATACAAAAAATTATGTGGTCTCAACTGTGCCACAACTATTTTATTTCACGTATTTTATCTCACATATTTCAATGAAACACATAGTTAAGACCTTTCAAAAAGTGATTCTGAATGATTTTTGAACAAATTCTGTAGCTTTCTAAGTTTCTTGTGTTGCACTGCTTACAAATTATGTTCTTGGTGGGTATGGAAATAATTAATATTTCTTCATAAATCAACAGTTACAGATGCTATAGGACATGGGAACAAAAAAATATTTTAAATATAATTTCATAATAAACTTCTGTGAGCAAATGAGGATTATATTGATATTATAGACTGAAAAAATGTGTGGCGCTTTGGGAAGATCGGTATAATGACATAAACAAGGCCCGACAGCTAACTCTCCATCAGAAAAGTTACACAGTGCACCTTTAAATCACATACAGTGCCTTTACGTGATATTTTTGTGTTTTATTTCGCAGTCATTTGACTTTTTGGGCAAAACTTGAACTTCAACCAGGACATTACCTTTCAGCATTGATTAGACTTAATGAAGGGATCTTATTATTATCAGGATATTAATTTCTTGCCCACATTGCTCAGTGTTATCTAAAAAGTATAAGAATTGTCAACAATAAAGACTTTGAACTATGAACTTGATCTGAACAAAGACAGACTGAGCAGTAGCCTGATCTCTCTCTGTGTGTAATGGTCACGACGAGGTTTCGATGTGAAGGCGGAAACCAGAGATGCAAATCACTGTTCAAATCTAATCAGGCCCTCTTAGGCATCCAGCTCGTCTGCTCCCACCACGACCACCAAATCAAGTCTTTAACTCCACAAACATCCTCCTCACATCAACAAAAGGTCTCTCATGGGGGAACACGAGCTCAGCGCGGTCTGAATGGAAAAGCTGGGTTTCAGTGTCCCAGATTCCAGACAGTTAGTATAAATATTAGTATAAGTATTAGTATTAGTGGGTTTCATCACTACATTCTATTGGCCAGTGTTATTTAATACAGATGAGGATGCAGATTTTTGTTGTAATATAGCATGGTCTTGGGTCTAGTCAGTAATAGAAATGATCATGTTCCATATTCATTAATGGAAACTATGAGCCATATTTTGGAAGGATGGGCTGCCTCGCATCACATGTTGGAAAACATTATGAAAAAGTTAATGGTGGTTGAGCGCAAACTGGACAGGACTTTGGTCTTGGAGCAGAGTATGAATAACATCTCTGAGGACCTGTTTACACAAGAATGCTTGCGGGTAAAAAAGACAAAATATTTTATCGGAGGTGCCTTTTGTTTAGGCGGTGATGGGGTTTTTGGGGCTTAAAAATGCAAAAATCTGAAATCACCGTCCAGAGTGGAAAAGTTGAATACGCTCTGCTGTAGCGTTTCCATCTACACTGCCCAAGACGCAAAACTCTGGTCAGATCTGCTCACGTTGCGTACCTGTTTACGTCACGTACATCAGCACCTAGCGTCACTACCTAGCCGCCTTGCATGCATACCCCCAAACACTTTTGCGTCACCATATGCACGCAGATTTCCACCCGAAAATGCTCGCCTAAACGCGGAATAAAAAGTGAAGACGCAACGCCACTTTTGCTTCATCATATAAACGTAGCCTGAGACTTGAAGCTTTACAAAGGGTGGTGTGTAGACCTTGAGACCAGAAGACAATCAGAGCTGTTGTGAAAAGAGTGCAGCTGCTTGACCCAAAACCAAAACATGATGAATCTTATCTATTGGCCAACCCCAGCCAGCGCCGGCCTGGCCAAGTTTGGCTGGTTTAAACTCGTCCAGGAGAGACTGGAGCAGGAGGGGGGCTCTCCTCCTCCCCAACTTTCTCTATGCCCTTGCAGCTTTTGCTCCACCAAGAATTGGAGGGCGGGTCTGTTGTATTCAGTGCCTCCTGGCTGCAGGATCTAGAGGCTGCCTGTCTATATTTTCACTTCCCTCCCCTCATAACCTACAGTGGTTATGTCTGTACTGTGTTTTTGTTGTCTGTGCTGATGTTGCGGAGGGGTTTCTTTTTTTTTCTTTGTGTACTGGTTCCAGATATTTAGTGTCCCAGATTCCAGACAGTTAGTATAAGTTTCCAGATTCCAGATAGTTAGTAGTAAAACAGATAATTATGTCACAGATAAACAGGAAATATGGGATTGTTTTTAATCACTGTAAAGCGCTTTGTGTTGCCTTTTGTTGTATTAAAAAACACTCTATACATAAAGTTTAATTGACTGATTGATATTTGGGAATTTACCTTACCTTGTTATCAGAGGAAAAACTGTCTCTTGCCCCACATCTGGAAATGTGACACAGGAGTGTACAAAGCTGAACAGTGACCATATACTCCCAGGTTCAGGAAGTACATTTCACATGATTTTTTTCCATATAAACTACCGGTCAAAAGTTTTAGAACGCCACACCACACTGACCAAACCACAGTCTAAACTTTTGATTCATGAAAGTGTCCACCTTTGGCAGAACACACTTGTGGCTCCTTCTTTTTACAATAGAAATTAAATATTCTTCAGAAAGTTTTGCAGAAGTTTCCATAAATGTGTGGCACTTGTAGGTTTAAAATTGGTTTACTGGGAGTATATTTCTGTACTAATAGATCCTGTGCTTCACAATTTGTTATCGTGACCTACTAGTAAGGCAGACCTGCAGAGTATTTTTGAACGTGACATTGATTTTTTATTTATTTTTTTTGTCTGGGTCTATTGTATCTATGTGGTGTACGCTGTCTCCCATTTTATCAGTGTCACGCCAAAGACAAACGACCCAGATAAAAAGCGTAATGTCATACAGCGTGCAGAGTCTGTACTACTCTGTCCCCCAGAGTAGACAGACTTGATGAGGTCAAACCAGCAGTGGACTTCTCTCTTGTCGGGTTTTTGGGACAGGTGGACTTAAAGGCGTCACAGGAAATAAAGCTCACGTGTGCGCTCGCTTCCCTGACCAGCCAGTCCCTTCTACCTTCTGTTTGAATCCAGAAGGGTTTGGAATCGGACCACAGAGCGTGAAAAACCTGGCTTGTGTAACTTTTTTGGTGGAGAGCCTGTGAAATGCTTTGCGTCATGGATGTGCTATTTCTTTGTCTTGAGTGTTTTACAGTATGGCATTAAACCTTTCTATCTTGGTGGAGACCAAACAAAGCCAAGTTACAGGTCAGATCTGTGGAGAAGCAACCTCGCTCACAGTCAAAATGCTTGTTTTTCTATGTTTTTGAGCAGTAAAACCACCTGTAATTACATAAATCTAAGGTAGAGCTGTGTAATGTCATACTGTGGAACATTCCAGGCAGAGCAATGACATATCCATAGAAACAAGCAGTAATCAAAAAGTTACATAGTGCACCTTTAACTTGAGATGATCAAACCAACTCTGTCTTTCTAATGCAGAAGACATCTCCTCTCAAAAATGTATTCAATATTCTACTTCATCTTCTTCAACCTGAGATAAATAAGAGTTTGGTCGTGTCTTTCTCTGATTGGTTAATTCATCTGTCAGTCACAGAGTCTGGAATCAGAAGACAGGATATGGATCTATAATAAAAGCTGGATAGGCAGTCCCCCTCTGTCCCGGCTCGAGACCGACTAGTGGCCGCTCCAGGTACTGCAGCTCCCGGGAGCAAAGGGCCCAGAACAAATTCTACCATAGGAGCACAATGCACTTTTTGGGAATTCAAACTGCCAGTGTTCAGCTGACAGGGCATCGAAAACTTTCACAAAGGTTGGATTTTGTAAGGATTCTTTTCAATTTTCACAATATAAACTTAAAAATTTTTAAATCCTCAAAGCGCCTTAAAGTTAGCTTTGTAAGGCTTAGTCTAGCCTCACTCTGAGCCCACACTCGCTCCGGTCCAAACGCTTCACGGCGTGCATGTTAGACCTCACACAGGTGGGAGGAGCTTGCCCCTATTGAGGAAGTAAATGCAGAAGTAACATTTTATGGGAGGCCCATGCTCCATTGAGCACTAGCCTGATTCATCAGCCTTTTTCACTTCATGGAAAGCGTCTGACCTCGCACCATTAAGATTTGTTCGCTCAACAGTAGGTGGGTACTTTTTTTTATTTAACCAATCGCTGCTATTTGGTCGTGACATATATAATGCACCAAATACCGTAGGAAGAAGGGCAATAACATCTTTCCCCTTGATAAAAGTCACCAAACATTTTCTTTGTTTCAAATCCTTGATCTTGGGAATCGTTGCCAACACAGAATGTATGTCTTCGTCTATGTCCATCTCGACCACTTGTTTACTGTTGTGCTGTACTACAAAAGGGACCCAGACAGGGGCTTGATTTTGACATCATGGCTTCACAGCTCTTCGCTGATTGGCCGGTGTGCAGTCTACAACTTCCGAGGTTCTTGGAATCCGAATCCTGACCTAGTCGCTGGAGCGAAATGAAATTGAGCGGAGGCACTAGGTGGCACCAGCCTGGCTAATTGAGCACAGGCCATTAAAAACAATACAGCGTCATCTTGGATTCATCTTCCAGATTTTATTATAGTTCTCTGCTCTAAACCCATTCATCTTTGTAGTTATGTCAAAGGTGTGGTTCTGTCTAGTAAGGCTGTCCATGTAATAATAATGATAATAATAATAATAATAATGAAAAGAAAAGAAAAACACACAATAGTGAATCTGAAATGATTTAATAAAGAAAACAAAACACCAGCACATAACTGTGTTTATTTATTTGTATTTATTATTATTATTACTATGAGGGCTTTTTCAGACACAAAAATGCAGCAGGGACTAAGTAGACTTGACTCCAGCTAGAGCTCTAATGCCTCCATCAGTATTCACCCCATACTGCGCTGCACAGCTCTATACAGCTACACCTTTTCCCTTTTTAACCAGGCCATATGTAAGAACAGCTTCATAAATACTCTTCTAGTGTTTGTTAACAGAAAATGTGCATTCTAAAAGCTGTTACCAGGTGCTGTTAGCTTTAATGCAATTTTAATTAGCCACCGAATAAAGCAAACTATGAAGATCTGTTTTGGCAATAGACAACCACTAAAAAACACATGTATGGATACTTTGCAGCTGATGTTGACAACATTCCCTGGGGGTGTGAGGCTTACTGTAAATTTCTCAGTTTCTCCGTCACTCTGATGCACAAGCCTGATTCATCCGTCGGTTTCACTTCATGGAAACCGTCTGACCTCACAGCATTAGGATTCGTTCACTCGACAGTAGGCGGGAACTTTTTAAATTTAACCAGTCGCTGCTATTTAGTCGTGATGTATGTAATGCGCCGCTAACGGGGCTAACTGGTATATTAAGCTTTTCCCAAATCCCATAGGAAGAAGGGCAACAGCGTCTTTCCCCTTGATAAAATTCATCAAACATTTTCGTTTTTCCGGCTCTAAATCCTCGATCTTGGGAATCATTGCCAACACAGAATGTCTGGCTCGTTGCTGATTGGCTGGTGCCCGAACTTGCACTTCCGAGGTTCTTGCAAACCGTCTAGTGTATTCCGATTCCTGACTTAATCACTGGAGAGAAATTAAATTGAGCGGAGGCACTAGGTGGCGTAAGTATAAATTTAAGAGAAGATAGAAATATAAACTTATAAACTAATACAAGAAAATTTCAGAATATGTTTGTCAAGGTCTAAACCACAAAAGATTCTATAAAAAGACAGGACATTTTATTATCATGTTATCTAAGGAACTGCAGCTGTCACGATTTGATAATTACGTCAACTCAGACAGCAATTTTGATTTGACTACACTTGATTGTGCGGCCCTGTTTGTGCATAGTTACTGATGCTATTCTGAACATGTTACTACTGAAAAGGCCTCATGTAGGTCAAGACGGCTGAGCAGAGCAAGAACATAATGTACACGGATATAAAAACAAGATACAGTATAACTTAACAGTGAGATAAGAAATGCATTTTCTGTAAAAACATTCACTGGGGTCCTTACTTAAGGGAGAGCTCTATCTGTGATTTGCGTCATCAGCGGGTATAATACATACAGTGAAAGCATGGGAGACTTGAATAGATAAAACTGCCCTAGACATACACTTCCACAATATGTAGTGTCTTCCATACTGATGTAACTACTGCACTGGACATCAGGAATTATCTGGTTTCTTGAATAACTGCCACGCTTTTTTCTCAGAAGGCAGTTTCATCATGTGGTAAAAAAGTAAATTAAAGGTCCTATATTACACAAAATTGACTCTTGTGAGCTTTAATCCATGTTATAATGTTGTTACCTCATCAAAAACAGACCTGGATTTGTGTTCTCTTTCATTCACATAAGTTTGAGTATCCCTTTATTTTTAGTCTGTCCGCATCTCCAAAGCTCAAAATGCTCAAAGTGATGTCACGAAATGATAGTCTTCAAGTTAACAGCTATCTTTTACTTTTAGTTCAGCAGAGACTGGCAATTCCAGGGCTGAAATTATCCAAATAAGTTTTCCAAGTCTAGTGAAGGTGTGTGGAGTTTAAAAACTTAGTGATGCACTTTCTGTATTACCACATGACATCACAAGGTGGAACAGCCTAAATATGAAGAATCTGGGTGTAAAACATGTGTGAATGAAACAAAACACAACTCCAGGTATGTTTTTGATGAGGAAACATTATAACATAGATCAAAAAATAAAACAATATGGGCTCTTTTTAAAGATCCTGATTCAGCACCACGGACAGCTCCACTCACACAGCACTTTGAATTAACTAGTTCATGTCAAGTTTTAAAACATGGCAAATGCTTCTGTTTATTTAAAAAAGTAAAATTTAACCAAACAATCACTGATACAACTTGATGAAAAAAGATAGACTTTAGGTTTGAGTACAGTCAAGATTAGGGCTCGGTATCAATAAGAAGTTGCCGATATGATACATAACTTGATACAGTGCACTTTTGATTTGATACGATATATTTCAAATTGATTCGATGCGGTTCAATGAAAAAATAAAGGCTAAATCATGTCTATAATACTAAATGTCTTTGTTAAACCACTTCTTGTGCAAAGTTCAAAGTTCATCACAAACATTTTAACCATCAAAACAGTGAAAATGTCAAATGTGTCGCATAAACAAGTTTCCTTCCACTAAACAAGCAACAAAACTGTAGCTCTGTAGCAAAATTATTCAACAAAATATACCAAAAAATACTCTTGGAGATATATCGATACAGCAGACCCTGATATCGATACTGTATCATCACATTCAACGATACAATATATCAATAATTTGATATTTTTGCACACCCCTAGTTGAGATATTACTATGTCAAGTGCTAAGTGCAGCTCTCCTCAGCAATTCTGAGAACATTTGAGACCTAAACCAGTTCTTTAACTACTTTTCCTATAACAATAAGCACCAGATGATTCATTTTTACTGACAAAGAAACTACCTCAAACCTAACAAAATGTATAAAGCAGATCCATTTTTAACAAAGCACCAGATTGTACTTTGATAGAAAACAGAGAGCAGTCTTCTCCAGATAACAGCACAGGGTTATGCCGTGTCAAAACTGATAAAATGAGCAGTTTTAATCCATTTTGTATTTTTTCTTGACTTTTTAAAACTTGACAGCATTGAGTCACCATAATAACTGAATAACTGAACTTTCCGCCCATAGAGAAACACGTAAAACACCCCCAGGTTGATGTCACTGCAAAGTATCAATAAATTAGTCCACATTGATGTCCCATTTACCTACGTGGATAAACAGTGACTCATTAAGTTTCTACACTTTAGTTTTCAAGTATAATAAGAACAGACTTAATTATAAGAAACAGTCCGTTAATCAGCACGCAGACAGAAAATAATTACACTTGTTCCTTTTGTAATTAGCAACACTATTTATATCAGCTGAACTTGTCTACGGTTTCCACAGACAAAGCATTTTAACATTTGCAAACACTGGGTCATTAGAGCGTGTTAATCATGACAATAAATAGCTGAGGAAAAGGCACAGACAGAAGTGACTGGCTCCAACTCACTCCAAACAACGCAGAATTGATTTTGATGAAACAACTATAACTTATGGGATATAAATAAATACAACTGGAATAATACGATTTTGATGTAGAGTCAGAGCTGTGTCTTCTGGCTATAAGAATCACAAAATCATTAAAGGTGCATTGTGTAACTTTTCTGGTGGAGGATTCGTCCGAGATGTTATTGCTTTGTCTGAAATGTTTCACAATAGTCCTGCTTGATTATGGAAAAATCATTATCACGATTATTTTAGTCAATACAGAAATCACGATTAACAATTCAAGCAATTATTTTTTAGTTACTTGATGCATTTATTCAGCATTTCTCTCTCAAAAAAACACTTTGTTATTGATAATTTATGCAAAACTTTCAAATTGAAAATAAATTCAAGCTACAAATACGTACCTTAGAGGCAGTGTATAAAACATAAAATTAATAAAATATACTTTGAACATTAAATAAGGCATAGAAAAACATAAATGTAGCCAAAATAAACTATCTATCCAGCTGTTCTGCAATCACTATATTAAAAAATAAAATAAATATACTTACTTATATAAAAATGTCCCAAAATAAACATTGCTTTAAATCGTTTCAACACAAGTATATGAGTTTTGAGATTGTTTGACACTTGTGATGTAACAATAACTGAAATATCGTGATATCATATCGTCAGAACTGCCACAATAATATATCCTCCATCACAATATATGGAATTGCAAGGTTTTTCACTTAAAAGTATTAAAAAAGAGTGAATTTATAGGCCATGATCCTATACTTACTTTACTACATAATAAAATAACTGTTATTAAGCACATTTAAATCTTATTTCTTTGGAATATGGCAGTAATGATTCACTCTGAAGACTGGTCACGGTATTTAAAAAGAAAAAAAATAGCCTATGTACAATTCTGTTAACCCCTCCAAAATATCACAATAATTATCGTACCGTGAGAGGCATATCGTGATAATATTGTACCGTAAGATTTGGATATTGTTATGTTAAATTTAATTTGACACACAAATTAAAATCAAAATTTGGCTAATTGCACAGCCTTGCTTCACAATACGGCAATAAACGTTTCTATCATCATGGAGACAAAACCAGACCAAGTTAGAGGTCAAATCTGTGGAGAGGCGACCCCGCTCACAGTCAGAATGTCTGTTTTTGTAGAGAGTTTTGAAAACCACCTGTAACTGAGTGATTGTAAAGTAGAGTTGTTTAATGTCACACTGTGGAACATTCAAACAGATAATGGACCCCAAAACAAAAAGTTACACAGTGCAATTTTAACACAAAAGGAAGGAAATTCAAGATAATCTTTTCACAAATAGCTGCTTTTACAATACAAAGACACTTTCCTAGAATAGTAGAAGAGAGCTATGGTACAGGACCTCTTTGCATTCTTCATCCCTGAGTCTGAAGTTTTGTTATCGTGACAGCACCTGGCAGACTTATGTAAATATACAGTTACAACGCATATATATATATATATATAAAAACTATATCTGCTTTTGGCCTTTCTGGTCTGACAAACAGCTACAGTGACCTTTGGCCAAGTTCAACCCTGGACTTCATAACAACTGAGTTTCCACAAAGAAGGAAATGTTAATTTGCAGGTGACAGGAGAGCTTGGGGTAATTGCGTGACAGAAAATGTAGTTGACTTTAATTGCGTTGCCCTTTCATTATCAGGGCCAGCTTATGCTTGTTTGAGTAATGAAGATGGCTGTACATGTGGAAAGGTACACACAATGGCAAAAGGATATTTCATATTATAAAACACCTACTAGTATGCAACAGCTGACCCAACTGACTCCTGCACTCTCAAAATGTATGGATTTGAGAGAAAATATAAGAAAAGTATGTGGGTTATATTTGTGAAATTTGGTGCTGATTACACAAAACTGACTCCTATGAACTTTAAGCCATGTTATAATGTTGTTTCATCATCACAAACATACCTGGAGTTGTGTTTTGTTTCATTTACACTTGTTTAACACACAAACCCTTCTTCTCTTAAACAGAAAACACTCTGTTCCACCTTGTTATGTCATCTGGTAATACCAAAAGTGCTCCACTGTGTTTTTAAACTCCACACACCTTCACCAGAATAGATTTGGATGATTTCAGCCCTTTCAGCCATTCTCTCTTAAGGTATAATTCTCCAACTGATAACTTGAAGAGTGTCACTTTGGAACATCACAAGATGGAACAGAGCATTTGCAGCTTTGGAAACGTAGACAGGCTAATACTGCATTACTCAAACATGTGTGAATGAAACAAAACACAACTCCAGATATATTTTTCAGGAGGTAACACCATAAAATGGCTAAAAGCTCATAGGGCCTTTAAACACCATTTTAACACATCAAAGTTCTGTTGAGGAGTATTTTTTGAAATGCCTAGTTGCCATGTTGAAACTTTCTGATTGGAGTGAACGATATGCCAAAAGATCAAAATGTACTTGGAGTCAGATAACGATTTAAGTTTTATCACAATTCAAGAGGTAACTAAACTTACACTTAAACTTATTCTTTTGAAACTCCAGGCTTCATTGCGAATGGTAAAATGCTCAGTCTCATTCACTGTGTTGCGGCTGACCAATAGGTGTGGGTGGGAAAGTGTCTTTGTTTGAGAGCTGCATTCAAGAGAAAAATTGTGAATCATGATATGTCAACTGTACCAAAATAGCAGTCACTCAAATGAGACCATGATCCAATTTTTATCACTGTATCACCCAGCCTTAAAACTAGAGTGTCTTCAGTGATTTATAGTGGACTAATTGTTGTGCAGGTCTTTAGTCAAATACAGCCCTAGTGTATGCATATACCATTATGGCAACAGCTTTGGAGAGGTTTTTTTTCAATTTACAAAAAAAAAAAAAATTTAAAAATTAAAAAACCTCCCTCCTTCAGCACTGCATTAAAAAGGGTAACATTAAAGAGTAAAGAGTGTAATGTGAATGCATCAGATGGTTCCTGTAATCTTTGATCTTTGGAACAATATATATCTATTTCTTAACAAATTTCAAAAGATAAAAAAATAAATATAAAACACAACAGACTGGACATTTGCAGAGCTGTGGTTTTAGAAATGTTCTGACCACATCTCTCTCTTCTCTCTTTCTGCTTCTTTCATTATGCAAAGGCCACTCCACTCATGAAAGTTTTAAAAAGGTCTGTTTGGTCAACCAGGCATGTTAAGAAATGTGAGCAGGTTATTGATTTATATATTACGAATGATTTTAAAGATATGCTCAATTTGAATATTAACTTAATATTTACATCACATTTTCTGATACTTACATCTTAATGGTGCATTATGTCACTTTTCTGGTTGAAGGTCCGCCAGTAGCTTGTTTCCATGGATATGTTATTCCTTGCATTTCTTACTTGCGATATTCCAAACAATGGCATAAATCTATCAATCTCCACAGAAACAAGCAGGAGACACAACCAATAAAAACACCCATAACTGAATAAATGCATCTTATAGACATTTAATACTATATTGTGGAACATTACAGACAAGAAAATAGTATCTCTATGAAGGGACCACCAACCAGAAAAGTTACGCAGTGCACCTTTAACTAATACATTTCAGTGCATGGTTTTAACACTGTTGAACTGACATAATATCATCTGAATATTGTCATTGGGATACTCCAGATATATAATAGAGATTTTTTTCCCCGATATTGACCAACCTTACAGTAATATTTTATTGGATTGTTAAAATATTTCAAGTAACATAGATTTTCTGCCCCCAGTGGAGAATATATTTGTTTTGTCTACTCTGAGCTACCTTAGCCGCCATATTGCTCTAAACTTTTTAACTATTCTGCCAGTGTCTTGACAATTGTTCTCAAAAATGTTTTATTCCTGTAAACTGTCTTTTGGCCCCATGAAAACATCTGTCTGTAAGTATTGTAATGCTAACTCACTCTGTGGGCACTTTAAATTATTTCCCGCTAAAATATAAAAGGGATTTATAAGATTTCTATGGAAATTTCTATTAATGTTAGCCTGATGCTAATGGCTTGTTTTATAGACATTTTTATGAAGTCCTAATGTTATTGTTATTGTTATGCATATGTTGAATTATTAAGCTGCTCTACATTGTTTTATGTAGCTCGACTTATTCTATGTTCTTTAAAATGTGACAATATAACTGTAATATGCATTTATTTTTTGTATGTTACAGTTTTACAATCAGTAAATGCCCAAAACAGCAAGTGGCTTCCTGGGTGTTTATTGGACAAACTGTTCACTATCTGTAAAGCTCCACTAGTGGATGCAGAATAATACAGTATACTTGCTTGTTTCTATGGATAGCTCATTGCTCTGCCTGAAATGTTCCACAGTATGACATTAAACAGCTCTACCTTACATGTATTCAGCAACAGGTGGTTTTATAACTCAACATGACCTAGAAAAACAGGCATTCTGACTGTGAGCGGGCTCGCCTCTCCACAGATCTGACCTGTAACTTGGTCTGGCTTGGTCTCCATGAAGACAGAAAGTTGTGATACCATATTGTGAAACATTCCTGACAAAGCAAAAGACAAGCATTTGGTAGGTTGAAAGGTAACACTTACTGCCAGGTCAAAACCCACCCACCCAGACTCAGGGAGAACATGTAAACTCTGCACACAAAGCCCCCGGGGGACCCTCTTGCTGTGAGGCTGTGGTCCAAAGTGATGATAATGAGCTTGCATCCAAGATTTGCTGTGGCTATAAACACAGAGCTCGTTAGCAAAGCACATCACATTGTTCAGAGCTATTAAACATAATAGAGGCGAGCCTAGATGAGCTCTCATGGGATATGGTGGTGAAAAATACACCTACTACTACTATGTCCCTGCTTTAGTGAATTAATCTTCCTGCCAATGACTAAATTGGATAAAGAACATCTAGTACTTTATTTGCAGGTTTCAGCTTCCTGTTACATGCACCAATTTCATGATTTTTTTCTCATTCAAAAGGTATAATTTGTTTTAAATTGATGATCGCTACAGTAGTGTTTTTCAAATTGTCGTACATGAGGCAAGCTTTGTCAGGTGATAGCACAGACTGTATAAAAATGGCCATTCCAGATAGGAAGTGAGCATGGTGGCGCTTCTGGCTCCATCAACTCTGGCTCCAGTTGATTTAATATTGAGAAATTGTCACCCCTCTCTCTGTAACTGCTGCTGCGAGCTTCTACATGATCCTGGTGTTTTTATTTTGCTATTTTGTCCGTAAATAAATTCCTATTCCCAAATTCGCAAATAACTGCTAGGCTCCTGAGTTTCAATTGACTGGAGCCAAGTGCTATGGCTCACTCCCTTAGTCCACTTCTTTATGAGTGGTACTTACTTGGACAGCTATTCAGTTTGTGAGTCTAACTAATTTAGACTTCATTCCATCCACTTTTCTGTTCTCCTTTGGATAATTTCTTGCTTAGAACTACACTAGAAATTATGTACTCCACTTTTAGACCTGGTTTAGTTCTAGATTAGACCTGGAATAGTCCTGTTATAGATAGGGATGTAACAACATGCAAGTCTCAGTGTCATATTGTCAGGATCAGGCCTGTTGACAGACATTTTGGAACCCCTAATATAAATTAATAGGAAGAGGGTCCAATCCTGGGCTCCTAAAACCCTGGGACCCGGGACTTCAGACCCCTTTCTCCCCCACTGTCTTCTGCCCTGCTCATGATATTCATCTTATGGTTTGGTATTTATTGCAATATTGTGGAGATGCTAACAGAATTGAAGAAATTTCTACTTTTTCATTTTAAAATTAAATGAAAAAGCCTTGAAGCTTTTTGGTGCTATATTACTGTCATAATTACAACAGTTATTTCTTCATACTGCACCGAAATGGAGCAAAGAATCATAGTATTTTAGTTTTCCTTGGTTTTTAGCTGTTGTTACCACAAATCAACTCATTTAAGCAAATAATCTTATAATTTGATATATTGTGACAGCCCACAATATAATTTTGAGACCTTTGAGGATACGATATCACTAGGGGTGTAACGGTACACAAAAGTCACGGTTCGGTACATGCCTCAGTTTTGAGGTCACGGTTCGGTTCATTCAGTATTCAGTATGGGAACAAAATGCAAAACCATTTGTTGTTCATTTGTGTTTATTAAACCAACAATTTGTTTTAAAATTATACGAATAGGAAAATAAAATAAATGCAAAGTGCTACTTGGTAATACTAATACGTTAAATAAAATATTCTGAAATAAGGAACCAATGTATGAAATATAAAAAATAAATTCCTTGTAAACAATAAACAAAACTTTTCAAAACGTAAAGCGGAGCACTAACAGTTACAGGATGAAGTTTTACTCAGTCTTCATATATTTGGCCAGAAAAAACAACTTGTCCACACTGTCTGCTGTAAGTGCACACCTGCTGGCAGTTACAGTGATCCCAGGGGTTAAAAATACTCTTTCACTCAGGACAGAAGTCACAGGTGGGAAGCAGCGAAAGCGAGGACACGTTGACCGTAGTTTTGCGGGGATTCACATGGTTTGGAAGGATGTAGTCAAGGTGGGGGGCAATTGTTGTCAAGGCGGTTGCCCTAACTACAAAGTGCTGTGGGAAACACTACCACCCCAATCACGGCCGATTTCCCTCGTGACTATTAAAAAGCTGAGCCTTCTGTCTAGCTGCACATGTAGTGGAGGAATGTAAACACACACTAAGGCTACATTCAGACAGCAGGGCTTAACACTCAATTCCGATTTTTTTGTGAAATCCGATGTTTTTGCGAGGTCGTTCACATTTTCAATTAAATGCGACTTGTATGTGATCCCCTGTGTGAACGTTAAACGGCCCAAAAGTGTCCCGCATGTGCACTGGAGGACACGATGACGTCAACCGCAGCGAGCGTGCTCTGTGTTTACGGAAGTTGTCTAAACATGGACGCGAGCATTGAGCACCTGGAGATTTTAAAGTTCCTCTTGTACCGGAGCCAGAACATGTTACTTGTTTTAAAGAGGAGATTGATAAGGAAAAGAACAAGGTTTTTGGCCGTGGCGTTTTGTTGGACAATGGCAGCGACGTCCGTTGAAAGGAACGTGTGAATGTGGAGACGGAGCCAAGAGTGGTGAGTGGTGATGTGCTTCGCTTCAGTGACAGAGTTCATTAAGAATTTTCACCTACTTCAGTGCAGAATAGTGACGTTTGTGGCTTGTTGATAACGTGTAGGTCGAATGAATGCGCTTTGGCCGTTCACACTGAAGTCGCATGTCAAAAGATCGGATATGTATCGGTTTTAGGACCACATATCCAAGTGTCCTGGGTCGCATTTGAAAAAACTGGATCTGTGTCATTCAGACAGTCATCAAAAGATCGGATACAGGTCACATAGGGGCCAAAAAATCTGATTTGGGTAATTTCAGGCTGCAGTCTGAATGCAGCCAAATTCTGCGACCTTACTCGTACACAGCCACACACCGAACCAATCATCTTGTACCAAAACAGTTCAGAACAAATACATGTACCATTACACTTCAGATATCACGTTATTCTTATATCTCTACTTATAAACATGGTTAGATCTAGTTGTACTCAGAAAACCAAATCTTTACTTTGGAGGTACTTTGTGTGAACTTTGACAGACACCGCGCTATGGCAACGGTCCAAATTTCTCCTCATTCTGAAATCCATGGATAGTAGCTCCCAGATATCAGGAATTAAAACCTCTAGAGAAAAATGTATTTACTGTATGACTCAATATAGTCACTTTGAAATAATGACAGCCACTTCCTGTTTGTGAGTCATGATTCATTGTAAATATGAATAATTTGTTTCTCATTGAATTCAGGTTAAAAGAGTCATTCAGGCTCTGTGTGCTCTGGTTTTAGTACAGGTAGGCAGGAGACTTACAATTTTTAATCATGCTTACAGAGCTATTTACCAAACACACTTCCTATCAAAGGCTTTTCTCTTGCTGTGTTATTGCCTGAGAGCTCCAGGTGAAATGACTTAATTACTTTGTTATTGTATTAAAGTCATCAGTCTTGATAATTCAACATGTAATCATTAGAACCATAAAGTATAATGGTGAAAATTTTACAAGCAGTAAGTCAATATTTTAATACCATCTTTAATCTAAAAAAAAAGTTAATGTAAAATGGTTTAATTCTGTATTTATGGTCATAAAGGCCCTATAGGCAAAAGTGACTCTTGTGAGCTTTAAGCCTCATCAAAAACCTGGAGTTGTGTTTTGTTTCATTCACACAACTTTATCATTAGTCTGTCAGCATCTCCAAAGCTCAAAATCCTCCGTCCCACCTTGTGATGCCACGTAAAGGTAGTTAACAGCTACCCTTTTACCTTATGTTCAGTAGGCATTATCAATTCCAGGGCTGAAATTGTCCAAATGATTCGAGTGAAGACGTACGCATCTTAAAAACACTTCCTGTAACACCACTTGACATCACAAGGTGGAAGAGCTTTTTTTTTTTTGTTTGAGAGAAGAACTCTGCAGCCTAATTATGCAGGATTTCTGTGTTAAACGTGTGAATGAAACAAAACTCGAGGTCTGATTGTGATGAGAAAAAACAACATTACAAAATAGATTTAAAAAACTGTAATATGGGACCTTTAACTTTTAAGAGAATATAACATTTAACAAAATACAATAAGCATAAAAACAAAACACAGAATCATATAAAGCAACACCCACAACAAATACAAAACAACAAAAATGCCCCCCCCCCACCCCTGACCGCACACACTGACACAAATTTAGTTAAATAAAACAAAAGTAATGTGGTAGTGCAGCATAAACACACCGCTAGCCCCCACCCACTTTTATTTAAATACATATTTTTAGTCCCTATACTTAACCTATAATATTATTTTCACCATCATCATTTCCTTTCATCATCTTTTACTATTTATTACAATCTCAAAGAGTAGTAGCAGCAGTAGCAGCAGTAGCAGTAGCAGTAGTAGTAGCAGTAGTAGTAGTAGCAGCAGCAGCAGCAGCAGTAGTAGTAGTAGTAGTAGTAGTAGTAGTAGCAGCAGTAGCAGCAGTAGTAGTAGTAGCAGTAGTAGTAGCAGTAGTTGCAGTAGTAGTAGTAGTAGTAGTAGCAGTAGCAGTAGTAGCAGCAGCAGCAGCAGTAGTAGTAGTAGTAGTAGTAGAAGTAGTTGCAGCAGTAATAGTAGCAGTAGTTGCAGCAGTAATAGTAGTAGTAGTAGTAGTAGCAGTAGTAGTAGCAGTAGTAGCAATAGTAGCAGCAGTAACAGCAGTAGTCCTTAAACTTTATCATTCAGAAAGTTTGATTTAATAAAACCGATCACACTAGACGAACGGTGTTGTGCTAAACAATGGTAATAAACGCGAATGAAGTGCTTTACTGTCGTCATGGTAACAGTAATTACGAATCACTTGCGAAATTGTGACGTCTCTTCCCACAGTCATTTGATATTGTGACATCCACGATTTTAGTTTCAGTTTAGTTGATGGAACCAACAGGATCTAATAGCCCCATAATGATGATAGCTCGACGATGATAGCTACCGACGCGCTTCCAAAGAAAAGATGTGGCCTGCATGCTGCGTAATTACAACGAAGCTAATGTGGCTAATTGCTAATATCCTGCGAAAGGCAAAAGGGAGAGGCAGAGAACACAGAATAAGAGAATAACACGCCGACCAACCACATCCATCCAACAGTCTACGGCCTTAACGTGCACTTAAAACCACGACCTTTGACCTTTACGACAAGTACAAGAAGAAAATGTTCAGTGAAAATCAATAAGCCATCATCACCACATTACCATGAGTGTATGCAGAGATGCTTTGGACACGTAAGGGGTAAATCCTTGAACATAAAAGATTACTCTGCAAACACACAACTCAAATCAACACAAAACTCTAGAAACCATGCAAATAATATCTTGTTAATATATAATTTTGGCCTGTCATGATAATAATTTCGAAGCGTCATGTATTGCTACAGAGGAAAATTGCGTGAAAAGATAATATTGAATCTACTTTAGGCCCCTGACACAATAACCCCAGTAAAACAATTTTTAAATAGACTGTGTAATTAAAAAGCCTGAGCTGCAACAAATAAATGGCAGAAAGAATCAATAATTAGCCAGTTATTTATTCTACTCTCTACAGCTCAAATTTGATCATATTATAAGTCTCCAAACTCATCTAATCGAGTTAATGATTTAAGCTTAACAAAGTTTATTCTGGGATATTTTTATATAATTACTTCATATTTTTTAATTATATAGATTGTAGAACAGCTGGATATATAGTTTATTTTGGATACATTTATGTTTTTCTATGCCTTATTTCATGTCCAAAGTATATTTTATTCATTTTATGTTTATACATCAAAACTGCTCTAAGGTTCATATTTGTAGCCTATATTTATTTTCAGTTTGAAAGTTTTGCGCAAATTATCAATAACAAAGTGTTTTTTTCTTTTTGTGAGAGAGAAATGCTGAATAAAAGCTTTGTGCAACAAAAAAAATATAATTTGAATGATCATGATTTCAATATTAACCAAAATGAACTGTAATAATGACTTTTTACCATAATTGAGCAGCTCTATTGTATTACATAGAAAACTGAAAAACTCTCCCCACGTTTGCCATGAAAAAGTACTCAAGATAAATACTGAGCCCAAAATATATTGTAATTAGTGTAACAGGGATACGATTTAGGGCTTTTTATTTAATGGCGCACTGTGTAACTTTCCTAGTGGAGGGTCTGCCACCAGTTTGTCCCCATGGAAATGTTATTTCTTTGTCAAGAATGTTCCACAGTGTAGGTTAAATCTATCTATCACAAGAGACAAGCAGGTTACAGTACTACTCTACATTACAATTCAGATCTGTGGAGAGTCTCCCCAATTCAGAGAAGGACTTTTTTGTATTTTTGAGCAATAGAGTGAAGAGTGAATGAGTAATGAATAAATGCTAAATGGATATGTTTAATGTCGTAACATGGAACATTCCAATAGCAAAGCCATAATAGCCTGATTCATCAGCCGGTTTCACTTTGTGAAAACTGTCTGACCTCGCAGGATTAGGATTTGTTCGCTTGATGGTAGGCTGGTAATTTTTTTATTTAACCAATCACTGCTATTTGGTCGTGACATACCTGCCACAAGAAAAGTTCTCATTTGAGTAAAAGTAGACTGCATAACTTAAAAGGACTTTTGGTTTCTGTTAATTTTTCAGTACAGTTTTGCCTGTCCATTGTTTGTCTCTATGATGAAAGTTTCTTGCTATTCCAGACTATGCACTATGTAGGCAAAGTTTTTCATCAGTTACATAATGTTGACATTTTCATGATCAAATGTAAATTTGTTTTGAAAATCTGAGACAGAACAAGACCTGTCCCCAAAACCTCAACCTGTTTTCACAGAATTGATTCCTCAAAAACAGCAAACTACAAAAACTGATGATTAGTTAAAGCCACAGTACGTAACTTTTATATAATCATATACAAAAGGACTCAAATGCAAGCATGTTTTTTTTTTTTCATTTTTAGTTGTGTTTACTGCATTCAAAAAGTATAAAAACATACATCCTTATTCAGACAGACTTGCGTCTCCATAAACCTGACTTTTATTTGGCCTGGAGGAGTGCCTGCTCCTGCTTGTTTCCATGGAAATACTGTTCCTTTGCTTATAATCTTCCACAGTACATAAAACCGATCTATCTGCACAGAGAATAGGGCTGGGTTTCAATCAGAAGTAGCCGATACAATACATAGGCCACGATACGATACATATCTCGATATAATTAATGAATTAATCAGTGCATTTATATAGCGCCTTTCAAGATAACCAAAGTGCTTTACAGTTCATTATTCATTCACTCAACACTCAGTGGTGGTAAACTAATACTGCAGCCACAGCTGCCCTGGGGCAGACTGACGAAAGTAAGGCTGCCAATCTGCGCCATTGGCCCTTCCGACCACCACCATCACTCACACACCACTTTCATACTAGGCAATGTGGATGAAGTGTCTTGCCTAAGGACACAATGACAGTTTTTGCCACTGGTGCCCCCCTGTGGCATTCCCAGTGGTCTCCCATCCAAGTACTACCATGGCCCGGCCCTGCTTACAGTGAACTTTCGATTCGATATGATTCAATAAAAACAAAGCTAAACCATGGCTCTGATACTAAAAGTCTTTGTTAAACAGCAGCCCATGATATCCATACTATATCGTCACATTTAACGAGATGATATATCAATATTACAATATTTTTGCGCACCCCTAATGGACAATATTCCGAATATAAGTATATATATAAGTATAAGTATGGTTTTAACTTCCCACATAGAATGATGCAGGTGGGGTGCCACCTCCAGAAAGTTTAATGCAATTTCAGATTTAGAGTAACACATCTGTTCCCTCACCTTTTTACATGATGATGTAACATTTTTGGTTGGAAGTCTGCCATGTGCTTGTCCCCATAATTCAGTCTGGCATTTATTCCATTACAGGTGTTTTATTATTTCATTGGACCCAACCAGAAAAGTTACACAGTGCACCTTTAAGCAGCACTGTGGTATAGCCAAATAAATAAAAACTATATGCCCAAATAAGTCTAGCCTAGTTTTGTTTTGGCTTCATAAACTGGAGTTATTCTCTGCTCTTCAGTAATTTTTAAATAGTAGTTTTGTCTTACCTAAGCCAACTCCAACGATGAGCCTTCCCGCCAAAAGCACCTCTTTTCCGGGCGCAGTGCTCAGTACAATCCCTCCGATCGTGAAGAAGAAGCTGGCCAGGAGAATGCACACCCTGCGCCCGAACAGCCCGTTGAGAAAGCCGCCCATGAGCGCAGACAGAGCGGCAGCAGCGACTGTACTTGAGATGAGCACTTCTTGCCAAAGCGCGCTCAAACCCAGCTCCCGTTTGAGCAAAAGCATGGCTCCGGAGATCACCCCGGTGTCGTACCCGAACAGAAACCCCCCGAGCGCTGAAAACACGGCCAGCACGTACACGAACCCGGGAGTGACATCTTGGGTGAACTGTTTACGCGCGGCTCTCTCCAGGTCCCCGGTGGAGGTCGTGGCTGGGGCCGTGGAAGAAGCTCCAGCGGCAGGGTTAGAAGAGGAGGAGGAGGGCGCACCCGGGGCTGTGGTGCTGCTGATGCTTGCTGAAGACGGAGCTTTGATGAGACTCCTCTCCCCGCCATCGTTCACTTTCCTCCACCGCTCCCCCATCAGGTTGCTCATACTCCGGAGGTTGTAGTCATGGTCGGCTTGCTTTCGCGACATGAGACAGATGAGATAGTGGAGGAGTTGTGTCGCTCAAACGAAACCAAAATAATCGCTCGCTTTGGTGGCTCTGGACGTGCGTAAATGTTCAATAACAAGTTGGTTAAGCCTGAAACGCGCGCTGTTTGGTGATAAAGTTGTTTTCCAGGGTTTGTTTTTGTCTTCGCGACACATCCACGAGGTCTGGACGGTGAGTTGGAGACGAGTGCACAGCCGAAAGGTGAGAGAGGCGGGGTGTAGTGGAGTAGAGCGTCACCGACAGCGTAGTCATGACGCAAGGAAATGTTTTGATGCACGAGGCAGGAGAGAAGCATCAAGTGCACGGGGTGAGTATTATTGTGTCTGCCACTATTCAAGAACTGTGCTGTATGTGTTAAAAATAAATGCACGTGTTGGAAAATCTTCAACTAAAGAACTTAGAACTTAGAATAAAACATTTAAGGTTGATGCAAATTTGTATGAATTATTGGGATGTAACAATAACCCGAAATATCGTGATATCCTATCGTCAAAGTGCTCATAATAATATCGTGAACAATCAAATTACAAGTCTTTTTGCTTAAATTAAGAGTTGGTGCAGCAATAGCTAAAAAATACAGAGGGAACTACATAGACCATAGTCCTTTGCTCCGTTTTAGTTCTGACTACTACATGAAGAAATAACATTTCTAAGCACTTTTAAGTCTTAGTTCTTTGAATTAAGTCTTGTCAAGGCATTTTAAGAAGAAAAAGTAATATATTAACAGTTTTAGCTGTTTAGACTCCACAAAATATCACAATAAATATCATACCTTGAGATGTATATTGTGGAAATAACGTACCGAGAGATATGGATATTGTTACATCCCTAAACGTGAGCTTTCCCATGATATCGCAATAAATATCGTACCATGAGGTTCATACCGTGAAGATATGGTATGGTAAGACTTGGATATTGTTACACCCCTCATGAATGAGACTCTAACCTATGCCCAGTTAGATCTTGTGTCTTTGTTGCCTTGTTGTCATCCCAAGAGTTGTGTTCTGTTCAGTGTTTAGTGAGTAGAAAGTACAAAGTAGTGCATATTGGTGGCACAGGTAAACCTTGATCACATTTTGAAGGGGGGTGTGGGGTAAATATGCCATGACTACTGTCTATACCAGGGGTCTCCAGCCTGTAGCTCTCCACCCTCTTCCAAGTAGCTCTCCAAAGGATTTCTGAATTACATATATTGTTCTGAATAACTAAAACTTGATGAATTAAATGCCTATTATTATTATAAATCTATCATTTTGATGCCTAACTTTGTGCACTCGAATAAATAACGGTTTATGTTGTTTTATTTAACTGTACTCCATCTAGGTTTTGCTATGGCTCTTATGTAAACTTGATTTCTTGCAATTGCTTAAATGAGTAGGTCTATGGAATTTTTGAATTGTAAAGGTATAGCTCATCCAACGAAAAAGGTTCAAGAGCCCTGTTTTATAGGCATCTAACTGTACCCACAGGCTTGCCCACTTTCTTATAATCGTCTCAGTTTTTTGCGGCCACTAAAATGAGTAGCTCTCTTACATTTTTGTTTTGTAAAAGTAGTTCACCAGAGCAAAAAGGTTGGAGACCCTGGGCCTATACTAATTAAGCCAAAGTATGTAACCTTTTAGTCAAAAATACACTAAAATAAAAGCATATTTTTTATTATGGGTGTTTTTATTCCACAGAACAATGTGAGCAGACTTGCATCTCCACAAACCTTCGTCTGGTGGGCAGGGCTTCCTTCTGCTTGTTCCTTCGGTATTAAATGTATCTGTCTCCATGGAGAATATTCTGAAGTTTGGTTTTAACTTTTCATTTCCATAGAATCATGCAATTGAATTTTTACCTCCAAAAAGTTACAGACCATCAGTTAAAAAAAGGATTCATTAAAGATACTGCAATAAGCAAAACATATATTTTAGTATTGTTGAGGTTGTTTAGACTATGGAGGGCACTGTGGTCTCCTCTGTTAATGGGAAACACTATTGTCTATTAAAAAAAAAAAAAATCTTTAATATTTGCACCCATGACGCAATCTGCCTCCAGACTGCCAGACCACATACTTAGAGAGCAGAATACTGCAGGCCGCGCTAATGCAGAATCATAATCATAATCATTTTCATTCATCCATGCTTCCTTCTGCTCTGGGCTCATTTGAGGAAGAATCATCCTCCATTATGTGTCACATATAGACAAGAATGTTTCCGAATAAGTAATATTTCAATTTAAACGAAAGAAATTACAGCTTTGTGGGGCTATACACTCCCAACAATCACTGATAAGAAGATAATGTTTGATGAAAGTCTTTAAAGATGCAACATGTAACTTTTCTGATTGAAGGTCTGTTCGCTTAGCCTGATTCATCAGCCGGTTTTACTTCGTTTCACTTCGTACAAACCGTCTGACCTCGCAGCCTTAGATTTCGTTCGCTCGACAGTAGGCGGGTACTTTTTGTCATTTAACCAATCGCTGCTATTTGGTCCTGACGTATGTAATGCGCCGCTAACGGGGCTACCTGGTATATTAAGCTTTTCCCAAATCCCGTAGGAAGAAGGGCAATAACATCTTTCCCCTTGATGAAATTCACCAAACATTCTCTTTATTCCGGCTCTAAATCCTCGATCTCAGGAATCGTTGACAACACTGAATGTATGGCTCTTCACTGATTGGCTGGTGCCCGAACTCGCACTTCTGTGGTTTTTGCGGACCATCTATTGTATTTTGATTTCTCACCTAGTTGCTGGAGAAAAATGAAATTGAGTGGAGGCACTAGGTGGCGCCAGCCTGGCTACCATCCGCTCACCTGCTTTAATGATTTGCCTGGAATGTTCCACCATAGCATTATACCTATCTCCATGACAGCCAGGTGATGCCACAAGGTCATGTTTTTCCTTCTAAGACATCTATAATTGTTTACATGCAAGATACATCAGTTTAAGGCCATATTGAGGAACATTATAGCAAAATAATCACATCTCCAATGAATACAAGCAGGTGACAGACTCCCCACCAGAAAAAAAAATGACATAGTGCCTCCTTAATTACTCCTTCTCCACAGTTCACTAAACCTTTTCCCTTCATATTGATTTAACCATGATCCCAGAAAACCTGATTTGCTCCAAACAGGCTGTGGCTCTGTATTGTACTCCGACAAAATGGTTATAGATACTTTCTCATGTGAAAGAGATCAATATTTGGACAATAGAAG
Source organism: Boleophthalmus pectinirostris (assembly GCF_026225935.1). Taxonomy (NCBI): domain Eukaryota; kingdom Metazoa; phylum Chordata; class Actinopteri; order Gobiiformes; family Gobiidae; genus Boleophthalmus; species Boleophthalmus pectinirostris. The sequence goes on from NW_026571133.1 coordinate 9,339,285, forward strand.
CTCCAAAACAATGTTATTATGGACCATGATTGGGGCAATTACACCACAGCGGTATGGGGGTCAACAATGAAGGGACTGTCAGCAGGTTTGGGTGCCCAGTATTGTGTATAATGCCCAGGGGACCACAATTACGAAGATAATAAACCCTTTGTACAAGTAATATGGTAGAGCCTGGGGAAAGATGAGTTTATAGAGGATCGACTAAAAAGCTGAGAAGGCTAACAATAAGTAAATCTCATATTCATTTTCTATAATATTAAAATTTTTTTCAGCAGGTGTTGTGATTGTGATAACCTGCTTGTCTCCATTTTTTTTCTAGAATGTCCCGGTATGACATTACATCTCGCATTTACATCATCTCTTCTATCTTATTTCTTTGTTTGCCTTCATTTGTCTCTTCATGTTAAGTGTCCTTGAGTATCTTGAAAAGAGCTTTACAAGTGTTGTGTATAAGGTTGAGGATCATTAAGAAGTTGCCCATACAATACATACCTTGTGTACGGTTTTTGATACAGTGCACTTTCAATCTGATAGAATTCGATACGATATATTTTAAATCGATTCTATTCGATTCAGTGAAAAACAAAGCCTAAATCATGGCAGTGATACTAAAAGTCTACAAAGTCTGCTAAGTTTGTGCATAGTTAATATCAGAAACACCAATTTTACTCGAAATTTTACACAATTTTAGCTCTTACACAAATTAATTAATACCTAAATATGCTCTTGGCGATATATCGATACAGCAGCCCAAGATATCGATAGTGTATCATTAAATTAAATTATACGATATATTGATATTTCAGTATTTTTGCACACCCCTAATTTTGTGTCGCTATTCATCATCATCATCAATCATCATCTCCACAGATCTGACATGTAACTTGGCCCTGTTGTCTCTGTAGAGATAAATAATCGTAATGCCAAACTGTGGAACATTCCAGGCCACAGGTGTCAAACATGCGGCCCAGGGGCCAGATCCGGCCCTCCAAGACCTTTAATCTGGCCCTCGGCTGATTTTCTACTAAAATATTTAAATTATATTTTTTATTAAAATACTGTTAATTTTCTGTGGTGTTTATCATAGCAGCGTCTCCAGCATCTGTACGTGGCCCCTCCCACCAGAGCAGCACAAATGAAGACGCTCTTAAAGGACAATCGTTTTGACTGTTGACCGTGACACCCTCATCAGCAAAATGTTCAACATGAGAAAAGTGGAGCCGAGTGCAGGATTTTCCAAACAAGTTCATGTTAAAACATTGTGTTGAAATTGTATTTTTCTTAAAGTTTCAGGTTGTTCATAATATTATAATATTTTGTAAAAGAAAGAGTTCATCAGTTAAAAAAGATTTCTGTAATAGATTTGTGTTTCTCTGCACAAATATTTGAACTTATTGTTATTTTTGGGGTTTATATGACATGAGTTTTCTGATCCGGCCCCTTTGGGATCAAAGTCGGTTGGATACGGCCCCCGGACCAAAATTAGTTTGACATCCCTGTTCTAGGCAATATCTCATTGAAGAGAAGCAGATGACGGACCTTGCACCAGAAAAGTTACACAGTGCACCTTTAAAGAGCCCATATTTTTTTATTTTCTGAGCTATGTTATAATGTTGTTTCCTCATCAAAACAGATCTGAAGTTGTGTTTTGTTTCATTCACACATGTTTAACACAGTTCTTCTCTCAAACAGAAAACACTGTGTTCCACCTTGTGATGTCATGTGGTAATACAGAAAGTGCTCCACTGTGCTTTCAAACTCCATACACCTTCACTGGAATCATTTGGATAATTTCAGCGCTGGAATTGCCAATCTCTGCTGACCTAAAGGATAAAAGGAGCTGTTAANTTCCTTAAGGCAAGTGCTTAGGCACATTTCATAGAAAAAGATGCAACTGAACTCTATCATGCATTAACCAGGCAGTACAAGAGCCCAAAGAAAACCCAGTACAGTTTCTCATACGTGCCATGGATCTCAGACAAAAAGTGTTGTTTGCATCAGAAAGAGCCAAGGTAGGATGAATATAACCCTGGAGCTTGTGAAACCCAGTTCTTGCAGACAATACTGACTGGTTTACAAGATGATGCTGTCAGAGCAGATATAAGTTATTGCAGGATGCTTCTGTAGAGGACGAGGTGCTTTGGAGAAGATGAGCCCGCCTACAGTGTTGAACAGGAAAGAGGAGCAAGCTGTCATCCTTCACCAGACAAAAAAACATCAAAGTGGCTTCAGTGCAAGAAAGATGAACACAAAAGTGGAACGTTGGTTCAAACAAGACTAACAAAATAGTCAACCAAACCCCATTGTAGAAAAAACTTGATGAGAATAAAAGTTATTTGTGACGCAATACAAAACCTGACAACAAAGTAGCTTGAGCTTGATATAAAAGGTCAACCAAAGCAAAACTTAAATGCTGTCAAAAAGGGCCCCAGAAAGTGTCGCCAATGTGAACAGCAAATCCTGAAGGCAAGTGCACACATTGCTATAAGTGTGGGAGTAGTGACCATTGGGCTATTGGCTGTAGGAAAGAAGACACATCTGGTAGTGTTTGAAAATAGAAGTGAACAATACAAATCTTAAGGACATTATGTATGTACAAAAAGATGTGCCCTTGTCAAAGAAACAGGAAAAGACAGCAAAGGCTTTGTAGCAAAAGTCTGGTACATGTACATTGTGGTGTCCAGCCACTGCTCTGTGGACACAGGTTCTCAAGTGTCTATTGTTGATCTTGATTGGAAACAGAGTCACTTAACCAATGCTGAAATCCTACCAGTAAAAGAACTTCTTGATGAAGGTATATTAAGATCTGTCTGCTGCGAATGGGACTCAAATACCTTAATGAGCTGGATAGGAGTGCAGTTCACTCAGAAAACAAAGACAGCGAACTGTTAGTCCATTTCTGGTTAGCACTCAGGCCACTCACTAAGCCAATCATTGGTTCAACGTTATTGAGGAAATAGCAAAGATAATATTCAACAGATAGATCTCACTCAAACAAGTTCCACACAGTCTTGAGTCAGCGCTAGATGTAGGTTTCAAGGCAAAAGCAGTATTCTCTGTGCTCAGCAAAGATAAAAGTACAGCAGAAAGCCAGACAGCCAGACTAGGAAGAAATGATGTTGTCATTCAAAGCGTCAAATGTTCAAAGTAATCTGTGGCAAAATCAATAAAAAATGTGTTACAAGGCAGTATGCAATACTAGAACCAAATGAAAATGCCCATGGCCAGAGGGATTAACAAATACAGCACAACTTGTACACCTACCAAGTGAAAGAAAGGAGCAGTTGTAAAAACAACACAGACAATGATATCAGACTACAAAACAGAATCTACTTGGATTATTATTCAATGTGGACACGATTCAAGACATTAGTGAAATCACAAATGTGCCACAAAGTGACAATGGACAATTAGGGAAGACGGGCTTAAATAAAACAGAGATCAACGTAAAAAAAGAGGAAACAAGTGAACTGTGGGATCCACCAGTCGATCTTTCACACCTCAATGGAACACAAGAAAGGTTGAGACAAATGTTGAAGAGGAAAGCAATGTTTTTTTCAAAGGACGAGTGGGAACAGGATGCATTCCAGATTTACAATGAAATACATCTTAAGACAATGTTCCAGTACAAAAACATACATGCTATCTCGTCACTTGTACCAGAGGTGAAAAAGCACATCCAAGGTCTACTCAGCAAAGGATGGATACAGGTCCACATCATCTTACTCCATCACAATAGTAATTGTGAGAAAAAGGACTCCACAATCAGACTCTGTGTAGTTAAGACTTAAATGAAAAGACGGACATCCTATTCCGCGAATACAGGAGATCCTCGAGAACCTCGGTGGAAATTCATGGTTTTACTGTGTTAGACCAAGGTAAGCATATCATCAGGGCTTTATCAGTGAAAGCCGAGCCTGCACTGCCTTCATCACGCCATGGGGTCTTTATGGATGGGATCCCCTTCGGCTTGCAAATGCCCCGGCAGCCTTTCAGCGATATATGGAGGGTTGTCTTGGAGATTTGAAGAGACGAGTTGTGTACCGTATCTTGACGATTGCTAGTTTTTAGCAAAGACTTTGACCAACATGTTGAGAATGTACAAAAAGTGTTAAAACGACAAAGATGGGAATAAAATCAGACCAAAGAAATGCGTTCTTAAAAGGGAAGTAGCTATGTCGGCCGTGTCATTTCTGAAGATGGCTATCGCATGAATCCGAAGGAAGTAGAAGCTGTACAAGCATTGAAAGCTCAAAACCAAAAACTGTCAAAGAAGTGAGGTCATTAGTAAGTTTTTTAGGGTACTACAGATCATTCATTGCAGACTTTCAAGAATCGCTAAACCTCTTTATGAACTGTTAGCCCAACAAAACAAAGACAAGCCAGTCATAAAGAAGGTTGTCGTTCCCACAGTTGTCACCATCTCAGCCTGTAGAGTGGTCACTATACCCAACAGGCATTGGAAAAACTTGTCAATGCATTGTCCGACCCCCAGTAATGGCATAACCAACCTTGAAAAAGCATTTGTACTACACACAATGCATCAGAGGAAGGTTAGGGGCTGTCCTGTATCAGGCAGGGAGGGACACTCAGAGTCATAGGGTATGGGGTCGCGTACTCTTACTCAACTGAAAAGAATTACAAACTCCATTCAGGGAAGCTTGAATTTTAGCTCTGAGTGGGCTGTCACCGAGCGATTTCAGAGATTACTTATTTCATGCCCCACATTTCACTGTATACAGTGATAACAACCCTCTGACTTAGTAATGAAAACTGCCAACTGAATGCAGTAGGGGCATCGATGGGTATCTGAACTAGCAGATTTCGTTTCACTCTCAAGTACAGACCGGGTTCTGTCAAACGAGATGCTGATTTTCTGTCACGTAAACCTACACAAATGGACAAAATCATGTCAGAGTGTACAGAGGAATGGAAACCAGATGACATAACAGCAGTCAGACAAGGACTGGAAGCAGACAAAAACGGTGACACTGACTGGATTACAGCCATTACGTGTAATGTCGACGCACTGACACAGTTAATGGACACAGGTAAAACACCAGTTGAGCCAATGCCAGTCAAAGACATTCAAACAAGTCAACAAGAAGACGAAGTGATACAAAGAGTAGTCACACTCAAACAGAAAAACGAGAAACTTAAGTACAAACACAAAATCAAAGAATCAACTGATGTGAAAAGAATTCTGAGAATGGATTAACCTGTACATTGACAAAGATGGAATATTACGGAGAAGGACAAATACCAGAAACCAGCTTGTAGTGCCATCAAAACTCAAATCACTGATCTATGAGCAACTACATGAGCAAATGGGTCACTTAGGAGCAGACAGAATGATCTCTTTAGCTAGAGAGAGATTCTTTTGGCCCAAAATGAGAGAAGAAATCGAACATTATGTCACAAAAGTCTGCCGCTGCCTTAAACAAAAGAAACCTAAACAGAAAGACTCGAACACCGATACAAAATATTACAACCTCAGCACCATTTGAGCTTATCTCCATTGATTATCTGCATCTAGAGAGAAGCAAAGGTGGGGTGGAGTATATCTTAGTAATAGTAGATCACTTTACTAAGTTTGCACAGGCTTATGCTTACTCCAAACAAGTCTGGTAAAACAGCAGCTCGCAAGTTATTTGATGACTTTATTTTGAGATTTGGGGTTCCCTGCTAGAATTCACCATGATCAGGGGAGGGAATTCGAGAATGAACTGTTCAAAAAGTTACAAAGGTACAGTGGCATACAGCACTCAAGGACTACGCCTTATCATCCCCAGTCAAATCCAGCTGAGCGTTTTAACAGAACCTTACTCGGTATGCTCAGGACACTGGAGGAAACGCAAAAGCCCAACTGGAAAGATTATCTAAATAAGGTGGTACATGCGTACAACTCAACAGTTCACGAATCTACTGGATTTTCGCCTTTTTATCTGTTATTTGGGAGAGAACCAATTTTGCCAATTGACCTGTTGCTCCCAAGAGAACAAAAAGCAGTCACAATCTCATGAAGGATACGCTGAGAAATGGCAAAAGTCAATGCAACAAGCATACAGTATTGCTCAAGAAAACATGAGAAAGGCAGGCAAAAGAGGACAAATGTGTTATAACCAAAAGACCTGGAGTTCTGTACTTGAGCCTGGAGACAATGTACTTGTCCAAAACCTTTCTGAAAGAGGAGGGCCTGGTAAAATACGTGCTTACTGGGAGAACAAAGTACATGTAGTCAAAGAAAAGAGAGGTAAAGACAGCCCAGTGTATGTGGTGACACCAATAGATGGCGAAGGAAGAGAACGTGTCCTTCATAGAAATCTTTTATTACCCTGTCCTTATCTCATTGATGGAATAGACACTATAAGACAAAAAGAGACATGTAGTCAAAAGAGACAAATAAACAAACCAAAACCGACAAGTCGAAACAATGTTCATGCTGATTCTGACAGTAATAGTGATGAAGAGTATATTTTGTATTTGCCCAGTCATGCCTCAACTGCTCATCTCAATCCAAATGCCCCAGTCTTCAAATCAAAAGTCAGCAACCCTGCAGTAGAAATACAGGCTGAAAACCTTAATGAAGAGCAGAGACAATCACTGGATGAAGATGATTCTACTGAGCTCAGTGGTCAAGTGGAAAAGAGACTTGAAGAGGACATGGAGGCACCGGATACAGGTCAGAATCAGGACACAAACTCTGAAGGACAAACAGCTGGACCTGTAGTGCCCGAAGACACGGACACTTCCTCAGAGGACGAACATGAAGCTGAACGAGAGAGACGATCTACAAGAACACGTCAGCCAAGATGTATCTTTACATATGATACTTTAGGCAAACCTAGTGTTAAACCTTTAAAGAAGTAGAAATGTTTTGAATTTGATAAAGTTAAAGTTTGTGTTAGATAAAGCTAAAAAAAAACAAAAAAAAAAAACAGCCAATTAGTCATTAAGTCAATTATCAGAAATTATTTCTGGAGACTTTATATACTACACTTGAGTTACTGATGCATTTACAGGAAGAAGTGTGTGGTTCTAGATAACACAAGAGTAGTCTGTAAATGAGAGTACTACATTCTAAGCGTGATATAATGTTAAGACATTAAGTGAAGTGTGGAGTGGTAGATTTAGCCACATGTGACTTAATGGTCTTGGGAGGCCTACCAGTGTACCTTTAATTTAAGTCGATACACCAAAACAGGGATTCTAGTTGATAACTATTTCTCCTGTACTCACGCATTTGTGGTCACGTGATGTGTGGTTATTTTTTGTTTGTTTTTTTGGGAAGAAGACATACCTACCTGAATAGTATGTTCAATGTTAGAAGCTAATGGTAACTGAGCACCTATATGTTCTGAATGTAAAATGTTTAGTCAACATTCCATTATTTTAGTGGGGGAGGGTGTAGTGCCCTGAAAATTAAAATGCAATATTTCTGTTATAAAATTCATAAGACTAAATTCGTGTTTCATTTGAATAGCTAAAATAATTTTCATTTGATATAAATACATACTTCATTGATAATATTCTTTGTTCTATGATTTCATTGTACCTATATAATAACAGGGTATTTACTGTACTGTTACTTTAAGAATGTGAGACTAAAGGATTTATGGGAAAAGCATTTTCTTCTTCGTTGTTAGAAAAAGAGGCAGAAAAACGAAACATACTTGTTAACACATGAACCGAAATCTAGAATTAAAATTGCCCAAAAAGCTAAAATGAACGCGAGTCTTGTCGTTCATTTCGGGGGTGCAACACTATGCTGTATGAATGAATGCTGAATGAATAATGCTGAATAATGCTGTGTAAAGCGTCTTTGGGGACAGAAAATGTCTGTGAAAGCGCTATATAAATAAAGACTTACTTACTTACTTACTTACAACCTTAGGGACGTTAACGCCCTTTAAATCAAGTATTTGTTCAATACTGACCTCACTACCACACCGACTACCACACCCATAGGCAGTGATATGGATGCAGTAAGGTAGAATCACATTAAAACGAAGTGACTGAAATTGTCATTTAAACCACCATCCGTCCAAACACAATGACAACTCTTCATATTTACATGTCACAGTGGGCGCAGCTATCTCGGATTCTGACTCAAAATCCTCGCTCAGCAGTGTTGTGCAAGTTCACACTTTTCATGAACTAGTTCAAAGTTCAGTTCACACTTGTTCAAAGTGAATAGTTCACGTTCATAGTTCACAATTTTAATTTTGAACTAGTTCAAAGTTCAGTTCATTTTATATTTAGATGAGATCTGTAAATGAAAGGCTGCTTTTATTTTTCAAACTGACTTCTAGTTTACAACAACTTTACAAGATCCACTGTTGGACAAGTGACTTTAAAACTGTAATGTGTTATTTATGACTTGTTACTGTCATTTCAAAGTCATTTGTTACATTATAATATTACTGTATTTAAAATGTAAAACATTACACGACTATTGCAGCACTTTTAATTTACTCTCACCAAAAGAACTGTTAAGATGCTGAACTTTTGCGCCGTATATGGACTAAACCAGGACTGAACCAGGTCTAAACCAGGACTAAACCAGAACTGAACCAGGTCTAAACCAGGACTGAACCAGAACTGAACCAGGTCCAAACCAGGACTAAACCAGGTCTAAACCAGGACTAAACCAGAACTGAACCAGGTCTAAACCAGGACTAAACCAGGTCTATACCAGAACTGAACCAGGAACTAAACCAGAATTGAACCAGGTCTAAACCAGGACTGAACCAGAACTGAACCAGGTCCTACCAGGACTAAACCAGGTCTAAACCAGGACTGAACCAGAACTGAACCAGGTCTAAACCAGGACTAAACCAGGTCTATACCAGAACTGAACCAGGACTAAACCAGAACTGAACCAGGACTAAACCAGAACTGAACCAGGTCTAAACCAGGACTAAACCAGGTCTAAACCAGAACTGAAACCAGGTCTAAACCAGGAATAAACCAAGACTAAACCAGGACTGAACCAGAATTGAACCAGGTCTAAACCAGGACTGAACCAGGACTGAACCAGGACTAAACCAGGACTGAACCAGAACTGAACCAGGACTAAACCAGGACTAAACCAAGACTAAACCAGTTTATCTCGGTGGAGCTCGGAGTTCTGCATCGGTCCTTTCGCTCAGGATCACGGTCTACGCGGGCGCACCTCCGGCGTTTCACCGCTGCTGATATCGCGGTGATTTTAGCAAATTTGTATGAAGAAAAACGAAAAACCCACCATTTCAATCCAGGTTAAAAAAGCATTGTGACGCGCGTTACTGACTGACATATGTACCAAGTAAAATAATACGCGCGCGGAGCAGCACGTCCTGTGCGTGTAGATTTCAGAAAATAGGATCCATCCTATTTTTTGACGCTCTACGCGAGCGTCCCCGTCAAAATCCACAGAGAGCATGTATCTATTGTTGTATTTGTGCATTTACCATCAGCACATTGTGCTCCTTGGGCAGTTCTGTATCATGTGAAAGAGCCCAGATCCACATACACTGTTAATTAGTGCTTTGAAATTTACTTTTGAAATCCTTGCGTTTGCCGTGGTCAGCCTGTACAGAAGGTAAATACAAGCAGCTAAACGCGCCCAGTCAAGTTTGATTGACTTTCCCATTGAGAGACACAAGAGCCCGTATGTTCCGTTAAAGCTGCCGGTGGAGTCGCCTTCGCGTTGACACGCGGCTGTGGTTTCGCGAGGTGAAGTGCGAGCAGATCGTCACTCGTCAAATTCCGACGTTTAACTGAACCCCAACAGTGACGTACGTCGTTCATCACACATAATTTGAACAAATTCACGTTCAAGTTCTTGATTTACAAAAGTGTTGCGTTCAGTTCAAAGTTCACTGAAAAATGAACGTGTTCAATGAACGCGTTCTTTTGAACTCGTTCATGCACAACACTGTCGCTCAGTGTACTTTTTCTGCCACCGAGGTCCGAGTTGCGCTGTCTCAGGAAAAGGGGCGTATCACGCAGGGACACTTCCTCGAAAAATTATTTGGAAGGATATTCGAACTGAGGGTTACTAGACCAGGAAAGCCGTAGCATCCGAGTGGGCAAAAAAAGAAAATAAACTTTGAGCTCTTACCCTTTTTAACTGGCCACACTATGAGCAGCTCTGACAGTATCTCCCCAGATCAGATAACAGGAAACAACCACAGTGACAGAAAAGCCCCATTATGTAGCATGGCCTGAACTACTTAACCCCAGGCACACCCAGGCACTAGGACATATGATATACATATGGAAAAACCCTAAAACGCAATTGTTGATAACTTTACAAATGATGATGAATGTGTAATCCACCTTTGTATTTCCTTTTCCCTGTTCCTGGTTCTTGCCCTGCTTGACCTGTTTGGGGCATCAGGGAGGGGTATATAAGAAAAGGTGGTGGGTCCTCTCTCACCTCTTTGCTTTGACCACATGCTAACAACATGTGCTGCAGTTGGGTGTTGGCTTTAAGCTTTTTAATTACTTTAGGTATTAAAAATTAGACACATATTTTTATTAGTTAGTTAGATTTCATTTTAAATTTATATAATTCCTTAATTTTTTTGTTTTTCTCAATAGCTTTGGAGTCTGATGGATTGACACCTGGAGAAAGCAAAACTTGTAAGTACTGACCATATTTTAAAGCTGCACTGTGTAACTTTTCATCTGGGGATACGTCACCTTCCTGTTTTTACCAGTCTGTTATTGCTCTGCTTTGAATGTTCCACAGTATGACATTAAACAGATCTACTTTACGTTTATGCAGTTATAGGTGGATTTACTGCTCAAAAATACATTAAAAATAGGCATTCTGACTGTGAGCAGGGTTGCCTCTCCACAGATCTGACCTGTGACTTGGTCGGGTTTGGTCTCCATGAAGATAGAAAGGTTTAATATGATACTGTGAAACATTCTAGACAAAGCATTTGGCAGACCCTCCACCAGAAAAGTTACAGAATTCACCTTAACTCCATATTAGATCACTTTAGATTTGAAACTAATTGGGTTAATCATAGCTAGTGTTAGGTAACACTGGAGTGGACCCAAAAAGGACTCAAAACTACAACAAAAATGCAAAAGTAACAAGGTTTATTAACCAGGGAGGTCAGGTGGTGGAGAGATGAGGAGCCAGATGCCGGGATGCAGGAGTCTTGAAAGGCGGGAACATCAGGTAGACGAAACAGTCTGGCAGAGTCTGGCAGGAGAGCTGGGCCTTTATTGCAGGCTTGATTGGAGATGGAAAGCAGGTGCTCCCAGCAGACTCCGCCCACATCCACACACAGAAGACTCAGGACAGGCAGGGGCGTGACAGTACCCCCCCTCCTAGGGGACGTCTCCGGACGTCCTACCAGGCTTATCAGGGAAGGTCCTGTAGAAATCCCGGAGCAAAGAGGCATCAAGGATGTAATGCCGAGGAACCCAAGATCGCTCCTCCGGACCATACCCTTCCCAGTCCACAAGATACTGGTGACCCCTCCCACGGCGCCGGACATTAAGGATACGGCGCACAGTGAAAGCAGGGTGATTGTCAATGAGCCGGGTGGGAGGAGGGGGAACGGCAGGAGGGCTGAGAGGACTGGAAACCACAGGTTTTAATAGGGACACGTGAAAAGAGGGATGAATGTTCATTGATTTTGGTAATTTGAGACGCACAACAGAAGGATTAATGATTCTTTCTATAGTGAAAGGTCCAACAAACTTGGGAGCCAATTTACGAGACTCAACCTGAAGAGGCAAGTCACGAGACGAAAGCCAAACCTTTTGCCCTGGTTGGTAGGTGGGACACGGTACACGGTGGCGATTGGCACACTCCTGGTTGCGGACACTAGTGCGTTTGAGTGCTGCTCTGGCTGCCTTCCAAACAGTACGGCAGCGTCTCAGATGGGCCTGGACAGAAGGGACTGCGACTTCTGTCTCCTGAACAGGGAATAATGGAGGTTGAAAACCCAATGACACCATAAAAGGAGACATACCAGTAGCAGAAGACACCAAGGAATTGTGGGCGTATTCGACCCAAGGCAGAAATGAGCTCCAAGTGGTGGGGTTACGGGCTGTGACACAGCGCAGTGCAGACTCCAGGTCCTGGTTAGCCCTCTCAGTTTGTCCATTGGATTGAGGATGATAACCAGAAGTAAGGCTGACTGAAGTCCCCAGAGACAGACAAAAAGCCTTCCAAACTTGAGAGGAGAATTGTGGGCCTCTGTCAGACACAATGTCTGTGGGAATACCGTGAAGACGAAAAACATGTTGAACCAAGAGTTTAGCCGTTTCCGAGGATGAAGGTAATTTGGGAAGAGGAACAAAATGCACGGCTTTAGAAAAACGATCCACAGTGGTAAGTATAGTGGTATTACCGTCTGATGTGGGAAGACCCGTAACAAAGTCTACTGCAATATGTGACCAAGGCCGGCTGGGGATTGGCAGAGGATGGAGAAGACCAGCAGGGGGCAGGTGACTGGATTTGCTGCGAGCGCACACAGGACAAGCAGAAACAAAAACTCTGGTGTCACGAGCCATGGAGGGCCACCAGAATCTTTGTCTGAGGAAAGTTAAGGTGCGATTAAAACCAGGATGGCACGTCAACTTGGAGGCATGCCCCCACTGGAGGACTTGGGAGCGCACAGAGTCAGGTACAAACAAACAATTGGGCGGACCAGTACCAGGGTCAGGTTGGGTCTGTTGGGCCTCCCGGACTACCTTCTCTATCTCCCAACTAACAGCTCCAAGGAGGAAACTTGAAGTAGATGGCTTGTCCATGACACATGCTGGAGGCAAGATAGGATCAGGTGGGGTTTCAGCCTCTTCAGAAGTGGACTGACGGGATAAGGCATCAGGCTTAACATTCCGGGATCCAGGACGATAAGTTAAAACAAAGTTAAAATCTTCCGAGGAACAGTGCCCAACGAGCCTGAACGGGAGTTCAACCTCTTAGCAGAACGAAGGTAAGAAAGGTTTTTATGGTCAGTCCACACGATAAAGGGGTGCTCAGCTCCTTCCAGCCAGTGGCGCCATTCCTGCAGGGCCAAAACGACCGCCAGAAGTTCTCTGTTGCCAATGTCATAGTTGGCTTCAGCTGGTGTTAGTCGCCGAGAGAAGTAAGCACAAGGGTGAATCTTCTGATCCTTAGGGCAACGCTGGGACAAGACAGCACCCACTCCAGAGTCCGAGGCGTCAACTTCAACTATGAACTGTTTGGATGGATCTGGGTGGGACAAAACAGGAGCAGTTATAAAAAGTTGTTTGAGTGAGGAAAAGGCTATTTCAGCATCATTAGACCACTTGAAAGGGACAAGGGTGGAGGTCAAACAGGTAAGTGGAGCTGCTTTACGACTGTAATCTTTGATGAATCTCCTGTAGAAATTGGCAAATCCCAAAAAACGCTGGAGTTGTTTGCGTGTCTCAGGTCTGGGCCACTTCGCAACAGCTTTCACCTTAGCTGGATCAGGTTTGAGTTGCCCCTGCTCAATAACAAAACCAAGAAAATTAACAGTGGTTGCATGAAATTCACACTTTTCAGCTTTTACAAATAACTTGTTTTCTAAGAGTCTCTGCAGAACCAGTCTCACATGCTCCACATGTTCCTTAAGATCTTTGGAGAAAATCAAAATGTCATCCAGATAAACGAAAACAAATTTATTGAGCATGTCACGGAGCACATCATTAACCAGGGCTTGGAATACAGCAGGGGCATTTGTAAGTCCGAACGGCATGACTAAATACTCAAAGTGACCAATAGGAGTATTAAAAGCAGTCTTCCACTCATCTCCTTGGCGGATGCGGACCAAATGATAGGCATTGCGGAGGTCTAGCTTGGTAAAAATGTTAGCTTGATGGAGGGGCTCAAATGCCGAGTCAATGAGTGGTAGGGGATATTTATTTTTTATGGTAATGTCATTTAATCCACGATCAATGCAAGGTCGTAAAGTTTTATCCTTCTTATCCACAAAGAAGAATCCAGCCCCTACTGGGGACGAGGAGGGCCGGATTAACCCAGCTGCCAGAGAGTCTTTAATATATTGCTCCATAGTTTCTCTTTCAGGACGGGTAAGTTTATACAAACGACTAGACGGCAAAGGAGCTCCAGGGAGTAGGTCTATGGCACAATCATAGGGACGGTGAGGTGGAAGAGACAATGCTTTCTCTTTGCTGAAAACTTGAGCCAAATCATGATAAATGGTGGGAACAGAGTTCAAATCAGGAGGACAAGGTGGAGTGGAGTTTAAACTTTTACTCAAAGTAATGGCTGCCTTGAGGCAATGGGAATGACAGTGAACACTCCAGCTGTTAATCTTGTTGGCTGACCAATCTATTTGTGGGTTGTGCAGCTTAAGCCAAGGTAGTCCCAAAACCACTGGAGCTTGTGGGGATGGAATAACCAATAATTGTATCTCCTCTCTGTGGTTGCCAGAAACTACAAGGGTTACAGGCATGGTGCGGTGAGTGATTTTGGCTAGGTGGCTTCCATTCAGTGCATTAACCTCCCTAGGAAACTCTAATGGTTCAGTAGGAATATTAGCTTGGAGAACAAAGGTTGAGTCAATAAAATTATCGTCGGCCCCAGAATCAACAAAACTATGGCATGAGAGTGACTCACATAACAACAGCAAAGAAGTCTGAAGAAGCAGCCGGTCCGGAGAAAATGGCGTTGGAGAGGAAACATGGCTCACTAGGACCCCTCCACTCACAGGTGAGCCTGGTCTTTTGGCCGCAAGGGGCAAGCACTGATGTAATGTCCTTCTTGTCCACAGTAAAAGCAAAGACCAGACCTTTGTCGACGTTGGCGTTCGGCTGGAGTTAATCGGGCCCGACCCAGTTGCATAGGCTCCACTGTGTCAGAAGGCTTGGAGTGGCTGGAAAGCATAGGAGGAACATTAATTGGCACAGGTGACTGAACAGGAGGTGAGGGAGCATAATGAGCACGAAGGGTAAGTTGCCGTGAGCCTCTCTCCCTGCGTCTTTCTCGGAGTCTGTTATCAAGACGTATAGCCAGGGAGATTAGCTCCTCGAGACTGCTGGTCTCATCTCTGGCGGCTAGCTCGTCTTTAACATTGTCTGAGAGTCCTTTTAAAAAAAACACTCTGTAGGGCAATGTCATCCCAACCACTTTCATGAGCTAAGATTCGGAAATCAATTGCGTACTGAGCAACTGAGGAGGATCCTTGGTTGAGTGCTAACAACCTCTTAGCAGCTTCTTTTCCTTTTACAGGATGATCAAACAGTTTTTTCATTTCATTAGAAAAGGCAGAGAAGGATCGAAAAATATCAGAGTTACTCTCCCAAGCCGCTGTTGCCCACTGAGATGCTTTATCAGTTAATAAACTAATAACAAAAGCAATGCGAGACTTATCTGACGCATAGGTGAGGGGCTGTTGATCGAACACCAGGGAGCACTGGAGGAGAAACCGACCACAGGAGCCAAGATCACCAGCGTATCGCTCAGGAGTGGGAATATGAGGTTCCCGTTGAGCCAAGGAAGGTGGAGCTGGAGGTGGAGGAGAAGAACCAGAGAGGGCATCGGATGGTGGCGGAGCAGCAGCAGCAAACTGGGTGAACGCAGTGGTGAGGTTAGCCAACATGGTCCCAATTTGGTTCATTTGTGCAGCAAAAGCTTGCTGGTTTCCAACAATGTCTCCGAGTTGATTGTCGTGCATCCCCAATAATTGACCTTGATTGGAGACAGCTTGGAACAACGGGTTAGGTTCTGCTTGAGCCAGAGAAATTGGATCCATCTCGGAGTGGAGGGTTGAGTCTGTTGGGTCCATGTTTTGGCCAGACTGTTCTGTTAGGTAACACTGGAGTGGACCCAAAAAGGACTCAAAACTACAACAAAAATGCAAAAGTAACAAGGTTTATTAACCAGGGAGGTCAGGTGGTGGAGAGATGAGGAGCCAGATGCCGGGATGCAGGAGTCTTGAAAGGCGGGAACATCAGGTAGACGAAACAGTCTGGCAGAGTCTGGCAGGAGAGCTGGGCCTTTGTTGCAGGCTTGATTGGAGATGGAAAGCAGGTGCTCCCAGCAGACTCCGCCCACATCCACACACAGAAGACTCAGGACAGGCAGGGGCGTGACAGCTAGTTGATGATTGAAATGATCAAGAGCTAATGTAGTCTGTACTTGTAATGCAGTCTGTACTCAAGTGACATAAGCTTTCACATAGGTCAAATTTATTTAACATTTTCATCCACCAGGTTTAAACGATTTAAAGATTAACTGATTACTCTAAAAAGTACTTGACATATATGAAAATCTGACTCTTGTGAGCTTTAAATCACATTATAATGTTACCTGATCAAAAACAAACCTCGAGTTGTGCTTTGTTTCATTCACACGTTTGAGTCTGTCTACATCTCCAAAGCTCAAAATACTAAAGTCATGCAGTAATACAGTGTTTTAAACTTCATACACCTTCACTAGAATCATTTTGATATTTCAGCCCTGGA
This sequence comes from Boleophthalmus pectinirostris, assembly GCF_026225935.1. NCBI lineage: Eukaryota > Metazoa > Chordata > Actinopteri > Gobiiformes > Gobiidae > Boleophthalmus > Boleophthalmus pectinirostris. Next base: position 9,355,734 of record NW_026571133.1, read on the forward strand.
ATTCAATCAATCAATCAAACTTTATTTATAGAGTGCTTTACAGTGATTAAAAACAATTCAATATTTCCACATTTCCTTCCACCCCCTGCTCTGATTGTCTATTGGTCTCAAGGTCTACACACCACCCTTTTAAAGCTTGAAGTCTCTCAGAGATGTTATCCATACTGCACTCCAAGGCCAAAGTCCTGTCCATTCTGCGATCAGTCACCGTTAACTTTTCCATGATGTTTTCCAACATGCGGTGCGAGGCAGCCCCACCTTCCAAAATATGGCTCATAGTCACAGTTTATGAGTTCATAGCTTTACCTCCACTTTCAATTAGACCGGGCAAGTGGGGCTTTGAAGAGCCGCCTCAGTAATCAAACTTTTCAAAAAATTAGGGCCATGCCTGAGCCAATCAGCAAAAGACCTGTAATCATGGTACTGAATAGGGAGATGTCTTCTATGTCCTCCACAGAGAGAGCTGCCGGGCACACGACTAGCCAGTTCTGCCAACCGTCCATTGTGTACCCTGTGGGGAAAGTAATACGGGGACACGCAGGTTCGCCCGTCCCTGAGCTTCTCGTAGAAAAAATCGTGTCAATTGCATTGAGTGACCAAGTTATCAAATCCATAGTTAATTTGGGTTCAGAGAGCAGAGTGGAGAGAATGTCTCAAAGTATAATTGCCAATCTCTACTGAACAAAATGTAAAAGGAGCTGTGGATTAAACAAAACCCAAATCCAGGTATGTTTTTGAGGACACAACCCCATTATAATATGGCTTAAAGCTCACAAGAGTCCGTTTTGTGTAATTTAGGACCTCTAAATGCCGTGTTATTATTATTTGCTTGTATTAACTGTTATCTTGGTGCCATATTTGAGTCCTGTTTGTTGTATCCAGACACCTGCAAGACCTTTGGCAGTGGGGCCGTGCAGCCTTTCAATGGGACCCTTTTCCACGTTCGCTCGAATTGCCCCTTCACCCTCACCAGTTTCACCCACAACAGAGTGGACAGTACCATCACCACGAGGAGGGGGGTGAACGGGCTCCTGGAACAGGTCGAAATCACGGTCAACAAAGTCACGACCATTTTACAGAATGGAAGTGTCCAGGTGGAGGGAAAAAGGTAAGGCACGTGTTGAAGCAAGAAATTTCATAATCAGTGTTTTGTGATTAATTTTTCTGAAATAGCCTGGCATTTCTTCTGAATTGACAAATGAGTATTACACTGTTTTCTAATCTATGTTATTAATAATGTTGTTTCATTCACACATGTTTAACACAGAAACCCTGCATATTTAAGCTGAGTTTTTGTCTCAAGCTGAAAACTTTGTTCCACCCTGTGATGTCATGTGGTAATACAGGAAGTGCTTCACTGTGTTTTTAAACTCCATACAACAGGGGTCACCAAACTTTTTTCTCTGGGGGCCACTTTATCCCTCCTAACTGTAATGGGAGCTGGGTTCAGGTCGGCTGTATAACAGAATTGTTTGACCCTGACAACGCAGATTATATTCTTTGAAAACTGCCACACTTTCTTTACATATCGGACAAACTGCACGGTCCTTACACTGAATAACAAAATAATCGGTCGTCCAATGTTCTTTGAAAACTCGGCACTCTCTGTCGAGTTTTTGTATTTTATTAGTCGCCACTTTGCTGTTCTTAACTGCACTGCTGAACTCTGAGTGTGCGTTGAATGTCACTGTTTGATCTCGAGCTTGTCAGGTGATGAAAATTCGGCAGCAAATTCGGCAGCAAATGTAAACACATCATATAATTATTTTAATATAAATACTTCATATAATTATATTTTTTTAATTGAAAAATCTGCAAAATACAAGGTGCAGACATGTTATTACTTGCCAAAAAGTAATTAAAAAAAAAACTGGCCATGGCAACTTTTGAGGATTGCCTCATAGGGCCAGTTCAAGTGGTGGGGGGCAGCGGGGCTGGAGGGCCGGTCAAAGGGGTGTGGAGGGCCGGATTCAGTTCGCGGGCCTTAGTTTGATGATCCCTGCCATACACCTTCACTAGAATCATTTCGATAATTTCATCCCTGGAATTGCCAATCTTTACTGAACAAAAGATAAAAGGTACTAAGGCGACTCAAACATACGTGAATGAATCAAAACACATCTCCAGGTATGTTTTTGAGAAGAAAACAGTATTATAACATGGCTTAAAGCTCGCAAGAAGCAGTGTTAGTGTAAGTAAGTTGGTTGAACTACAAAGAAAATAAGTTGTGTTGCTATGGGAGATTTACTGATTTGGAAAGTAATATCTGATTGTAAAACGCACATATGTTTTTCATTTTTTGTCAGCGATTGCCTCCACAAAATTATCACATTAATTTTGTTGCTCAGAATTCTTTTTAACTGACAAAAAAATGTGTATTTATACTAGTTATCCTGCTGTAGTTCTGGCTAAATCTGATCTTTCTGGTCAGACTCTGTTAAAGTTTAATCTAGTAAGTAAGTAAGAGAGCTTCAGATAGAGTAGTGCCTTCAATTAGCTTCACACCCTCAGGGAACGTTTTTGATGTCAGCTGCCAAGTATCAATAGTCATAGAGATTAGCTTTGTTTCACTGTGACCCATGACCCAGCCCCACCTTAAAATGTCCTTGTAAAAGTTGTGCTAACTTCTGTTTGCCAGTGTTCGTTTACCCTATGACCACACATACCAGCACATATTTCCCTTTGGCATCTACACCAAGCTGAGGAGTTCTGTGATCCCACTCTCGGTCATCTGGCAAAATGTCCCTGGAGGAATTGGCACATTATGGGTGAGACAAAAAACAAGATTATTACTGAGGCCTACAATTATATATATTGTAATTAGAATTTTATTTTTAAAGGGACTGTTCGGAATTTTGGACATAGGACCTTATTTCCTAGTGAGCCAGAGTGTTGGAGACATGTGGAGACACTTTTTTAAATATTCCATCCACTCCTTGTATTTGCAGAGGTCGCTGGTGCTAGGCTAGTGCATGTGAATGGTCATAGTTAGCCTGTCACTAAAAACAGTCTACCCACTCCACAAAACACCTGAAGCAAATCAATTATTATGCCAGACTGCCGATGTAAATGTCTGTGTTGATAGAATAATGTTTGAAACAAAACCAACTTTGCATCGCATGAATCGGCATATGTTGAGGGACTATTTTCTCATACGTCAGTCCGCCGCTGCCAAGCTTTCTATCAGGAAGTACAACTCGCTGCTGCTGCTCAGACATAAATCCTTCAAATGCAAGGTTGATTTTACTTCTAAAATTATTCTATCGACACAGACATTAACATTGACAGTTTGTCATTATAATTGTTTTGCTTCGGGTGTTTTGTGGAGTGGGTAAGGCTGTTTTTAGCGGCAGGCTAACTATGGCCATTGACATGCACTAGCCTAGCACCAGCAACCTCTGCAAATACAAGGACTGGATGGAATATTTTAAAAAGTGTCTCCACACCTCTCCAACACTCTGGCTCAGTCTAATCATAATATTTGTGTAATTTAGTCAAGTTTTGGCTTTTGAAAAACATTATGGTTGCTAGGTAACAGTTATGGAAATACCTCTATATAAGTTATATGTATCTGCTGCTCCAACCAGGAAATAAAATAAGAAACTTAACATAAAACAATACAAATCAAAACTATAAAAATCAAATTTTCTTTTAGGAAATCTTAAGTATACTGATGTTAAATATGTTTTAGTATTGGTCTAATCTGTTATATACACTTTAAGGTTGAGATTGAACAAGAGCTGGATTCTGACATGGAAGGACTTTGTGGAAATCACCTCAGACGCATCACCGGTAAGACATATTTTGATTTTAGCAGGTATTGGTTGGTCACTTGATTTAAATTCTTGGTGTAAATTTGAAATGTGCTTTTGTTTTGTTTTTTTCCCAGCTGGCAACATAAAGGAGTTGATTTCACAAAGCGTTCTACGTGAAGGAACATGCAAAATATGGGATCCAGCCTCTACTATGAACAAGGTTTTTAATCCTTTATTATTATTAGTCTGTCTACATCTCTGAAGCTCAAAATATTCTGTTCCACCTCGTGATGTCATGAAGCTGAAGTTTTCATGTTAACAGCTATGTTTTGCATTTTGCTCAGTAGAGACAGGCAATAGTGGAGCCGTTAAGGACCAAAATAGTTCGCTTTTATGTTACAAGCATGAACCTTTGCCAGATTATTAACAGAGGAGAAGGTCAGAGGAGCAGAGGAGAGGGTTTGAACAACAGAGGAGAGAGTCAGAAGATTTACTGTTAAAAGTTTCTAATAATAAATTACAACCAAAAAGTTACACGGTATCGGTTGCTATGGTAACGCCACAATGGTAACAGCACTATGGTAACACACAACATAACACACACCAACACGTAATCATGATAACGGTTGCCATGGTAATAGTTGCTATGGTAACAGTCGCTATGGTAATGGTTCCTATGGTAACAGCTGCTATGGTAATGGTGACTATTGTAACAACTGCCATGGTAACGGTCGCTATGATAACATTCACTAAGGTAGCGTCACTAACGTAGCATCTGGATAAATAATTACGTTTTCCCAATTTAAAAAAGTGATATTTGCTCAACATTTTACAGTGATGATATGAGTTTGATTTTTGATCTAATGAAAACTCCACCTGACACTGAAGCATGGCACACCTCTCATTTGGGCTCCGCGCCTGAGCTCATGCTAAAACTGGGAGCAAGATATGACTCATAGTGTGTAACATTTTAGGTATAGCAATAACAAGTCAGTCAAGCAGGTGACGGACTCTCCACCAGAAAAGTTACATAGTGAAACTTTAAAGGATTGTTTATTTATTTACAAACTTTGTTCCTTTTTCATAGGATTGCAGAAAGTTTTTATCTCAAACTGTGGACTGCCTGACGCAAATGACCCCAAATTATATAAAACTGTGTGAACAAAATATTTACAACTTTGAACAAAACGAGTATGTCAGATGCTCCTTCTTTCAAGAGGTGATCCAACAATGTGGAGAACACAGCCACATAGCCGACCAGTGGAGGAACATAACACATTGTAGTGAGTTTTTAAACCAATCAATAATCAATAATTCATTTTTAAAAGCTGGAAATTAATTTGAGTGTTGCTTTTTCTGTTTTAGGTGAGCCTAAGTGTCCTGGTGAGTTGCTTTATGAGGAGAAGGGTGCAGCGTTTATTCCTAGTTGCTCAAATCCAAAAATCGACAGCCAAGAAGTCACCAGCTCCTGTGTCTGCCCCAACGGTAAGAAATTACACATCATTTTAAATACCAATATGAGAAATACATGTTGTAGCCTGATGTTAAAGAATTAGTCAGACTTGCATTACAAAACATGCTCTTATGCTATATTTTCTATCTATTTGAAGCAATTTCCCTTTTGCAATATATATAAGATAAGAATTTATTGATAATGAGATGAATAGTCGAAGTAAATTAATCAAAACACTGACAGAAATTTAACAGAAAATAAATACAACTTGCAGCTTGTGATAAGATAAAGTAATGTGAGTAGATAATATTATAAAACCATGATTAGTTTGACTATGGGGAAAAATCAAGAGACTTGCGCAAATGTTATGCAATGTACAAAAAGTTTCATAATATATTTTGAATACAAATAACAGTTAGAAGAGGAAAAACTATAAGATTATTACTACAAAAAAAAAAAGTTGAATGAATCACTATGAATCACTATGTTCTGATTATGTATTTTTTAATTAACTGAAAATTTTACATTTATTTATCATTTTCTTATTATTACTTTAAATGAAATGCTTTTAAACTATAGATCTGGTGCTTGACGACCATCAGGAGGGCTTCCATTGTGTGAATACATACAGCTGCTCTTGTGTGTTTGGAAATAGCCGTTATGAACCTGGAGAGATACGCAGCAACACAAGAGAAACATGGTAAAATAATGTGGAAATTATACGTCAAATGTGCAATGAGTTTAATTATAATTTTATATTTTATATTTTATATTTATTGCAGCTTTATGTTTTGACGGAGAATGGAAATGTACGAGCCATGATCTTCCATCTGTTTGTGTGATAGAGGGGAACTTTGTCAACTACTTTTGATGGGAAGAGATACACAGTGGGCAGTGGGTGTGCATTTGTGGCTTCACAGGTACAATTTAGCTTTTCGGTTATTTTCCAGTATTTGAAAACATTGAATTTTGTAAGCATAAATATTGTTCCTTGCAGGGTTCAGACTGGAAAATAGTAATAGAGTATGCAGTTAAAGCAACCTCTATGAACTCTGTGGATCTTGACATTTTTGAGGTACTAAAAATGACAGTAATTGCATTAATTATCATAATAATTATACTATTTTTTATTTATGTGCACATTCATGTGTCATTTATAGGAAAAATACAAATTTGCCAACAACAAGGTTACATTTGATGGCAAGGAGATCTCTGACCTTCATGAGTCTGGTGAGGAACATATCTATTTATCTGTCTATCTGTCTATGGGGCTGTTGAGTGATCATGTCATTTCTCTACTTCCGGGTCCTGCCTCATTCATTATAATGACATTTTAATAATAATAATAATGTCTTACACTTCACTTCACACAGTTATTATTCATTCACTCTACAGTTGGTTGTTGTATGTTACTATTGTAGCCACAGCTGCCAGTCTGTGTCATTGGCCCCTCCAACCAACACCAGTCATTCAGACATTCAGGCAAGCGGGTGAAGTGTCTTGCCTAACGACATACCCTCAGAATTTGGTCTGAGCAGGAATCAATCCTCTGACCTTCAGGTTAGAGGACTACTGCCCTAACCACTGAGCCACTGTTGCTCCTTATTTGTAAATGTATATACCAGGGCTCTGTACAGTTTACACAATTTATCAGATAATCTTTACCACTGTAAATCTAAGCCTTCCTTTGGAAAAATAAGTACTGATATGTAGGGATGTAACGATATCCAAATCTCTTGGCAAGATATTATCACAATATGCATCTCACGGTAAGATATTCATTACGATATTTTGGAGAGGCTAATATAATTGTAGATAGGAAACTTTTTTGCTATTAAAATACCTTGACAAGATTTTGATGTGAATTATTTCCATCATAATCCCTAAAATTAAAGTAAAAAAGATATTTTTTTTCATGTTGTTTGCCCTGAAATGAATCTTGGGATATGTAGTTCCTGATGTTTATAAGCTGTTGCTACTATAAAACCATGCATTTAAGCAAAGGAACTTGTGATTTGATATTTGATATTACTGTAAGATTTTTGACAATACGATATCAAAATATTTTGGTTATTGTTACATCCCTACTGATATGTCTTTAAGGTGAGACATTACAGAGACACATTTTTTTTTTACAAATGAAATCATGCATTTCTTGTAAAACAAATGCTATGGTATTTTCACATGAAGTATTTCACTTTACTTTGTTGGGACAATGTCAGTCCTGGTTGTTCAGACAAAGTCCCTGTTTCTACAGATTTGCAAACTCACAACTGTTGGATCTGAGAAGTCACATGTAACAGCCCCTTACATTCTACTATATATTTGTATTATGTGTCTTTTTTCAGAGCATGCCTTGGTTTTCTGGCAGTCTTCCATGTTTGTTGAAGTCTACACAGCTTTTGGACTCAAGCTACAAATCCAGATGTCTCCAGAAATTCATCTCTACATCAGCCCCCCTTCAAACTACAATGACACAATCTCTGGTGAGGCAGATTTAACAGTATTGTAATGTAAATTTGGTGGTGTGCCTTTCCTTCATGCCTGCTTCAGTGCCCAAAAGGTATGCAGTGGTTTATAATAGTGATACATTGAGTTAATGCATTATTTCATTACAAGTAAGTTAAAGGTATGGTATGCCAGAAGTAACTTTTCTGGTGGAGGCTCTGTCAGACCCATTTCTTCATGGAAATGCGTTTGCTTTGTCTGGAATGTTTCACAGTATTAAATGTTTTTATCTTCATGAAGACCAATCCAGACCAAGTTACAGGTCAGATCTATGGAGTGGCAACCCTACTCACAGTCAAAATGCTTGTATATGTTATTATATTATCTGTTTGTTTTTTTTTGTATTTTTTGAGCAGTAAAACCACCTGTAATATTATAAATGTAAGATAGAGCTCCAGGCAGAGGAAAGACATGTCCATAGATACAAGCAGGTTACTGACCCTCCACCAGAAAAGTTACATAATGCCCTGTATGTGAAAGAATTCTGAATTGCTCATAAGGAATGAAAGACAGATTGAGTGGTTTTATCTGTGTACAGAAGCATGTCAAAATATTTATTCCCAGAAATGTATTTTTGTTCAGGTCTATGTGGAAATAACAATGGAGACACCACAGACGACTTCAGGACAAACACTCGTATTATTGAAAACTCGCCTCACCTGTTTGCTCAGTCCTGGAGTGTCAGTCCTTGTAACAAACTGAATCCTCCTCCTCCATGCATAAGAACTGAATACGGTACGTAATGGGAAAAATATTGATTATCTTTCGTGTCCTATAAACTGCTGTCTTTATAATTGCCAAATGTCAATCTTTAAAGTGTATGTTAATGACTGTAAATGTAAATTGATTCCTCTCATCAAAAACATGCCTGAAGAGGTGGAGGAGGGGATGTCATCCATGCACGTTTGAGTATTTTAATATTTTATATCCATTTAGGAACCTTCCTTACAGTTAGCAGTAAGCTTCTGTCCAGTGCACAAACCTACGTCGTCCATGCTCCACACAAAAATTACCCAATAAATAAACAAAAACATAATACAAAACAGTACACACCAACTTGATAAACCTAATGTGCAGTAATTTCATAAGGGGGATACACACTGAATTTGTTGTGATAGCACTCTGAAAGGGGAGTGACTTAGCACAGAGGGCCTCAAAAACTGAAACTTATAAAGCATGTTAATATGTGGCTTTCAGCGAATTGAGCGAATATATATAATTTTCTCCACTGGAGCAGAGAAAATTTCAGCGATCAGTGATACAAAATGTCAGTATAATAATTACTGTGACAGGCACGGAAGCCATCACACATGCACTAGAGTTTAAACATTTAAACAAGTTTAACAGTATTTAAAACATTGTTTGTTTTTCTTTTTAACAGAAATCTTTGCTGAGAAGAAATGCTCTGTTTTAAACGATCCAACTGGAATATTTGCTGCATGTCACGGCGATGTCCCAACTGACAATTATTTCATGGTGAGAAGATAATTCTTTTAAAGTCCTGAGTTCTATGTTTATACTGTATACGAATGGCAGAGGTGGGACCAAGTCGTTGTTTTGCAAGTCTCAAGTAAGACTCAAGTCTTTTACCTCAAGTCCGAGTCAAGTCCCAAGTCAAATACAGGCAAGTCCAAGTCGAGTCTTGAGTCACTGGCCCATAAGTCCAAGTCAAGTCCAAGTCGTCTGCTTTGAGCTTCAAGTCATTTCAAGTCTTTAAACCTTTAAACCAAAGAACCAGTAGATTTTTGTAATTTATATGAATTTTAAACTAAATTGTACTTAAAAACTAAATAATTTATTTATATATGAGTATTTATATAAGAGTTGTAGAAATGTAAATTTTTCCAATGTCTTGTCTTGTCAATGTCAATGTCTTGACAAGATCTTAGGGTGAATCATTACGGTCAGAACTGAAAGAATTCAGATTTAAAAGTGCTTCTCAAGTCACAGGCCTCAAGTCCAAGCCAAGTCTCAAGTCCTAAAAATAGTGACTCAAATCTGACTCAAGTCCAAGTCAGGGCTTGCAAGTCCCATGGGCTCTGACGTAGACCTGGTTTAGTCCTGGTCTAGTCTAGGTTAAGTTCAGGGTTTATAAGTGGGCAACACAGGCTATGTTATGGTAGGTATGGTAGGTCAGTGTGCTTCAATATAGAAAATACCTGTAAAAGTCTGTAAAAGTGTTTCCTAACTGATAAATAAACCTAGACTTAGACAAACTTTATTGATCCACAAGTAAAATTATTTGGACACAGCTGCTCACACATCACAATGTATTATAATAACAAAGAGTTCAAATATAAATAGTAATAATAATAAATAATTCAATATAACCAGCAAACATGGCAAGAGACTAGTGTCAAATAAGACGTAATTATAGAAATATATATGTACAAGTAGCAAGAGGTCATGAGGAGAAACAGTGCAAAGATGGAATAATGATTGACAGGACATAGGGTACCTATTATACCTGTTAGCTGGGTTATCTGTTATGTATAAAGTTATTTTGAGTCCATTGGTGATGTTTTTTCCCTTTCAGGCTTGTGTGGAGAGAACCTGCACCTGTGGCTCTGACCTGCACCAGTGTCTGTGCTCTGCTCTGTCCAGTTATGTCAAAGCCTGCTCTGCTCTCGGGGTGGAGGTGGGGGACTGGAGGAAGGCCACCAACTGCTGTAAGTTTCACCGTAACTAAATGCATATCCAAAGCACTTATAACTTAATTAATTTTAGGGTCCCATATTGTGCAAAACCGACTCGTGTGAGTTTTTAGCTGTGTTCTAATGCAGATACCTCCTCAAAAACATACGTGAAGTTGTGTTTTGTTTCATTCACATGTGTTTGAGTAACTCATTATTATTATTAGTCTGTTAACAGCCACCCTTTCTTTTCTGTTCTGTGGAAATGGGCAATTCCAGGGCTTAAATGATCCAAATAATTCTAGTGAAGGTGTATTGAGTTTAAAAACACAGTAGAGCACTTCCTGTATTATCAGGAAGTGCTTTCCATTTGACAAAAGAACCTAAATATGAGAGTCTAAATATGCAGGATCTGTGTTAAACATGTGTCAGTGAAACAAAACACAACTATGTTTTTGAGGAGAAAACAGGGTAATATTTTAATTTACATTTTAGCTTACTTTATATATTATTATTGTTGTATTTTCATTTATCTTATTTTGTTACACTTCTGTTTACTTGTTGCATAAAGTTTGTCCAAGTCTAATCTTGATTTGGTCACACATGTCACATAATTGTCACATTGCGCTGACACTCAATCCAACCAATGACAGTCTGAAGTCAAGCCGATTAATCTTTCTTGAAATTATTAAAGTATTATTTTCCAATTAATATAAAGGGCAGCAGTAACTAAGTAAGTAGAGGTGCTTGCCATATAACTGAAAGATTAGTGGTTAAATCCCAGTGTTGCATAATCAGGATAACCATGTTTTGCCTTCAGATATTGCTCTGGTTTGGTCCTAGTTTAGATAGACTGATAGCTAGATAGGCACTTTATTGATCCAGAGGGAAATTCAATTTTGTTGCAGCAACATTTACACTGCGCTTCTCAGTGGCCTTTGTGTCTCAGTTTAACTGGAGGACTGCTCAGGGAGGGTCAGCAGATCCTGTGTCAGGGCAGTTTGAGGAGAGGAAGAGCCAAAAGTGTTCCTCCTCTGTGTCCTGCAGCATCACAGCAGTGTCAAAGAGGAACAGCAGGTGGACATAACATGTCAGTAACTCTCTTCTAAGCTTCATTTTCACTCTGCTCTGTTGTTACGGTTAATGATGAAATTATTCATTCCTTCGAAGTATTTCTTCTGGAAGGTCTTCTGCCACATTTTCTGCCACATTTACTCTTGCATTTGGTGTAAAAAGGCTGTAGGATCTTAATGGCCCATAGCTAGCTCCTTGCACAATATCCAAGTAGTTTAAGCTCAGTTTAGTTCTGATGTTGACTCGGTTTGGTCCAAGTTTAGCCAGGGTCTAGTCCAGGTCCAGTTTTAATTATGTGTTGTGGAGGAATGTATAAAAAAAAACTAATGCAAAGAACAAAATCTTCCAAAAGATACAGGAATTCTGTGGAATACATAGACAAGAAAAAGGGCAAACTCATTTATCCCACTGTAAAATGTAGTTATTTATTTAGCACTACAAATTTGTACTTATAGCAGATCATGTGATCTGTAGTTGAGTGTTCTCTAATTCTTAATCATTTAAATTCTCTGTGTTGTTGTGTTGCAGCGGTGGAGTGCCCGGGGAACCAGGAGTTTTCCTATAACGTTGTGGCCTGTAACAGCACCTGTCGGTCCCTGTCAGGCCCTGGACCTGTGCTGTCTGCTGGAGGATGCTCCAGTGGAGGGCTGTGGATGTCCTGAAGGAACCCACCTGAACAAAGATCTCATCTGCAGCCCCAAGTCTCAGTGCGAGTGCCACTACAACGGAGGCACCACCCCCCCGGGCCTGCTGTTATCGACGGGCGACAGTGGTGAGCTGAGCATGGACTTAAAAGCAAAAAAATGTGTATTAATTTTTAGATACTAAAAAATAAACTACATATAAACTGTTGCTGTTTTATGTCACCGTGTTTTTTTTTTAGTTTTTTTCTTGTAGCTGGTCATGACTAGTGATCTGTTTGTTTTGCAGTTTTTGTGAAGATGGAGAATTGAAGTGTTCAGATGATTGTGGTAAATCATATGCACTCTCATACATGCTTTAGAAGATTTTTGTTATACTTTTGCAATTATGATAAATGCTTTTTTTTTATGTTGTTTTTAAAATAACTTTCATCAGGATGCACAAATGGGAAAGTCTGTGTTCACTGCTCGGATTTTAAAGTGAACACTCTTCAGAAAACCTGTGGCAGTCTCAGCAAACCCACAGTAAGTATTAGCAAAGGTATTAGACTGCTAAATATATGGATTTTAATATTTTGCAACTCAGTTGTATCAGTAAAATACTTACGATGTTTCTTGGTATTTCTATGAAATGTACAGATGGGTCCGATTGTCCAAATTATTTTGATCATAATCATATCATAATCATTGTATGGCAAACCATCGGATATTAGCTAAAAGATGCTGGTAAATGTCATGGGTAAAGATGAAATATCGCAGAAAAAACATGAATGAACTGTATTTTCAATCTCGTTTTATAGTTTTTAATGCAGAGAGTATACTTAATTTTGCTGTTGTTACATTTTCACTATGTCTCCCACCTCTAAGTTCAACTGATGTTAATAAAGAAATTATTATGAATACTTGATTTTTAATTATATTGATTAAATGTTTGCCTTTTAATGTTCCAGACTTCTTCTTGTGAGAGCGGCTGTTACTGTCCAGGTTGACCAGTTTGAGAATCATCATGGAGACTGTGTGCCTTTGGACAACTGCACCTGCTCCTACAGTGGAAAAGTTTATAATGCAGGAGAGACCGTCAAGAGCTCCTGTACATCATGGTACTAATCTGTGTTTACAGCTACAGGGTTTAAGGTATTTTCTAAGGCAATAGGTTCAATTCATAATTAAATTTAACATTTTATCATTTCTGATGGAGGACAGTGGCTTTTGTATTATTCTATGGGTTCAGTTCAGTTCACAAAGTTCCCATTTAAATTTTTTCGTCCTTCTGTAGTTAAAGTCATTTCATCTGACAACAATCAATCATACTATAATGTTTGAAAAAAGGACCTTCTATAGTTAATACAACAGTGAAAAAATTTAATTTTTTATACAATTTACAGTTTTCAGTACAGTATTTCATAGGTTCATTGTGATCTAAAATCAGTTTTGATCAACTCGTTTGTTTTTACTTAAAAAAAAATATATATATATATTCTACTGAAAAAAATATCAACATTAACACACACATTGCACACATTACAACTTTACATTGACATTAATTTAGCAATTTGTGACAGTTTTTGTTTCATCAAGAGGATAATTTGAGTGATATTAACCATAAAGCAAATCAAAACATCTGCATTTGGAGAGTTAAAAGGCAAATTCTACCATACTATTCTGACCTGTCCTCCAGCTCAATGTTAAACTACGAGTAGTTTTGAATTTTTCTGATGCCAAATAAACCTAATAAATACGATGTATAATTAAAGCAAAAATGTATGTATTTTTCAGTGTGTGCTCTAATGGCCAGTGGCAGTGCACAGATGAACTGTGCTCCAGTACATGTCAAGTTTTTGGGAATGGACACTATCAGACTTTTGACTCCAAATGGTTTCGCTTTGATGGTCATTGTCAGTACACATTAGTCAAGGTAAGAACATAGGATTTTATATTTAGATTATTCACTTTATACAAATTTTCCATTCTCTGTGAAGGTAAGCTTCTAGTTGTAGCCACAACTGCCTTGGGTCCTACTGACCTATATGCCTACATAGGCATATAAGGTAATGTGTCTTGGACTGGTTAGAGCTGGGATTTAACCTCCAACCTTACAATTATACGACAACTTCAACCACACAGAAATTTTCTTTCTTCAGAATAATTTTGCCTTACACTTGTAATGCACTTTACTGGCCTGTCAAAGCCGCTCAAAGTGCTACACTGTAGTTATTATTTATTCACTCCATACTCAATGATGGTAAGATACTACTGTAGCCACAGCTGCCATGAGGCAGACTGATGGACATCAGGCCCCCCTGAGCCTAGTTTAGTTATGATGAAGACTTGACTTGCAGTCGTGTTCTAGTCAGGGTTTAATCCTTCTCTAGTCCCAGTGTATGAGATGTGACAATGATACTCTAACAACGTGAAAGTAAAGTTAATTATTTTCTATAGGATGACTGTGGCAGGAGAAATGGTACATTTTCTGTCCGAGTTGAAAGTGTTCCCTGTTGTGACGAGGCCCTTACTTGTTCTCGATCAATTGTGCTGGATGTCAAAGTAAGTACTTTTCAACAACCTCTTCATTGTACGATAGTTAAGGCCTCAATGTGATAATTTTTTTCTTGAAGGACCATTTCAGCCTCTCTCTTAGTGACATGAAAGTGACGGAGCAGGTCCACAGTGCCCTGCTCCAACACAGTCCTCCGTACACAATTCAAACAGTGGGTCTCTACATCATTATAACTGTCCCCACTAAAGGCATCACTCTGATCTGGGACAAACACACTTGGATCACAATAGAACTGCAGCCACAATGGAGGGTGAGGAAAACTTTGTTAATTAGACATATTTTTTCAATACCCCAGTTAAATAAGGCTTTTAAAACTTTTGTTGCCCAAATAGATCCTTGCTTTTAATTTTTCTGTGTTTGTTTTGTTTCATTTATACATACATGCTTGTATATTTTGTGTATTTTGGGCATATTTTACACCTGTTGTACTACTGTTTTTTGTTCCACAGAAAGAGGTGTGTGGCCTCTGTGGGAACTTTGACTCCAATGAGATGAATGATCTTCAAATAAAGGATTCATCAGGTAAATCTAAGTTTACGTCTATATATTATCTCATAAATGTCAAAAATCTCCCGACTTTTGCAAAGAAATTGTGCGGGCAATAAATATTTAGCCCCAAATATTGTTCCAGCTTGATAAGTTGATATAGTATTTATCATGACAGGCCTGTTATCTTACCATTGTGAGTAACTGTGTTTGTTTGTTTGTTTGTTTTAGTGGCGTTGACTCCGGTGGTGTTTGGGAACAGCTGGAAGAGCCCCTCCCCTCCCTGTTCTGATGTTACGACGGAGATATTTCCGTGTGAACGAAACTCGTACTGTGGAGCCTGGGCCCAAAGACGCTGCCGGATCATTACAGGAGACACGTTCAAAGACTGTCATCTTAAAGTACAAAGTTTTATATGATTATTCTTTGCCTTAAATGGACTGTTTTTATTATTTTAAAAACATGAAAAATAGAATTAGCTTATTTTAAACTGTTGGCAGTAGTCCAAAGTCCTGATTATTCACTGAGATGAGATTATAAGGGCTTTTCACAACTGTCAGAGGCCAAAGTGGAGAGAACGATAAACATTACCAACATCTAGCATGCTAACAGTGCACTTCCTGAGTCTTAGACAGTAAAACGCTTTATATTAAGATGCAGACAGCACACAGCAGTCTCATTTTGACCTTCAAAATATATGAGCAGCGTGTCTATTTTGTTTTGAACTGTACATTTGTGGACGCTTCTATATTATAAGTCATTTAAATTTTACAGTTTACAATGAACAAAATGTAAAATCAATCAATCAAACTTTATTTATAGAGCACTTTTCATACAAAAAAATGCAACACAAAGCAATTAATTTATTATTGCACATATCTGATTACTAATTAAACCCCCCAAAATCTGAATTTCTCTTGTAACTTTTTGATTGAGGGTCTGTCACCTGCTTGTTTCTGTGGATATGTCATTGCTCTGCCTGGAATGTTCCACAGTATGGCATTAAACAGCTCTACGTTTACGTTTATTCAATTACAGGTGGTTTTATAGCTCAAAAATACCTTGAAAAACAGGCATTCTCAACTGTGAACGGGGTCGCCTCTCCACAGATTTGACCTGCAACTTGGTCTGGTTTGGTCTCTGAAGATACAAAGGTTTAATGCCATACTGGGAAACATTCCAGACAAAGCAGTAACATCTCCAAGAAGAAGAGCATTTGCCGGACCTTCCTCCATAAAAATTACACAATGCACCTTTAAAATGTGTCTATCTTCTGTTCTCAGGTGGACCCAGAGCCGTACTACCAGGCCTGTGTGCAGGAGTCTTGCTCGTGTGAGTTTGAGGGGAGGTTTCTGGGCTTCTGTACCGCTGTCGCCGCTTATGCCGAAGCCTGCAGCCACTGGGACGTCTGTGTGGACTGGAGAACTCCTGATCTATGCCGTGAGTGTGATTTATTTATCTTTAACAATTACAGTGGAACTAAACATCAAAAACATTTTTTTGCTAACTGTGTAGTGTTTGACTAGTACTGTCTACTGTCCCTAGTCTTTTTAGTCAATAGTTATATTTGCAGCCTCTAGTGACCGCTGCCTTGAATAAAGACAGCTGTTTCCCATATTTTTAAAGTTAAATTCCTCAAAATGGCACTGATAACACACAGCAGATAACCAAGAATCACACCCATATTTCATATTTGCATTTTTTGGCCCACATTGTTGGAGTTAAATTTGCTCAGGCACGCATTGGAGTAATGATTGATTTAATACAAGGAAATATTATATTCAATTTTTTTGGCATTTGGTTTGGCATTTGGAAAGTGTACTTCTGTTAACTATAGAAACCAAGTTTACACTATTAACACTGACCAAGTATTTTTATTTCTCTTCAGCGGTGTACTGTGACTACTACAATGAGCACGACCAGTGTGTGTGGCACTATCAAGCTTGTGGTCAACTGCTCACCTGTGGCCAAGACGAAGACTTTACTTATAAACTAGAAGGTACAAAGGCTTGAAATGCCAAACCATATTTAATAATTCATAGTTTTTAATGTGTCAAACAGTAACGTTTTAAAGAAGGAATATTGTTATAATATTACACTGACATCTGTAAAATTATGTCAAAGGTTGTTATCCCAGATGCCCTGAAGAGAAGCCGTATTATGATGAACATACTGGAAAATGCACAGATTTGCGAAACTGTACTTGTTATTTCAATGGGACTGTCCTAGATCCGGGGACCAGGGTCTTAATAGATCTGAGAGAATGGTAAGTGATTACAAATGTATCAGAAATTTGAAGAAAGTAAAAGTAGAAGCTAACTGCTAAACTTCTTATTTTGTGCTTTGTAGCAACTGTCAGAATGGAAAAATTAAGTGTAGTAAGTATATTTTTATGAAGTATGTCATTTAAAGGAACAGTAGTGCTTTTTAAGAGCTACATACAATCACAGCTTCACCTGGGTTGCCAGCATGGAGGGTTGCCAGATCCTAAATGAACAAATAATTTAATCAATAATAAGTTATTCTCAGTATATTGACACACCTGGCCTCATTTGAAAGCCCAAATGTGAGGCTTATTCTGCTCTTTCAGAACCTTAACTCCAAATTCTAACATAAACAATATTGCTCTAAAGCAGAGGTGGGGACTTACAAGTCGTGACTTGGACTCGAGTCAGACTTGAGTCACTATTTTCAGGACTTGAGACTTGACTTGATGAAATGGACTAAGCCTTGGGACTTGATTTGGACTTGAAGGTCAGTGACTTGGGACTTGACTCGGACTTGAGGCCTGTGACTTCAGAAGACTTGAAAAGCACTTTTAAATCAGATTTTTTTCTATTCTGACCGTAATGATTCACACTAAGATCTTGTCAATACATTTAAAAAGGAAAAATTAACTAAATTATTTTTTATAACTCTTATATACTTTGTAAATACTCATATATAAATACACTATGGCTTTTTAAGTGCAATTTATCTTAAAATTCATATAAATTGCAAAAGTCTAAGTACTTTGGTTTAAAGACTTGAAATGACTTGAAGCTCAAAGCAGATGACTTGAACTTGACTTGGACTTATTGGCCAGACTTGACTTGGACTTGCAAGTATTTGACTTAGGACTTGACTCGGACTTGAGTTCAAAGACTTGAGACTTACTTGAGACTTGCAAAACAAAGACTTGGTTCCACCTCTGCTGTACAGTATTTCTGATGAAGAATAAATCAGCACTAGTCACCAGTAAGAGCTATTATTGCTTTGCCTGGAATGTTCCACAGTATGGCTCTGTTCATGTCTGTGTCCATGGAGAGAAGTTACAGGTCAGGTCTGTGGAGAGGCAAGGACGCATGCTTGTCAAGATAAAATTAAAACAGACATCCAAGATTATGTGTTCGGTTCCATACTGTGGAACATTCCAGATAAGAACATCTCCAAGACAAGCAACTGACAGACCCTCCATCTGTTACATCAAAAGTTACATAATGCAGCTTTAAAAAATGTTTCTCTGATCTACAGTCCAAATAATTGACATGTCAAGATTATATGAAGCGTTAATTAAAAAATACACTCATAATAATAATAACAGAAATTTAACTTAATGTAACTTAACTACATTTTTCAAACCAACTCTTATTGTCTTTTTTTCCCAACAGCACCTTCCTCCACCACGGCTCTACCTACTACAACTACTACTGCTACTACTACTATTACTGCACCTACAACTATTTCTACTACTACTTCAACTTCTACTGCACCAACCACAACTTCAACTACTACTACAACTGTACCCCCCACTGCTTCACCAACTACTACTGCACCACCCACTACTTCAA